>NC_136756.1:13383729-13876229 GCF_936440315.1 Barbus barbus
TAACCATTTTAATTACACACATAATATGTTTAACGTGCTGTCTCTAAAAAAAAATCAGAAGGGATTAATTAGACTATATTCATTTGTTTATTGTAGACTTTGTTATTAAGTGAAGCAAACGTTTTGCTGAAATATCCAAAACATTAACAACAGATAAGAGAGCACAGTTTATCTGTCAATAGATGTGCATGAAAGTTGTGTTTGTTGTGTTCACGGTGCATTTTGTTTCATAATCAAACAGTAATTGTAAAATAAAAACAATCATAAGAAAATGAAAGGGTTAGTTCACCCAAAAATGAAAATTCTGTCATTAATCATGTCATGTCAAATACGTAAGACCTTCATTCATCTTCGGAACATGAATTAAGATAGTTTTTGATGAAATTCGAGAGCTTTTTGACCCTGCCTAGACAGCAACGGAACTACCACATTCACATCATCAAGCCCATGTGACATCAGTGGTTCAACCATAATGGTCTGAAGCTACGAGAATGCTTTTTGTGTGTGAAGAATCCAAAAACAAGGACTTTATTCAACAATTTCTTCTCTTCTGTGTCAGTCTTCGCCATGCATTCAAGAGAGTACCACAACGCATGCATGTGGTGCTGCTGATGCAGGAACCAGATGCGCTGTGCCTTGTTTACAAGCACAGAAAGACGCATGCTGAACATAAAACGGTCTTCAGAAACATGTCTGAAGATTTCGACAGAGAGGATGACCTTACTTATTTGAACCAGAATATACAGACGATGAACTAAGAGAGATGGACGTTCTACATCAGAACACCGGCTCCTGTGTCAGCAGCACTGCACGCATGCGTCGTGGTACTGCGTGACGAAGACTGACAAAGAGAAGAATTTTTTGAAGAACAAATTTGTTTTCTTTGCGCACAGAAAGTATTCACGTAGCTTCATAAAATGAAGGTTGCTCCACTGATATCGCATGGACTATTTTAACAATGTCCTAACTACCTTTCTGGGCCTTGATTGTGGTTGGGTTGCTGTCTATGCAGGGTCAGAAAGGTCTTGGATTTCATAAAAAATTTTTTAATTTGTGTACCGTAGATGAATGAAGGGTGAGTAATTAATAACAGATATCCCTTAAACTAATATAACTGTCCCTTTAAGTTATGTTAAAGCTGCAGTCCATAACTTTTTTGTTCAAAATTTGCTAAATTTATACAATAAGCGAGTACACCATGAATCCACAATCCGTGTTTTTGGCTTGTTCTGAATTACTACAGTACACCTATAACAAGTGTTTATATTCAGACTATTTTAGACTGGTTCGGGTAAGTACCGGTACCTGCGTGATTCGTCAAAAGCCCTATTCGGACGGTAATTGTTTCTCAGGGGGACGTGAGTGATTTTCCACATTTACAGGGGGTAGTTGGTGATTTTAATGCTGTACAAATCGAAGATGTCGGTATTTTTCTCTCACCACCCCCCATAAAAACCCCAGCTGAATTACCTACTGTTTTTTGACAAACATCAAGGTCGTGTGGTAATTTAATTGCCGTCCGAATCCACATCCCTGAGTTTATGAGAAAAAATAAATTCAAAATTCAGTGTTTAAACCCTTTTTGAGCACTCCCGAACACTGTAACATAACATTGTACTTTGGTGTAATTTGCATACATATTTATTTCTGAAATGCTGGAAATTATTTAAAACAACAATAGTTCATAACTGCTTCAGCAACTGGGAAGAAAAGCACATAAACATTCGAAAATGGGTCTTTATTATGGCAGAAGCATGTATGCAATACAATTTTAAAATGTGTATTATATTATATAAATGGGTATAAACAGATATATATCAAGTCTTATTATATACAACTATGTCTATTTTCCTATTTTTAAACAGGAGATTTAAATAATCAAATAATAAATAGGATTATTATAAAATATGCTTGGAATAATAAGAACACATGTTACATAAGTATTTTTAAATACAATACATTTTACACAACAATAAGAATAAATTTGTAAATAAAATTAATTTTATTTACAGCAGACAATAATGTGACTGGCCTTGCATGTTCCCGGATTCGTAGGATCACAGAACTTCCTCCTCCACTGTTAATAAATCCATGAGTTTTATCACTGAGGTGATATGTAAATTAATTTTTACAGACGTCCATATGAGAAACAATAAATTACCACCCGAATCGGGCTATAGACATAAACAGAGAGCAGTAGCTCCGGCTACAATGTTCTTCCGCAAGATGCACACAGTTCTGTTTATTAACCGCTAGAGTGCCAAAAGTTACGGACTGCAGCTTTGACAAGAAAACAGCTTTTGTTGTCAAGATCACAAGAAAAAAGTTAAGTTGTGATCACAAGAAAACTACTTGTTGTTGAGAAGATGAGAAAATTAAGTTGTCATCACATGATAACAAGAAAGGAATATAATGATAATCCATGACTTCTTAAGGCTTCCTTGGCTTAGTTCTTACATAATACATATTGATGGTTTGTTTGCTTTTTTAGTTTATATTATAGTGTTAAACATCAAAATTCATATTTTTTTTATAATGGATTTGAATATTTTAAGATTTTGAAAAGGTGTTTAAAAATTAATAAACTATTATTATTATGTTTTACACTTTAAGACTGGTCAGTTGCATTAAAACTTAGATTGGTATACTGACTATACTTTGGCTAACTGCTATTTCACAGACTAGTTCTTAAAACTTAACGTAATGGCTGTAATTATGCAACTGGCCCTTAACTGTAATAAAAATCAACCCCTACGGCAACCCCAATGTCAAAGAAACGGTCAAGTTTGAATTTAACGAAATGTTACTGCATAGCCAGAAATCAACTTACTGACCAATCAAATTAGAAAACTGCTCAATGCTGCGCTCAATCTGATCATCTATTCCATGCACGCGACAGCTCGTCATGTGCATGGGAGCAGATTGTACAGAAAAAATACTTTGCTTTCCCCTCTGCCCAGTGGAAAACATGGCTGTCATGTGCCCGTTCACGCTCATCTCCATGCTCAGCTTGCCCAGCCGCCTTTATTCAAAGTGACAGTACAAGGGCTGGGGACCCTCTCCTCTGGCACCCCGACTCCAGGCCTGCCCATGCGTCTCTGCGGCAGCACATTAATTCTAATAAAGCCTCGCTTTAGCGGACGAGAATCCCGCGTGGGGGGTGGGGTGGGGTTGCGGAGCGGGGGGCCAGCAGGAGTGGTATAAATACACACTTTAATG
This sequence comes from Barbus barbus, assembly GCF_936440315.1. Taxonomy (NCBI): domain Eukaryota; kingdom Metazoa; phylum Chordata; class Actinopteri; order Cypriniformes; family Cyprinidae; genus Barbus; species Barbus barbus. The sequence continues at coordinate 13,386,949 of NC_136756.1, forward strand.
AAGGGAGGACATGGGCGCAGGTGGCACGGCTGGGCAGGTGGCACCTTACACCCTCGGGCTCCTGGGCGACACCGCTGTTGCGGCGTGCCCCGCTCTGGGGGGTTGAAGTGGTGGAGATTGCATTTTAATTACCAACCACTTCTTCTCCGTCCTTTGCAGGGGTCACAGCCTGAGTGTGCCTCTTGGAGTTGAAGGTGGGTGATGCAGCACAGGTAAAGTTTATGAATGTTTACAGGTATTAATTTATGTATAAGGTGTGTGTGAGATTATATGGGCCTCTGTAAGAAACCTTAATAAGGTTCAACATAGATAATTAATTAATGCTTTTGTATTAACAAGCTTCACTGTGATATCCCAAAATTAAAATGTATTTTAGAACTGAATGAACAAGTCACTCTTTTCCAGTTACGATGTAACTGGCTGTAAAACAGTATTTTGCATGAATTTTGTTCCAGCAACAGTGAAATTGTATAGAATTGTTTCTTGCATATTTGTGACAAACAGTTCAGGTGTCACATCATGATTTACAATATCAGCCATTCTGCATAAAAGCGTGACAAAACAGTGTAATTTTCTTCCTAATATTCTCATTTTGGTGGCTAAATGTAAGGGGTTGTTTCATATGATTCCACTTTGGAATACTTGATTCTGATTGGTTAACTGCATCATTGAGTGGTCAAACATTTCTGAATAATGAGTGCTGTTCATGGGAATACTGTGTATAACTGACCATTCCTCCTGAAAACCTATGTTTAGTATCTACATAATCTGCAACTTGACTAATATAATAATTGCAAATTAATATTGCATGTCTGTATATTTTAGTATAGTATTAATAAAAACACATATAATGAGAGAGAGAGAAGGAACTGCTCTATAATTATTAGTATAGTATTTATATACAGTACTGTTTAAAATGTTGTTGTCAATCTGTTTTTGAAAGATATTAAGACTTTTAATTTTAAAAGTATCAATACTTCTTATAGACATTTATGATGTTGCCAAAAAATAGGCTACATATAAATGCTGTTCTTTTCATTCATCAAAAAATCTTTAAAAATGCATCATGGTTTCCACAAAAACATGAAGCAGCACAACTGTTTTGAACATGTATTTGTTTCTTGAGCAGCAAATCATCATATTACAATGATTTCTGAAGGATCATGTGACACCGAAGACTGGATTAATGACTGCAGAACATTCAGCTTTGCATCACAGGAATGAATTACATTTTAAAATATATTACAATAGAAAAATTATTTTTAATTGTAATAATATTTCCCCATTATTACAGTTTTATTTATTTATATATTTATTTATTTTCCATTAAATAAATGCAGCCTTGGTGAGCATAAGAAACTTCTTTCAAAAACATAAAAAATTAGTATAGACCCCAAAATTTTGAACAGTAAGTAGTCAAGATATATGGTGATTCAAGAGCTGTTGATCATTAGACAGTACATTATCCCTTCTTGGGGGGAAATAGAGAGAAAACTTTGGCATCCTAAATAAACCTCTTAGGTTCATTTTTCCACTGAGGTAAAAGTTCTGGCTTGATAGAGTTTGAGACCAAAAGTTTGTGTTTTGGATTTTGACGATCCACATACCAAGGTGGCAGTCCGAGTGCGATTCCTGAGTTATCCTCAAAACGCAAGAAAACTTGACATATTTACAGCCTGCACTCCTCAGTCCCTGAATCATGTGTATGTCCAGTGCATTTCCATGGGGGAAAGGGGGAAATGTAGAGCCTCGCTCATGTGTTAAACCACCCTGGGGGCCCATTCATTAAACATCACTTAAAACTGAAGTACACACCTGGTTTTCTTCTCTCATTTTTCGCACATTCTCTCCCTCTCTCTCGTTCTCCCTCTTGGGGTAGGCCATCCTTCTCTCCTCGTAGTGCTAACTCAAAACTCCTGACGTTTTAAATGTTTCTTTTCTGGGATTCGGGTTTCAAGCGTGAGCAGTGACCTTGGTGGGAGATGCTTTATGGATTTGACCTGGGAGTCCCCTCAGCAAGCTTGGCTCCTCGATCGGCAGGCTGATGGAGGGAAGGAATGAAGGGAAGAAGGAAAAAGATGGAGGAGGGTGGGGGTTGGGAGGAAGGGGGGTGTCTGGAAACACAGGACAGGTGAGGCTTCCCCCCCCCCCCCCTGTCCCGTGACACTGGGGAAGAGGCACTTCAGCACGCCAGCACAGATGTTGTTGCATTGTCTGGAGCTCCAGCCCAACGGGGAGCAAGCTCTCATTAGCTATTGTCTTCCACTCACCGTAGATCCCTGTGATAAATGCAGCAGTCGTTGCTACACTGCCATGCTGAAGAAAAGCACCTCGGATGGTTCAAAAAAAGAACAGGAGCATCCTCAACAAGTCTGGTTTAATTCAACATATTCATTTTCTCTAGGAGTCTGTACATATTTTATCATGTTAATGTGTCTATGGGTTAGTAGTTTAAAGCATTTAAACTCACTGCTGTCTGTCAGTGTGCTATATATGAGCTCCCATCAGCCTCACTGTATTTGTCATAAAAGCAGATCTTAATAGTGAAATCATTGGTGTGTGTGGAATACAGGAAGCCATTGATGTTTTATGAAGATTAACTATCATATAGAGCACAGAGCGTGCTGTCAGGTAGGACAATGCCAGAGGGATTTACACAATATATAATGTACTCCACCATGAAGAGAAAGAAACAAAGTAAGAATTCTATGAATCTCTAGGCCCTAATGCTGAAATGAGTCCTTAGTGTGCAACAGTCGGGTTTCCGAAGTTAAAATCCTGTTCATTTTTCCATAAGGGAAATGATATTGAATGATAACTTAGAAACTATTAGACAAGTTTGTTAATAGATGGTATATGTTGTTGTTGAAGCCATCAGTCCGCATTATTTCAGCTTACTTTTTTAAAATAAACTTATTTAATGCTAGAATTCCAAGTCACAAAAAACATTACCCATGATTCAACAGAGAAACCTCCACCAATCAAAACTGAAGCAAGCGAATTGTGCAAAAACACAATATTTTTTCACAATATTAAATAATTTTTTTTTTGGCTTCAAATTAAAGTTTGCTATTTTCACCTTGTATAGCTTATTTGGTTTATGCTGTATAAATCTTAAATGAAGACTTTTTAAAAATCCCTATGGGAAAAATACTTCAGAAATCAGAGCTAAAGTGGACAAGCACTGTTCCATTTTATTTGCATAGACTCTCTCTTTTATTTGGATAGATTTGGACTAGATCTCACTAATTACCTCAGGTAAATGAGCATTTTTACTGATGCAAAACAGCACTGACAGAGCACTGTACTTTAACCAACTCAGGGTTTGGTTTCATGGAACAGGCTGTCTGGACAGAATGCCAGTGGTCTGAAACATTCTCCATTTATAGATCATTTTGATTATAATTGTGCATTTTTAGATTATAATGTTGCATTTGAAATAGCTTGTAAATGGGAAGTAAATGACTTTCCATACTCATAAGCCTCAACAAGCTTCCATTTAGGGGAACAGGCATCTCTTTTGATCTTGGTGTAATGTATTATCAATGCTTGACCAGGTTAATATAAGGGTTAATATAAGCTGTAACCTTTTGCTTTAATTGTGTTATACAAAATTGCTCGTGATTCTACTAACTCCAAAGAAAATTGTCACTTCATTAAAGGCACTTTGGGTATTTTTAAGGAATGGCATGCAGAAAATGATCCTACTCCATAATAAAATATATTACCGCCAATTTCTGTACTAAACAGTAAAATAAAAAGTGGCTTTTCAGGCACTTTCTACCTGTCAATCAGTTCACAGCAGGCACTCCACTCCAAATATGGGCAGCAGCAGGAAGCTGAGCGTGCCATAGTTAAACTTGAAGCGGTTGTCGGGAGCGCAGGACACGTTGAATGTTCACGATTTCCTTTCATATAAAGTTACTCTCTCTTTATCCTTCTACTAGCATGACCAGCTGTCGGAGACGGAGATACGACGGAGCTGACGGAGATCATTTTTAATAATTTTTCTGTGTAAATATTCGTTAGCGGCGTCTTTAAGAATGCTACTTTTTTAAGACACTCAAGTTTAAAGAACTTTCTTGACACCCTGCTTTCTTTTTTATTCCGCTGCGCTGAGTCAAGAGATTTTAAGCACAAGAGCACGTTATGTAAAGGCTCCTCATTTTGCTAACTTATAGTTTCATGTATATTTTATTTTCCTGTGACACTGACCTTATGCACTGCTACTAGCCTCCTGTTCCTGTTTGTTTACACACACCATCATATACAAATGATGTTTAAATTATATTGGCCTAATGTGTCGCATATATGCATGCATCCAGTACATGAAATCACATCCTTTGTTAATAATTCTAATTCAAATGCTTTTTTAGAAATCAAATTTAGTCTTGATAGTGCAACAGACACCATTTTAAAAGACCCCCTCTATCTTTGTGCAGGGAATATTGTGAAAGGCTCAGTGTTAGATTCACCTCTTTAATGTCTTCATCCAGCAAGACATGATGGCCATAGCATTGTTTCTCTAATCCTTTCTTCTTAGCCCTCTCATCCCTTGTTTCTTTTCCCCAGCCAGGGCTGTGAACACATTGCAGTGCCCGAGGGCAGTAGCGTGGACAACCTGTGCTCTGCTCACATGAGTGAGCGGCGAGCGGTCCAGGGATCCGAGCTGGCACACTCAGCTAAACAGGTGTATGATGGGAAGACGCGGGCTGTGAAGGGTGAATTTTCTTACGTGGAGGTAATGTTGCTTTTGGAGCCAGTCTTGCAGTTTGGACCTGACTCAAGAAGCTTTAACACACATTGCAAACTGACTGTTTTGAATAAAATTGCCTCACGGGTGTTAATGGCATGAATTTTTGATTATGCCATGCCTTTTTCACTTTTCTTAATTCTGTTGGTTATAGTCTGTGTGCACTTAAGTCATTATGCTCACATTTTGAGTTTCATTACCATACTGCGTTACTGCAGTCTCCTCATATTAACCTAAGAAGTATATATATATATATATGTGTGTGTGTGTGTGTGTATGTGTATATATATATATATATATATATATATATATATATATATATAATATTATTATTATTTACTTTTTGGGGCTTTTTGCCTTTATTTGATTTGATTCGATTTGCCTTTATTTGAACTGCCTCGAAATATGCAATGTAATGTGTATCAGGTAATATATATCTAATGCATTAGTTATGCATGTCAACGGATATGTTTGGGGTGTGGAGTTACATAATTAAAAGTGATACACACTAATGCACCATCCTTAATAATGTAACACCCCACCCTAAACTCAAATACAATATATCTTTGTTCTCAAAACAATATCCTGTTGTCTACAGATGTCTGACTCTTAATAACGTGGTGTAAAAAGCTGAGTTTGTCCCACTCTACACATTGGAATAAAGAAATGACACAGACTCCCTTAGGAGTCACTAAGCCATTGGACATAAATCTCAAGCAGTCCCGCTCTTGATGGCTGGACCTTGGGTTACCATAAGAGACCATGCTAGTGGTTATTAAGTGAAAGTTTCCAATCGATAGCTAGGGAGGTGTAATCAGGGAGGGTTTAATTGCACTGGGAGACGACATCTATTCAGGTTATTGCCTCAGCTGTCCAGTGAGGGTTCATTTCCGCTTGGCGCCTGTTTCTCTCCTACTCATGAACCCGTCCCGGGCTGTGCATGAGAGCAGAGAAATGGATAAGAATGACCCTAACCTTTGACCCGTTCACCTTTTTAGTGTGAGGTCACCCAACTGGAATAGATTTTTAATTCAATGCATTATAATATCACTATAGCAGACTGATTGCATGCGCAATAACGAAAGGGTACAAAACGACCACTTTATGGGTCTTGTCTCATCTGAAACGATAAGCCCCCGAAGTCTATTAAAACACTTTGTTTTGTTTTTTAAGATTTACCAATGAATCAGCTAATGGAAATCTAATGTTCTTGGTTTTTAGAAAGGAAAAGATTAAAAAATTTACCAAAGGAAGGCAATAACTCGGACTGTCAATTTATTTTGTTCATTTAATATAATTAATAATAATAAAAAAACAATGCTATAAAATGAACTGTATGTAAACCAAACCAACCACACTTACAAAGGGAAAAAAAGTATAGTACACAACAGAATGTAGTGGTTTCAGAAAGTAGTGCTGTCAAACGATTAATCGCGATTAATCTCATACAAAATTAAAGTTTTTATTTGGATAATATATGTACTGTGTGTATTATGTATATATATATATATATATGCAAGTATATATTTCAGAAGAATATGTTGTTTATATATTAACTATATTTATTTGTAATATAAATTATATTATAAATATATGTAAATATTTTCAAGATATATACTGCATCTATGTGTATTTACATAATAAATATACACAGAACGCAAACATATATTATACAAACAAAAACTTTTCTTTTGTATGTGATTAATTGCGATTAATCGTTTGACAGCACTAGTTCAAATTTAGCTACTTATAGCTGTCTGTATTTTAAAAATATGCTAAAATACAGCGAGACAAGATGCACCAGCTAAAGACACCCATCTACATCTCTACAACTGACCAACAATTTACAAATCACAGATTGAATGCAAAAACACATCCTTTGTCAACGGTCCCTAAGTCAGATTGACAAATTCGATGGCAAAAACAGATTCCCGTATGTTTAAAGGGTTAGTTCACCCAAAAATGAAAATTAACCTGTGTTTTACTCAAACTCAAAGCATGGGTGTATATGACTTTCTTCTTTCAGACAAATGCATTCAGAGTTATATTAAAAATTGTACTGGTTGGTACCTTACAATGGGGGTAAGCAGGTGGTTTTTGTCAACAGTCCAGAAGACGTGAAATAAAGTGCATGCATCCGTAACAAAACGTGCCTCACACGGCTCCTGGAGGTGAATAAAGGCCTCCTGTAGCGAATCCATGTGTTTTTGTAAGATAACTATCCATATTTCAAGTATAATAAATATTTTTTTCTCACTTCCGTTGACTGTCGTACTCAGAAGCAGTTCTGGGCGGATGACTTATGCTGAGTTCACACTGCACGATTTTCAAAGTTGTCGGATCACCATTGTTTTAACACTGCACGACTATCTGGGGTAGCATTCGGTCGCTGCTGTGTTCACATTGCATGATGGATCGGCGACAGGAGGTTACACACTGCATGACTTTACAATAGGAAGAATCGCCGACAACTCTGTCTGGTCCCCGAACTACAGTCATACGCACACGAGAAGTGATCACGCTGATATTATGGTCTATAAGTCCTCCCCGAACACACAATAATTAACAAACATACTTCTGCTGGGAGATTTTTATATACACAAATCTAAGTAGCCTACTTGAAAGGGAAACCAGCGTTTTGTTCATTGTATGAGTTTATTTCTTATAGCCTTTAAAAGCCCTCAAAGTGAAGAAAAAGAAAAATGTAATAAATCTTTTGTCCTTTATAGAATAATATTATTTACAGGAAAAACCCTTGCCCGTTCTTCATCTTCATATAGCCAACCTGTTCTGTAGGCTGTATTCTAATGCAAAAATGTAGGCACATTGTTTGTAAATGGCTAATCGCTTTGTAAAAGAAAAAAAAAAAGTCCTCCCCTAACTTCCCGCTGGCCTGTATCTTGTTTTCTCATTGGCTGTAGGTCATCACCAATGTATTTCAGTCAGAACACATTCACACAGCATGATTTTGAATTGCCGACAGCTCCAGATATTAAACATGCCAAATGTGACCCTGGACCACAAAACCAGTCTTAAGTCGCTGGGGTATATTTGTAGCAATAGCCAAAAATACATTGTATAAGTCAAAGTTATTGATTTTTCTTTTATGCCAAAAATCATTAGGACATTAAAGTAAAGATCAAGTTCCATGAAGATATTTTGTAAAGTTCCTACTGTAAATATATCAAAACTTAATTTTTGATTATATGCTTTGCTAAGAACTTTTTTTGGACAATTTTAAAGGCGATTTTCTCAATATTTAGATTTTTTTGCACCCTCACATTCCAGATATTCAAATAGTTGTATTTCTGCCAAATACTGTATTGTCCTATCATAACAAACCATACATCAATAGAAAGCTTGTCTATTCAGATTTCAGATGATGTATGAATCTCAATTTCATAAAATTGACCCTTAACTGGTTTTGTGGTCCAGGGTCACAAATTTCACGGGCGTTGGCGACGCATTGTCGATTCCCTCAGATCATGTCTTTAATAATTCACACTGCGTGATTGTCACTCGCGTGAACGAGCACCGATTTGCCTCCGATTTCGGCATTTGTTGACGATTTATCAAAACCTGCCAGCAAGTGAAAAGTCGGGCTAAAATCGTGCAGTGTGAACTTGGCATTAGGACGTCAGCGTTGCGTGATTAGTAATGAACGATGAGAGACAACAAAACAAAACGCCGGTCACGAATTAGAAGCAACGAGGATTTGTAAAGAAAAATGTCAGAGGATTTTGATATAAGCCAAAAGGAGACTGGTTTTCCTTTGCTAAAGTAAGGAAACTTTGCTTCCTTTGCTCCTGCATATCTCAGAGGCGCACGCGATGCCGATCGACGTCCTACGTTTGAAATATGGATATTTATCTTACAAAACTGCATTGATTCGCTACAGGAGGCCTTTATTCACCCCCAAGAGCCGTGTGAGGCACGCTTTGTTACAGATGCACGCACTTTACTTCACGTCTACTGAACTGTTGACAAAAAGCACCCGCTTATCCCAATTGTAAGGCTTGGAGGGGCCAGGACAATTTTTAATATAACTGATTGGATTCGTCTGAAAGAAGAAAGTCATATACACCTAGGATGCTTTGAAGGTGAGTAAAACACAGGCTAATTTTCATTTTTGGGTGAACTAACCCTGTAAGTAACAAACAATATATTTCCTTCTAAAGCCTCGTTTTGTAATCTCTATTCAATGACTGCATCTGCCTCTGTTATTTTTTATAGACAGTGCAATTAATTATTGTTAATTCTATATTAACATTTACATTTATTCATTCACATTTACATTTTAACTGACATGTCATTAATTTGGTTAATCACTTGATGGCCAGAATAATAAAATGTTCAATATGACCGTCCAAAACAGATATAAACGTCTCAGCATTTAATCCTTTAACTGTTAGAGAAAGAGTGCCACAAGGAAACTGTGCACCATACGGGACAGTCTGTGAGAATGGGAGCAGTTTTTTGGAGAGGAGCTGATTTGGCCCCGTCTCCCCTGTAAAGGCTGCGGGCTATTAATTTCTAGCTCCATGTGCTGCCTGATCACCAAAAAATTCCACGGGGCGACTTATTGCGGGGCAATTTAGTGCCACCAAATGACACTGATGTGTATTGATGGCTGGTGTCGCGTCAAAGCTGGTAGATGTCAGTAAATTGGAACATATGTTGCTTAAACTATAACATCAGGATAATTCTCCCTTTTAAGATGGCTCATAAAATGGCAATTTACGAGCTCAAATTTGAGGTGACGATAACATAGATAATTTTTAATGGAAGGTTAATGTGGGAATCAAAAGATAAAATCCAAACCCTTTGGCCTTTTGTGAGAGAGCTGGCTACAGTATGGCAGCAAAAAAGGAAAAAAAACTTACAAGTATTTTATGCACCGTAGGGTATTCCCCTTTCATTACGCTTTATAGCTTAAGGCATAAAAATATACTGAATATTTTCATGGACAATAAAATGTAAGATCCATGCATGACAGAGAGAGACTAAAATGAAAAAAAAGAGAAAGAGAAGCTCAGAGAAAGAAAGAGCGAGTAGTCCAGATAAAGCAGTGCATGCAAGGAACTTATGTTCAAACTGTTCCCCATCACCCAAGATTTAAGATCCCTCTGGAGCGCTGGATTGTGCTGAGGCTCTTTGTAGCATCTCGTCCTCACCGGTTTTCTCTCAGGGCCCGGGACTGAACAGTTGGCAATTGGCGGGCCACGTTATTCCCAGTGCTGCTCCTTCCTAAATAGGCCACATCAGAGAAAACATGACTTTTCACTATTTTAATAAATGGAGCCCTGTCGTATTCATTATTAATAGCATCCCAGCATACTTTTCGGATTCGGTTTGTGCAAAGCTACATGAGTAATTTATATTCACACGCACGTGCAAGACTTTGGCCTCTAGTGTATGTATGCTCACTGTCTTTTCTACTGTCAGAAATGTGTAGCAAGATAAAAATTTTAATGTTTACCAGGGTGTTTCTGACCTCGCTAATCCACCTGGTTATTCGTAAAATCAACCCAGCACAGAGGCACAATTAATCAGTGTACAGTGGCCTATCCCATTCAAACACAATACGACTCAAACCTGCAACCACTGGGTTATGAGTCTGACTCTCTAACTATTAGGCCACGACTGCCCCCGAGGTTTAAAGATAAGTTTAAAGATGTTTACTTTTAAGGGACCCTGTTACTAAAACATAATTTTACTGTAACATTTTCACACAGTGTTATTTGACAAAATTTGGTTAGGTTGGAGATTTTTTTATAGCTTTTTTTGCACCTCCTAGCACCCCTCTTGTAGCCTCCTGGGGTCCTTGGACATTGGTTTGTAAACCCCTGATATACAGTACAGTAGACTTTCTCATCCACTAATCAATGAATTTAAACACCCATAGATGCAGCCATTGAATCTATGTAGTAAGGCAAAGCACTGATTTCAGCTCATTCACAGGCAGTGGTAGTGATACTGTGTTCTCTGGCCTACTTTCCCGGACCCCAGGGCAGAGAGAGGAGCCCGGTTGTGGGGGGTCACAGACACAGGGGCTCACTCATGTCTAGACCAACCCTAACGCTGCACTGCTGGTCTCTCCATTTCACAAAAAGAGAGAGAATGAGTGTATCAGTGTGGCCAACTGCAGCTGCAAGAAATATGATGTCTCCTCTTTTCTGAGTACTAAATCCTGTTCTGTACATACTAGGTTTTGTTATTTCGAACTGAATTCACACCTGAGAAATTCAGCTAGCGATATTAAAATTTGTATTTATGCTATTGTTCAAAAGTTTGGGGTCCATAAAGACTGCACTTATTTGATCAAATATAAATTCAGTAAAATTTGTGAAATATTATTGCAATTTAAAAGAATGGTTCTATGTTTTATTATATTTTAAAATGTAATTTATTCCTGTGATGGTAAAGCATCTTTACTCCAGTCTTCAGTGTCACATGATCCTTCAGACACCATTCTAATATGACGATTTGCTGCTCAAAAGACATTTCTTATAATTTTCAGTATTGAAAATGGTAGTATTTTTGTGAATATTTTTTCAAGATTCTTTGACAAACAGGAAGTTTCAAAGAAAAACATTTATTTGGAATATAAATATATATTTTTTTGCATTATGAATGTCTTTACTGTCACTTTTGATCAAGTTGATGCGTCCTTGCTAAATTAAAGTAATTTTTTTCTAACCCCAAACCTTTATTAATCTGTAGGTTGAGTTTATTATTATTAATATTAATAATTATTTATATATACACATTTCACTGTCCAGTTTAACACCCCCCCCCCCCCCCCCCCCCCAAAAAAAAAAACTGTTAATATTAATGATTAATTAAAAGTTGGGTCTGTGTATTCCAGACTTGAGGTTAAAGGTCTTTATACAGGAATGCCTCATTTATCATAACCTTTTATCTTTAATGCTGTGATAAATTTGCTTCCTAATCATAGTGTTGGGTAAAATATATTACTGTAGTAGTATAGAATGTCTAGTGTAAATGGACAGTTTAACAGAACAAGCCTTTCTTCCATTAACAATGTTACAATTTATTCTGAAGGGCGGAAGCAGACCCTTGGTCACATTCAGACACTGGACCGAAAGAGAAGAGGCATTTAGTCATGATGGTTGAGATATGAGAGCTTGAATATTGCATGACCTACAAGGAGAAGGCAAAGACAATTTGAGCAAGAGAGGGAAGGAGGGGTGGATGGATGGAGGAGAGCGAGAGGAGCTTTGGTGTGGGGGCTGAAGAGAAGGAAAAAGAGGAGGAGGATAGGGAACAGATGGCTGTGGCCCCCGTCTCTTCAGTACAACAGACGGGGGCCGCAAGATGGCGAGAGCACTCGCAAGAGTCAGCTGCGTTCTGGGAGAATATGCGACGTCTAGCAGGCAGCTTCGGTTTTAATAACTGTCTAAAAAAAAGGTAGAGTTAATCAGAGTGAGGGACATGCAGACGCAATCCTCAGGATGGTTTACGAACATGCACGTACGCGTACACATGTTCTCACTCATGCTTCTGAAGTGACATCTTCACGGGGTGAAGACAAATGATAATGCAGTGGCACTGAGAGACACAAAAGTTTCCTGTGAAAGTCAAACCGTAGAAGCTCCTTTGTGTAAGACACCCTTCACTAACTGATGTGAGTCTTACAGCCAAACACTTAAGAGTAACAAAATCTATATTTGTGTACAGTGTCAACTGTCTGGCTTTAATTAACACTTAGTTGTTTCGCGTTCAGTTGTATCTGGTGAATTTTGACAAAAGTGCTGCATCTGAACGTTTTTTTTTTTTTTTTTTGTAAATTACACAATGTAAATTAAGGGGGTTTGCATAAATAATCAAAATCAAACTGAAATTGTTATATGGCTTATTGTGATTATCATACCTATACATATTGGAATTGGAATTTTACAGTTGTACTGTAAAAATAAAAAAGCTATTATTATTATTACTTTTATTTATATTATTATTTAATTATCTTTTTATTTTACAGTAATATATACCAATACTAAAATCTATTATTTTAATATTTTTATTTAATAATAATAAAATAATACATATTTATTATTATTATTACTATTATTACATTGATATATTATCACAATATATTTGGCCAAATTTTTCAGCCTTACATTGTTTTTAAATATTACATCACAGTTTTTATCAGAAAAATCACAATTATGTGACAAATGGCAAAAAGTCTAATTTTTAAAATTGATTTTATTTTATTTATTCAATTGTTTGTTCGTGAATTGATTAAATTGAAATATTTGAATCCTTTGCAAACATGCAGGTGTATAATGTCCCACAAACTTGGCAAATTAAGCAATTAAAATGCATCTGTGAAGCAGAGTTTGCATAATAAAACTTTTAGCAAATGCTTGCAGAGACAGGTGTGCAAAACATGTTAAATGATCCTGCAAAATAAATGCTTGCATTGCAATAGAATCGTTTATCTTCCATTTTATCTTCCTGGTTTCTTTGCAAAAATTATTTATTTGTGAATAACTTTGAGGTAATTTGTGACAGTTTGACACCTGGGGTTTGTCAGAATAGTACATTTGTTAAAAGGAGACTATTTTAATGACAACAGTCATATATGAAACTAAGCCTTGCCTTTTCTTTAATATAAATATGTCATTCTTTGAGCTTCGGATATAGGGAGCATCTTTATTGTCAGAGGTCAAAGATATCAAACAGGAATATCTCATACCTATAACCTACCCTTAATTGGAGTGATATGTTCAAAGACCAACAAGCATGCTAATTCAGGTATGTCCTACTTTGCTAAATGACATTAGGTGCGTTTCTGCATTTATATGCATGCACGTGATCACGTTCAGCTTCAAACTGTCTTTAAACAGCCGTACTTTGAAGAATGACTGGTCAAAGTTCCAAAACCTTGGCAGTTCATCATCATGTTAATTAAACATCATTATGATACACCAATCGTTAACATAAATTCCCTGTACAGAAATTGTTGAATAATTAAAAAAATTCCTTTGAAAAGCATTTGATAAATTAGCCTCTGGTGTTGCTAATGTCCAATCCATATTTTACATCTCACTGATAAAAAAAGAACAGTCAGCGCAACTACTAATTGAGGTTTAATTAGTATGTTAATGTATGCACGGTGTCTGCGATGAGTAAGAACGAGAAGAGAGCAAAGAATGATGAGGAGGAGAGGTACGAGGTGGCGTTGCAACATGCTTTTCCTCCATTTCTCTTTCTTTCTTTCTTTCTTTCTTTCTTTCTTTCTTTCTTTCTTTCTTTCTTTCTTTCTTTCTTTCTTTCTTTCTTTCTGCCTGCCTCTGTCAGTCTGTGGTTTTCTCGCTCAACCACAAGGGTCACTCGAAACACCTTTGCTTTCATATCCAATCACAACCTCGGCTTCTTCAACAGTTAATAGATTAATGAATACTAATGTAAATCAACCAGCAGGGCCTGTAAGCAAGTGGAAGCTAGCATATGGAGATTTCTCAATTCCCAAATGGAGACCTTTTATATTCAAGGGTCCTGATAGTTGGCGTAATCAATGACGGCATCTAAGTGGTACTCTTTTTCTCTCTTCATCTCTCCCTCCCTCTCTTTCCCTCTCTTACTGTGCTCTTTGCAAAGGGCAAAGGACCAGAGCGAGAGAATCATGCATCTTTGGGAATAAAAATTAATAAAATCATAGGATGTCAAAGTGTGCTGGAAAAATGGTGCCCGCTAATGGATTTTCAAACGAAAACAGCTTTTATGCAATCAATCTTTTGGTGCGGGGACCAATTATTTAAGTAATTGTTCATTGCAAATGCTACATGAATTTGCCCATTTGACGTCATTTCAAGTAAACATCTTTTTCTGTCATAAGGGCTGTGAGAGGTCTCTCATTAACTCTTTAGAGCCCAGGCCTCTCTCTGCCCGCCACAGAATAAATCATTCAGTTGCTTTTAATATAATCCACTCGCTCTATATCACATAAGCAACTCAATGCGGAATGTTTAACCTGCCTTTATTTATTTTTTTTTATCTGAAAAAAGTGACTACTGGGCGGCAAAATCTCTCAACTTCGGTGCCACCATCAGATGCGTGCCACATTCACCTTAATACTAGTTTGCTTAAAAGCTGTGATTAACAGCAGGAATACCTATTTTAAGACATATCATGTCCTGAATATACTGATACCCCCTGTTAGCATGCATTGACCTTACTGTCTTGTTAGTGAACTCTCTGTAATGAGTATTAAGGTTCCCTGTTGATGTATTTTCAAGTGGCTCCAATTAACAGACTTGTATATCAGGTATTGTCTGCTGAAATGCAAGAGCTATACTATATGTTAGGTAAACACAAAAACAGTATGTTTCTAACACAAAGAATGACACGTGTGCATGTGTGTGTTTTGTTCTCTGTGCTCAGCTGCTGTCATTCTCCAAGGTAACCTTACGTTTAACTGTTGTGCGGAGGTGGCTTTGCCAGATGTTCCTGTTTTGATGAGAAGGGATGATGAAGAAACAGCTGTCTGTACAGATAAGGGAAAGAAAGAGAAAACCTGTGCTTTTACTTTCTATAGGTTCTCCGATGCAAAGCGCACCTCATTCTGCAGAAAATCTAACATTATATAGATCACTGCTATGGTAACACTACCTGTTGCTTGACATATTATTTGATTCTATTCATATTATATAGCAGGCCAGTGGAGGGGCAACCATTACAACATCATTATATGTCATTATATTAATTTTGCTTGGACTGAACAAACCGGTAAGCAGTAATTCAACTATTGCTAGTGGCTAGCTTCTTATAGAAAATCATTTTGGAGTGAAGGTCATGTTATGCAATTAATGTTCATGAGCAAAGCTGGTAAGTTTGAGATCATTATGACACCATTGCAACTGCCAACAATTTTGTATATCATCGATATTCCACAATTCAGTGTTATGTGGTATTGATTTTATGTAACCCGCTCAATACACAAGTTGTTAGTATTGGATAATTTACGTTTAAGACACAATATTGTCAATTACTAGTGACAGGAAGATCAGATCATTTTCTTATTCAGCAAAATCAGCTATCTTTATTCAAGTGGTTTCATTGGTCACACTTTTTAGAGCACTGTTCTCACTCTTAACAAACTATTAAGTACAAATTTTGGTAACACTTTAGAATACTGATCCTTTGTTAATGAATAACTACACAGGAACAAGTCACTAATGCACTATAACACTGTAGTAACTACTATTACCTAACAAGAAACTATGATTATTGATTTAGTAAGTAATAGCGCTCAGTTGAAACTGGTAGTTCACTATTAGCTAATCAATAACTACTATTTTTTATATATCCTGGAGAACTACTAAGAACTACTGTATACAGGTTCATAATTCATGTGAATTATGCATAATGTATAATTAATTCTAAAATGAAGATCATGGTAACCCACTAGTAATGACTCAAGAATTATCAAATTCTTTTAAAGGAACTACTAACTACTTGGATCAGTATTCTAAAGTGAAAAGCATCATAACTCCCTAATATTGACTGACATCATTTTAAGCTTTTGAGATATATGTAAGGTTTTGGATAGTAATGACTCAAGTGTTACTACATCCTTCTGAAGAAACGACTAATTATTGGGTTCAGTATTCTAAAGTGAAGATCACGGTAACCCACTAGTAATGATTTAAGTGTTACCAAATTAAGCAAAATGAATTACTAACCAAAACCTTACAAAAACCTTAAAAGTTTACAATGATTTCAGTAATTACTAGGGAGTTATCACGATCTTCACTGTAGATTACTGATCCAAAAAATGAGTAATTCCTTCAAGAAGGATGTAGTAACACCTGAATAATTACTATCCAATGCTTCACAACACTCGCAAAAGCTTACAATGATTTCAGTCGTTACTAGGGAGTTATCATTATCTTCTTAGGGAGGTATGAAAAAATAATAGTTACTGATTAGCTAATAGTGAACTACCACATTCGACTAAGCACTATTACTTACTAATTCATTAAACAGAGTTTCTTGTTAGTTACTACTAGCTACTAGAGTGCTTATATTGCGTTACTCATGTGTTCTTGTGTAGTTATTAATTAATGATGGAACAATATTCTAAAGTGTTACCCAAATTTTGCCTCAGTAAACACCCAATTTCTGCTTACTACTAGTTAGTAAGGTAGTTGTTAAGTTTAGGTATTGGGTAGGATTAAGGCTATAAAATGTGACTATAAAAATAAAATAATTAATAATAGTTATAATAGCATTATTGCACTTGTAGTTAATTTGTAAAATAAATTAACAAGCAAAATAACAAGCAAAAAAAAATAGTATTAAATAAAAATACAGTTATTTTATATTACACAAAAATAAAATGCTAACATTTTTCTTTTCTTTTTCTTTATACGAATTTTCATCATTTTCAAACCTAAAATCAGCAAGCTTTTATTTAGGCTTTATTTCAAGTAAGTATATACACGTCGCCGAATGAAACACGTCAGTGAATGTCACTTTTGCGTTTTACTCTGAAACCAACAGAGCATAGATTTATGCTTTCAGTTTTCACAAATGGAAATCTTATACAATATTACAGTTAGTCGATATAAATCAGCGATTGTGCATTAACGGCTGTCAACCATGTCAGTACACAAATGAGCATTCTGAACTTATATATCAGCACATATTTTATTTTGGTCACGCATTAGTACTGTAACGGGGTGAACGAGACGTGAGACGTGCGGATCCAAGTGCAAACTTTTGTTTATAAACATACACAGGCAGGGTCAAACAACGGCAAACAGATATGACATGGGCAAGACACAAGAGTGATCCTAGGGCAAGCGTGGGTTGACGATCGGCGAACAATATCCAACAGGGCAAGGCAGAGAGAAAATCCAGGTACACTAGCAAAGATCCAAACGAGGGGCAAACAAAGTCAGAACGGCAAGGCAAAGGGTTAATCCAGGAAACACGGGCAGGAATCAAAACACAAGAAAACTAGCAAGGAAAGACTAACAACTGAGTGGGCTCCATAGAGTAGCTATCGCTAAGATATACGCTAAACAATACTCGGCAGAGAGGAAGAGGAAGTCCATGGTTAATGTAGGGTGTGTGATCAGTGCAATCAGCTGTGTGTGTCGTCAGTGCAATGGATGATGGGAATTGTAGTCTGAGGTGGCGTGCAACAGTTAGTGTAGTGCAAGAGTCCCTGTGGTGAGTGAGTGACCTCTGGTGGTGGATTCGTGACAAGTACATTATGGAAGTGTGCTTTTTTTTAATCCTGGGAAGTTTGTTGAATACTTTCCAGGCACAAATTTCTGGAATATTTCTCTTTGAAGATTTCACATGCAATGGCCAAGTACAACTAATCCAACTAAATCCAACGAATCTGTTGATCTAATGCAAAAGGTTCATGGTTTTAAATGCAAGGGGCCGTTACTATGGCAACCTGCACAAACCGCGGATGAGATAAGGGGCCAGAAACCGGGCCCCATGGGAGTCGTTAGGCATCTGTCTCCCACCACACCCCTTCTCCATCCCCTCTCCCTTCAGACCTCAGCTGGGGAGGAGCAGCCACGCAGAAAACGCTTAGCTAACAAATTGCGGTGTGTCTCCCTCTCTACCATGGCCATCACCTTCCTGCTGGGTTAATCAAACATTCGTTCACCAGCTCCCTTAGAGCTCACTGACCAGGAAGTGAGCTCGGATGGGTTGCCACTCTGTCCCGGCATCAGAATTTGGGACTGACGGACACCTTTAGCCAGGAGAAGCCCCATCAATTGTCCTACTCCATTACAGTCACACTGTCTCAGTCAAGCTCCATTGCTCATGGAGTTAGACCTCCACAGCATATTTCCCCCATGAAGTGCGTCGTGTTACACGTCGGAGGGCAGGCGAGAGGCCTGTCAGAGGCAAGGTTCATCAGAGCGCTGTGATTAGACATTTGCAGGTATCTGCAAGGGGCACTCATGCTCCACTGGGTCTCAATGCACCTTCCCTTCTCGATATGTTCCAATCAAGATGCTTTTCTATTCTGCCTTTCTGAAAAGCGGACCGATAAGAGCAAAACCCGTGTGTGTTCCCCGCGTGAACGATTCCATTTAACTAATGCAATGACGAGCAACAAAAGATCAAGTGTCCTGAGCAGTGGTAAAAATAGGCTTGTTGAAATGGATGATGATGACCATTCAAAGGCTGCTATCTTCCATTGCTGTCATACAGGAGCGTGTAGAGAGTAGTTTTTCATTAACTCTGACAAGCCTTTTTATGTGTATCCTCATTAAAGGGAGTATGGATTCATTACCAGGCTTGTCTTTTTGATGAAAGTCGACCACCCATTGTTCTTAACGTCTACGCTACGGAGACGCAGCTCCCGTGTCTCGGTGCAAGTGAATAAAAAAATTAATTCCTCCCCCCACCCCCCGTTTCATTAAAAGATGTAACTCGGATCATTTTATTTTCCCGGCGCTTTTCAAGTTTAAATTAGTCTGAATCTTGGTCCAGTGCTCTATGTAGACACCATTAGGGTGTTTGCAGTGAAGCGCTATCTGCACACTTTACCCATCAAGATTGAATTATTCCTGCAGATTCGCCATTGTTGAGGCTTGACAGTTGACGTATGGTTTGATTCTGCCAACTGATATTCCTCCGTGCAATTAAAAGTTTTTTTTTCCTTTCTAATGCAGACAATGCATTATTTGTTTTGCTGTTTATTAAAGTCTTACACATTTTAATTAGCTGTCATGCTAGTCTCTCAGGTTGTTCACTGTACAGTGAGAATTAGTTTCTATTTAATGATCAGGACTTCATGGCTGTGTGGTTTATAAGGAACATCAGTAAGTCATTTTTAATTGAGATGAGGCAATACTGTAGTCGCTGTAAACAAGTAATGAACTGTAGCATGTCATCCTTGGAAATTTGAAAAGGCAAGCTAATTTCTCAAGACAGATTATGAATGATTTAAATCTCCTCGTTGCCTCTGAACACCTTCACAAAAAATGTGGTCAATGTCCTAAAAAGATGCTGGGTAAATTGCTACAAGTACAGTTTAATTGGAAATAGTGAAACATGAGAGAGCTGGAGGATTTCAGGATATAATTAAAATTGCGATCATGAGTTTTAAAGAGAGCTTACAACGCTCTAAGAAAATAAAAAAGACAACATCACTGTGGAGATTATTCTACTTTGTTTGGAGCAAGCCCTGTTTCCCAGTTAAAAGTGTTACAAATATAATTTACAGTGAGAAGTTAATTATTTCATAATTAGATCTATTTTATTCAAAATTATGAGAGAAAAAGATCACTGTTTAAATATGGTTGTTTAGTAGGGCATTGCATTGCATTTTTTTTCTGATCAACAATTTCAAGTAAATTAATCAACAAATGAACTTGTAACAATGTTTAAAATGTTGCAAATTCATATAGGTAATGAGAATACCTGAAATGATCACACATATTTAAAAACTTAAAACTATCTCTCTCTAAAGAATTGAATAGGTTTTAAAGGATGTACAAAGGGGACCTGTATTAATACCAGTTACATTGGTGATTCATTTATGAAATATACCTATACTAACATTGTATTGATAAAATATTGACTATAGAACATGAACAATTATGTATTCCTTGAATAAGGTGCCTATACTGTAATATTACTCAAAAATATCTTGCAAAAGTGTATGCACATGCCATTGAAATTTGGACTCTTAGAGTGTGATCTGTCCTGTGAAAGACAAGTTAGGCTCAATCATATCCATGATATATCCTACACAGTTTATAATGTGTGTGTAGGACACATTTTAAACATCCTTTATAATATCATCTGACATGATCACATGCCTGTCATGGTTTAAAGTGACTATCTGCATATAATCAAGAGAATGGGCAATTTCTAAATTATATCCACAGTGCTCACTGGGTGATACGTTAAAAACATTGCAGTGGTTTAAGAGCACATCCCTGACCACTACAGATAGATGGGGGGTCTGAAAGACAATAACAGATCCATCACATCCTCCTGCTGCTTTTTCAGCCTCATTGGCTGTAGTGTGTACATAAACCCTGGTTGAAACGCGCTGTCCATCAAGAAAACGGCACATTATTTTCCTACGATGCACTCCTGCTAACACGCTTCCATTCATTTTCAAAATACCCTGTTTTTACGAGTCTCTGTCTGCCCTGAGAAAGCACGATGATTGTCCAGACAAAGACCTGCGGTTTTGACTGGATTATCATTATATATTTTTAGACATTGGAAAGCATTTTATCTCGAGTGCAGCATAAAGGGAGGATGGACGTCTCAGGAATATTATGCCTTTATTAAAATACATTTCAGTAGTTTTCTGTACTGTTTTCCTTTCTTTGCTTTATGTTTTTAATATTAAAATAATAGTGTTACACGTTACTATCAGTTACCATCAGTACTATCAATAATATAATTGATCTGCAGTCATGGACTTTTTAAGATGGCTGTTTAGCCAACCTCAACATTTTGGGTTAAATTCTGAATGGGTGTATAAATGATATTTTAAGGTATAAAGGAAAGTGTATATTTTAGATCCCGATAACTGACCATTTAATAATTTTATTTTATTTTCTAGTTCATTGTAAATCGATGTAAAAAGTACAAATAGCCACTCAATTAATTCTGCATTAAAATAATTATATTAAATACAATCATTCAATAATAATAATAATTATTATTATTAATACTACTACTACTACTACTACTAATAATAATAGAAGAAGAAGAAAAATAATGCAGTATATTTAAAATATTTTAGATGAAACATATCTCACTGTAGGACAAGCAAACTTCTCAAAAAGTATTTTATGTCTACAGCAGTAAATAAAAATGTACATTGTTTAGTAAGTTATATCATTTCATTGAGCTGGACACTTTGGTTGATGTTAATCCATCACTGAATGACACAAAGTGAGAGAAAAGAACATAAGTACACATAAACTAAACTCTGCCCACCTCATACTGTGAATCACCACATTCTCTCTCTCTCTCTCTCTCTCTCTCTCTCTCTCTCTCTCTCTCTCTCTCTCTCACACACACACACACACACACATTCTTGCACCAAGGCTGCCTTACACCTCTCTAGTCCCCACCTAGCGGTTTAGGGGCCAGGCAGAGGCAGGCAGCCTTGTTTTAGAAACAGATGATAAATAAATCAAAGTGCACTAAGCACTGCTTCCACATGGCAATCGGCCTCCTTCATAGCGTCTGCACCTCATCAATCACGCCATTGTCTGCCTGAAAGGCGAGCCTTGTAAATGTCATCTCCACTCAAACCCAAGGAGAGGCGAATCAGAATGCACCCACTGAAGAGGGTCTCTCTCTCCCTCTCTCTTGCTCTATCTCTCATATTTTTTTTTTTTTTTTTTTTAATTGAGTAGTGTAATTAAACTAAAAAACCCGGCTGGACTACCTTTTGACAGGACGGATGAAGACCCCTTTTAATAGGGCTATGAAACATATTTGTTAAAAGGGATGAGGCAATATGTGGGCATATGATTGGGTGCCCTTATGTGTCAGAGTTTTCTTTTATGATTAAAACCCAATGAAACGGGGTCCTTGTATTCAATTACACAAAAACTTGAAAGAGATGCCAGTGAAAGAATGAAGCATAATTGTTTTTATTACATAATGATAATCAAAAAGATGTTGTTTTGTGTAATTGATTGCAGCTTGTTTTCATTGATTATCTACACACTTTAAGTCTGTTTAGCTACATTTGTGGAGGTTTTCTTGTGCTAAGCCAATTAAGAAATGTCATGTGTATTACAGATTGAAATAGTAAGACTAAAGCTGCGTTCTGATTTACAGGATTCTTGCATCCTACGCACTGAGTGGGAAAGAAGTTCTATTCACCTGGAAAGATTTGACAAGACCTGACAGTTCTTGTTGTGCAGATTAGGAGTTTCAGGTATGATGGCATAATACATCTGTGTAAAAAAAACTAAAATCCCACTATATTGTAAATAACATGACATGTACACTTATAATAAGATTTTTTTTTTTAGAACAAAATCAGCATATTAGAATGATTTTTGAAGGATCATGTGAGACTGAAGATTTGAGTAATGGCTGCTGAAAATTCAGCTTTACTGTCACACAAATAATAATAATAATATAGTTGTTTACTATATTTTTGATCAAATAAATAAATACAATCTTAAACCCCATAAATTTAATGGTAGTATTTCAGTGTTTGCTATGAAAATAAATGTTTTTTAAAAATGTAATTTATTGTTAATAATTTTTATCTTACATACTTTAAACTTGAAAGTACCTAGAAATTGGACCACAGGTGAATTAAGTAAAAATCACTGAATAAAGAGTAAATTTCTCTCCCCACTTGCTGTAAATATATTAATGTACAATGGTTCCCTCTGCCATTTGCGGTGCCCTTCAGAATGAACTTTTTGCCTACCTTTGATTTGAAATTTCACTTCAGATGAAACCCTGTGAAGCCGATTGGAACGTACCCTGGCATGATGTAGTATACAGATCATTAGAAGAAGAAAACTGGTCAGTTTCGTTAGCACATGTTTTCAATTCCATTTCATTTAACTCTGTTTGTGCACTCGTGGCTGAACTCAGGTTTCATGGTGCATTGCCCTCCACGATTATCATCAACGCTCTGCTATTTTAATCCACAAACCCCATTGCCCTTTCTGATGCGCCCATATTGGGGTAGCATAAGCCACTAGGAGAGGTGCTGCTCATCGGTGGGCGACCCTCTAGAGATATGAACTCCGAGACCGCTCACGGCGGATCAATAGGACAGGGGTGCCGAAATAAATCATGATGTTCAACTGCTGTCTGTCAAACAGCCGCATCCACGCGCACACAGACAGCACTCAGTTTTATGGCGGCGCTCAGTGTTATTGCAATCTTTTGATAGCTGCATCTAATTTATCTGATTGCCAGAACACCTCGCACTTTCCACCTCTCACGCCTGTGATGCAAAAGTCTGCTAAACTGGAGCAAGAAGCGCTTAAAGTGATTTACGGAGTCTGTCAATAACACTGGTGCTCATCATAGCCTGTTGTGAATATGGAAGCCATCTTTACATTTCAGAATAATAACGTGTCCATAGGGAACACGAAAAAAACAATGGTAGATATCCATCAGAGTGTTTTTTTTCACTCTGGATCACTTGATGGTTTCTTTGCACGGGCTCCAGACATGAAATAAAAGGCAGGCGAACGATACGCCGCTGCTAGCAGCAGGGCAGACCCCATCAAAAGCAAGAGTGGCACACACACTGAATGAACACGTCAGCTACCTTTTGGCTTTTTTAAATGAAACGGCATAAAGGGCTCCCCTGCCACTCTGCTGCGCTGGCAGCCGCCACCAATTGCGTTGGAAAATCTATTTTGGAGTGAGCGGCCCCCCTCCCTTTCCACCCCGGTCCCCTTCTTCTTCCCTTCAAATCAAAAGGAAGAAAAGAGTGACTGCTGGACTGACATCAATCAAAGCCAGGGACGTGCTGGCGGCCAGGAACAGAGGAGGACGGGGTCCAGAGTTCACAGGTTAAAGCAGGCGATGGAGGCAGGAGGGAAGAAATGAGGGGAGGGGGTGGATGGGGGAAATCTGGCAGCTTGTGCCTGACTTCCGATATCTCCACATTGTAAAAAGTGCTGAGGAGAGAGAGAGAAAGAGGGAGGTAGCCCCTCCTGTATTCGCCTGCCCTCATTAATCTTCATGCCATCTTCTTTACCTAGTCATGTAGAACGGCTCGATAGAGGGCCGTATAATGGGGAAGGCCCGATGCCAATTACTAGGTTAACATAGTGTTCAGCCCCACTGCAACAAAGGAATGAGATCTTGGAGGATATCTGGGGTGCAGGGGAGCAATGCATAGCATTATGAAAGAAAAAAAAAGGAAGAAGAGGGAGAGGTTGACAGAAAATAGGACGTTACCTCCATTTTTTGTGATAACTAAACAATACCGAAACTCAGGATTTCAGGGTAATGCTATGTAGTCGTTCTTCATTCATTCTTTTGGTTAAAGGATAGCCAAAAGAGTTAAAATGCCATTATTTAAGGCACTTATATATATTTAAAAAACATAAAATATTGCTCTAATAACTGAGCATCCCAACAAATGTTGAACCAGTTGTGTGAGTTTGGGGTAGTACAAACTCTTTGGAATATTGTCCATCAACAAGTCTGCATTTATTTGATCAAAAATACAGAAAAAATCGTAATATTGTGAAATATTATTACAATTTAAAATAACAGTTTTCTATGTATTTTAAAATGTAGTTTATTCCTGTGATGTAAAGCTGAATTTTAATGTCACTTGATCCATCAGAAATATGCTGATTTGGTGAATATTAAAATGATTTTTAATATTAAATATTAATCTTTTTTGGTGGAAACGTTTTTAAGGAAACTTTGAATGGAACGTTCAAGAGAGCATTTATTTAAAATATAAATCTTTTGTAACATTATAAATGTCTTTACTGTCACAGTTGGTCAATTTAATTGATCCTTGCTGAATATAATTTATGTATATGTATATACAGTATATATATAATTTTTTTCTAACATTTTTTTTTTTTTAAATATAATAAGATTCAATAGCCTATATGTTTTAGGTCCTGTAACTGTAAATGGTCCTATGTTGTGACAAATTAATTTAAAAAAGTTTTTTTCTTTTTCCATCTCCTCTCCTCTCATCATTTCAAGTGAGGGATTTTGCAGAGTGATCCTCTTGTAATGAGTGCTGTCAGATGTAGCGCTGTTGTAAAGAGCAGTTATTTAATTCCAGGTGATTAAAATAGGCCTGGCTTAGACTGGCCTGACCTGTGGGCCTGAGGTTTTGTTTAGGGACAAGCTCTATATTAAATGCCCTATAACGGAAATGTCACACCGTCACTGTGCAGATGCTTTGGGAGAGAGACAATGAGTGTAGATTCAGTCCTTACTGTCTTCACTACAAAGTAGCATTTGTGTAATGCACCTGTGATGTTTCTCTCCTTCTCTCTCTCTTTCTCTGTGCTTTAGTTTTGATGTTAAAGAGCCTGACAAGGGCCAACAGGACATCTCTACCTGCTGACGTCACGTCAAACTCCTGCTGTCCTTCAGTGCTGTTGGCCTCAGTGGCTCAGTAGGTGCTGCTCTTGCATTACACATGCAAACAAATTGCATTTATTCACTATAGCTAATAGCTTCTTTCCAGCAAGTTATAAAACACTGTTCGGAAGAAAGCAAAAACACAAATGAGATCTCTTTAATATCTCAATTGTTTCTCTTAGAAAATGAGATTAAATGGAAAACAAATTGAGATTTTCTTCCTTAGAAAATAACCTTTATCTTATTTTTTTCTTTCAATTTTCCACAAGAAACTGAGGCAAAATCAACACCACCGCTCAAAAGTTTGTGGTTGGTACTCACCAAATCTGCATTTAATTGGTTAAAAAACAGTGATATTGTGACCTACTGTATAATTACCATTTAAAATAACTGTTTTTATTATAATATGTATTCCAGTAATGGCAAAGTTGAAATTTCAGTCTTCAGTCTCACATGATCCTTCAGAAATCTTGCTAATATGCTGATTTGCTGCTCATGAACTATTTCTTATTATAATCAATGTTTAAAACAGTTGTGCTGTTTAATATAACCATGATATATTTTTCAGGATTGTTTGATGAAAGTTCAAAAGAACAGTATTTATTAGAAATAGGAATCTTGCGTAACATTATAAATGCCACCTTTTTCATCAATTCATTTATGCTGAATAATTACAAAAAAAAAGAAGAAAAAAAACTTACTGACGCCAAAATTTTGAATGGAAGTGTGTATACATATACATATATATATATATATATATATATATATATATATAATGTAAAGCTGTTTCCTCACACCGTCTCCTCCTGTCAAGAGCTTATTATTGCCTGATCTTTGTCTGGAGAGAGTAAATGAAATGCGTATATTATTTTATTGCACATTAGGATGTTAAGACATATATATATATGTGTATATATATGTATGTATGTATGTATGTATATATATATATATATATATATATATATATATATATATATATATATATATATATATATATATATATATATGTCTTAACATCCTAATGTGCAATAAAATAATATACGCATTTCATTTACTCTCTCCAGACAAAGATCAGGCAATAATAAGCTCTTGACAGGAGGAGACGGTGTGAGGAAACAGCTTTACATTCAGTGGGTTGTGAGCGGGGTTGGCTGATAAGCAGCATTTTTGTCTGAAATGATAAGGCTAGGAAAGCAAACATATTACAGGGCTTGAATTTCTGTATCTATCGCTTCCCAAAACCACATGTCCAATAATTCATTCATTTGTAGCGTGTGAGGATGCGCCTCCATCCGTACATACATCGCACTGATAAGAGATCTGGAGACAGAATTGGTAATACAGAGTGAATGGGACACAGTTTGAGCTGATTAAATGAATCTGACTCTCTGCCTGGATACAAGTAGTGGAGGCCCAAAAGAAAGAGAGAGAGGATGATTTTGGTGATATGCACAATTTCATACGACATGTGGCAGCTGCGGTAGAGAGCTGTTAGAGACGGGCCGTCCCTCTCTGACCTCTGTGTCATAGATAACGGGGACACTCACAATAGCCAAACGCATCATTACAGACCTGAATAGAATAATGATTGATCTATTTCAGGTGATGGCTTTGACGGTTACATTTTGGGCTTGGCATGTCAAGAGAAGATATATATGAAGCAAACATTTGATTAAAACATAGGCTGAATTGAACAAGTCTTAGAGTGATAAGATCCAACATTATGCTTTCTTAATACAGGGTGAATTCCAAATGCTGTATTTGCACCCTTGAAGGGCAATATGGACACTAAAATAGGGTTGATCCAAATCAAAGTGAGCAACTGAATCCATTCATAAAGGACCCTTATACAAGAATTACATCTGATTTAATTTCTCATACACCACCAAGTTTAAGTTTTTTTTTTAAATAATTTATTTTTTAAATAAATTAATACTTTAATTCAGCAACGATTCACTGAATTAAATTCAGGACCAAATGGGACAGTAAAGACATTTCTAAATTCTATTTTATATTTATAATTTATGATATTAAGCAGCACAGTTGTTTTCAAGATTGATAATAAATGTTTCTTAAGGAACAAATCAACATATTAGAATGATTTCTGTAGGATCATGTGACACTAAAGAATGGAATAATGGCTGCTGAAAATCAAAGAAATAAATTACATTTTAAAATATATTAAAATACAATTTTTTTTTAATGATAATAACAAAAAATATAAGTGGAAAATATGTATTTACTTATTTATTTTGCAAAATGTTATGCATTTTGAAAAGTATTTAAATTAAAGACACAAATAGGCAATATTTAATGCTACAAATTTGTCACATCAAAAGCTATAAAAATCTAAAAATTGTATTTCTTATTAATAAAGTTGGTTATTTTGGTTTATGCGTATTATTAGTTGTGTAATGTGTATTGCTATTTTTAATTTTACTCATCTTAATATATTTCAGCTCTAGAAACAAGCAAAATTACTTCTAAAGTCTAAATGATTGGTATTTACACCTGCAGATATTAGATACAATTCATCCATCTTGCACTATATAATGAGTGTAGAGTATTAAGTACCGCTGAGATTAAATTAGCAATGGCTTTAATACAGTTTGACCTTATAGGATACATAATACTACACTAGTAATGATACTTGTTTTCTATGAGAAAAAAAAAGTGTAAGAGAGCACACATCTGAGCCAGTTATGGCCTTTATTAGGATCACTCATGATTAGCTAGAGTTTAAAATGGGTGTGAAGTGTCATTCAATTACAAATGCCAGAGCAGGCAGGGATCACTGCAAATATCAAGAACACTGTTCTGAATGAGTGTAATGAGGCACTCTGAACTCTGAGCTATCATTATGGACAGGACAGTCGGAATAATTCGAATTTGTATGAGTATATTTAATAAAACCGTGGAGTTTTGCTAAATTAACTTATAATGCAGATTCGAGTGTCATGGCTATGGTACAGACATCATTTAGATTGTGCTTTAGATAGAAATATTACAATATCTTTTTTTACGGAAGCATATTTTTTATTTTGTAACGACTGCTGATCAATATTTTGGCAGTAGCTTATTTCAAGATTTCATCTGTTTTAGTGAGGAATAAATATATTTCATACTGTTTTTAGCATGTTTTGAAATTCTAATTCAAGCATGGCAATACATTCTCCGTTTTCATCTTTTCACCAGTCTACCATTCCATTACAGAAAAACACCGGGAGCAAAAGGTTACCTTCTCCACAGAAACATGTAAACAGACTGAAAGGTCATCAAACAGAGCCCCGTGCCGCAGCGCCCATCTCTAGCGGAGGAGGAATTTAAAAAAGAAAGGTTGTGAGGAAAAGTGTCTGGCCCTTTCAAAAGCACAGAACAGGACAAGAAGGGTAAGTAGAAGAAAGAGAAGCAGAGAGCACACGCTTTCTTCCATAACCTCCTCCATAAGTCTCCTGCAACTCAATTGGGTGAATTAGAATAGCAAGCATATATCAATGTGTAGGACTAACCTTGTTTACCTCTGGGTCTCACGTCTGTGCTGCTGTTTCGTTGTTGTGGTGTAACAACACTAAAAAGCATTTTAATGTTTGCCCTCATTTTGGGATGTTCACGGTCAAGTCAGGTCGAAAACAGGGTTCAGATGTGTTTGATACTCCAGAATGAAATAATATGCTAGACGCCTAATATTGGTGAAGTTAACATAGATGTTGTACTGTACGAACATTTGTAAGAAAATGGTCGCTCTTTGCGATATGTTTAAACGTGAATTCCCATATTGCTAATGTACCGCCGGGATTAACTCAGCGACGACAGAGTAGTATAATGCTGTTTGGTTTCAAATGACGCTAGTGACATGGATTAGAGCAATAGAAACAGAAGAGGAATATAAACCAGAGATGACACCTAAAATGGCTGCTGATTTATCGCCATGGTGAGTTTGGTACTGGGCTTCCATGTATATTAGCGCAACAAATCTGGGTCCATTTAGCAAGGAGATGCTCATACATACATCACCAGTTTCAGCTCCAAGCCAAGGTCAGAACTCATTGCATCAATCTTTTCAGCAGAGGCTACTCCACACAAGGGCAGGTTTGTAACTGTCGCCACGGTAATAGAATCTTTTTTTCCTCTGCTTCATCTTTTCTCTTATCATGTGAAATATATATTCAACTTCTCCTCTTTCCCTCATTCTCTTCCATTGCATTTTTTTTAATCTTTAAAACACTGGGTGAACCTCATTCTTTTTCCGCAGACACATGCTCTGAGGATCATAGATTTTTAACGCTTTCATTTCTGGCCCTGTCAGGGGGCCTTTATAAAAAATAACAATCCTTCTACAAAAAGCCTTGACCTCCCGAAATATCTTTGATAGGTTTTTCCTTTAAAATGCATTGAAAATTGAATGCGTGTATATCAATTTATATACAAAACATTTGTATGTGTATACTTATTTTATACTGTGAATCTATGTATTTGAGTATATATACATAAGATAAGCAAGGATGCATTACTTACTGTACATATATCTATAATTTTACAAAGATTTCTATTTGAAATAAATGCCCTTTTGAACTTTCAAAGGATCCTGAAAAAATATACTACAGTTTCCACAAAATAATAAGCAGCACAACCGTTTTCAACATGGAAAATAACAAGAAATGTTAATATGCATCAAATCAGCATATTAGAATGATTTATCATGTGAAGTATCAAGTAACACCGAAGACTGAAGCAATGGCTGTTGAAAATTCAGCTTTTCATCAAAGGAATACATGACATTTTAAAATATATTAAAATAGTTATACAAGAGTTATTTTAAATTGTAACAAACTGTATTTTTATTCAATAAATTCAGACTTTCTGAGCACAAGAGACTTCTTTCAACAACATTAAATTATTAAATGAACATTTAAAAATTGTGTTATATAACAAACACAGCGCATGACTTATTATTTATATACATTTATATATATACAATTCTTTATGGTGTTTTCTTTGTGTGTGTGTGTGTGTGTTATTTCACAATTTTTCAGACCCAGTCCAGTGGCCAGGACATTCTTGCAAAATTCACCTTTTGTGTTCTGCAGAAGCAAGTCTTACAGATTCAGAACGACATGAAGGTAACAAAGTAAATGATGACAGAATTGTCATTTTTGGGTGAACTGTCCCTTTAAGGGTAAAATGTGAACAGCATGAACATTTTTCTAAAGCATCCACAGTAATGTCCACTGAAACTCTTAAGATACATTTGGGTTGAGCAATTGTGCTGTGTCAATATTTACCATTGTGATTACTCATGCAAAAGTGTGTTATGCTTTATGTAAGATTAATACTAAAATCAATCACTCACAGAGCACTTTATGTGTACCAGTCCATTTAGTGAGAGAGGGGGAGAAAAAAAAGAGAGAGGGAGAGAAGTGAGTAAATATATAAATAAAAAAACACCTCTTTTAATTGATGAATTTGACCTGCTTTTCCTTGATGCCAATTTTCATTTGATCTATAAAAATATGCTTGAGTGACATTATGTGACAGCATCTTAATCACTGTGAGAGTAAATAAGAATAATTTATGCTGGTTGATTGTGGGCAGAGGGCCATGAATCAGTGCTACGTCAAATATAACGCCAGGTGCATTGATGAGGTGGAGAGGCCGCAGACAGCAGATTGTGCTGTAAAGGGAGTAGAGGCGGCAAGCATTGACACTGTTACCCCATTCCCAGCATGCAACAGAGGACACTAGTGGCTAATCTTGGCATCAAAACCTGTGAATGAAGAATGAGTTGTGCCGAGTATGTTATTATAGGAGATACAAAACACTTAAAAACTAATTTTTGGTTTTAAAAAATAAACATATTTATAAAATCTGTAATATAAAAGATAAAAAGTGATCAAATTTCATTATTTTAATTTCATAGAAATACATTTTAAATTTTGTGGCATGGTTTGCCCAAAAATATATGTAAATAGGTCCACAGATGTGACAAAAATAGTCATATTTTTTAAAACTATACTAACTTTTTTATCCTGAAATTCATAAACAGTCAAATTAAATAAATTAAGCATCTCTCTCATTTCCTCTGCAGTAATTAATAAATCATATCACATTTGCGATCCCAGTTGCTCCTTAGGGGTTGCATGGATTCATTGATCTTCCCTTCAGGTCTCATTGTGTGTGTGTGTGTGTGTGTGTGTGTGTGTGTGTGTGTGTGTGTGTTTGCGCGTGCGCATGTGTCTCATCACAGGGAAAGCCCCTCAGATAAAGTCCATCATGGAGATGGCTTCTGACAAATATGTCGAGTGTGGCGAAGACATGACAGCTGTCAGTCAAGGCCCAGGCACTGGGAGGTAAAACATTTTGTTGGCCACAAGGTTCTGTTTAGACAGGGATTGTGTGTATGGCAAACTTAGTTTGCACACAGAGAAATGGCTGGATCATGCAAAAATTTTATATCACAAATTATTGTAGTTAACTTAAAAGGTCAAGACTTTTGTAACCTAATTCGTTAGTTAGAAATCCAATGTTAATAAAAAGGTCCATATGTTAAGAAATAGATGTATGGGTCAAAAAGTTTTAATTAGCATAACATTTTTCAACCTATGTAGTTTATGATAATTTTGATGTATTTTTGAGTGAAATTCAGATGGAAAGTGAACAGTTGATTGTTCACAACAAAACCATAAACATGAATAAAGAAAATAAATCAAATCAGTAAATTCTCGATCATGTGAGCCTAAACTGTCAATCTTTTCAAAATCACCCAGAGCACTTTAAAGGAATAGTTCATCCAAAAATGAAATTTTGCTTAAAATGAACTCCTCCTCAGGCCTGCAAGTGATGTAATATTAAATTTCTCCAAATCTGTTCCAACAAAGAAACAAATTCGTCCTGGGGTTGAGTAAATTTTCATCAAATTTTCATTTTTGGGAGAACTATTCCTTTAAGTATCATTCCACAGAGAGCAAAGACACATGTTTATTCATTTGGTAGATATTTTCATCCTAATGAGATTTGTTTAGACAAAGATTTGTGTGTTTGTGCATTATTGTGATTATGATTAGATTTTTGTCCCTGCAAAAATCAGGGTCTGAACAAAAAACGCTCTAAAATTGCTCCCTACCTGAACAGGGTTGCAGAAACAAAAGACAAATACAGTTTAATCTACTGCTGCCTTCATGTGGCATACAGTATAAGGAAAATGCATGGCATATCATCCGGTTATGCTATTAGCATTACAATACCATATTCCGTCGATCATCAATGGCCACGTCTTTATGACTGCATTCGATCTCTGCCTTCAGAGGCCATTAGCAGTTTTCTCTCTTGAGATTACAAAGGTATGAGCTCTAGTCCTTGAGTTTTTCTCATGCTAACACAAAATGACATGTTTCCAATGAGTGAACCGATAATCCCTTCTATTTGTTTTGTGCTCCGCGGTTAACAAGTTTCATTAAACAAATGGGGTTGTAATATTTCTGCTGACATATTATAACTATCTGTTGCTTGAGTGAGATCTAGAGATTGCAGCTGTATGTTGAGGGTCAGAATGGATTCTTTTTCATGTCAGAACATAAGCAACATACAGAACAGAAACACTGCTTGGGGCTGTTATCTTCCACTACCATAATTTGAAAGTCTGAGAAAACATTGAATATTATCACGTTCAAATACTAAATTATATATATATATATATATATATATATATGTAGTCTTTTATTCAACTGAAAAACACAAAATGCAGATGTAGATGCATTTTGAAATCAACTTGTACTTTATGAAATTAAACTTCTATTTTAACGAATTACATGCAGTAATAAACAACTAGAGCTGCACGATTCTGGATAAATTGAGAATCACAATTTTTTTTTTAAATAAACTGCAGATCACGATTCTGAAAAAAAAAATATTAGAAAACTAAACAAAATAACGTAATTTCCTAGTGGTTCTGACAAAATGTTCATTGCTTAAGTCTTTTAAAAATATACATTCATTTGAACAAAATAATATATAAAAAAAATTCTGTGAAGGAGTCAGTGTCTCAGTTCATAAAGACTTGGTTCACTATTGGAATCTCCTGAATGAATGATTCAATGTCAAATACATTTTTTAAACGGGTTGTTGCCACCTGGTCGCCAAAAAATACTTTCGTTTTGATCGCTACTGTAGACAATGTGTTTATATCCAAACTATAAACTTTTATCCCAGTAGGCCTACTTCTGTTATTTAAATGTCTGTAACAGAAATAATGATGTGTGGTTGAAAAGACTGTTTGTGTTGCTCTTTCTGGATCAGCAGCAGCATAATTGCAGATGTCTTTAAGACGCTTACGATGTGAAACAGGTGTTAGTGGAGTTGTTAGTGTGAGCAGCGCGTGTTTTGTCGCCACCCATATCAGTGAAGAACAGCATTCACATCGGAAGCGTGATGATGGCCGACCCTCTATTTCATTAACATGGGCAGCGACAAAACGTGCTTCTCACGATCCACTGACACTTGCTATATTAAACAGACATAATAGACATAGCTGAATCGTTGTCATTCAGGAATAAGATCGCTTGGGTGTTTGAAGCAAGATCGCAATTTTTTAATGACTAATGGTGCAGCTCTAATGTACACACTGCAAAATGTTTTGCAAGGATATTTTCACGCATCTGATCTCGCGAGATCTCCTGCCACGAGATCTCGTCACATCGCTAATATATATATATATATATATATATATATATATATATATGTGTGTGTGTGTATATGCACTATACGTATATATATAGTCACGGTGTACACACGAGGAGGATACAGGAACACGCAGACAAGGAGTAAACTCAAATAACAGTCTTTAATGTAGACATCAGGGCAAGACAAGGCAAGGCAAACACACACAGGAACACCGGGGAGTAACGAGTAGACCAGACAACACGAAACTGAACAGGCAGGAACTTAAATACACAGGTTAAAGACTAAAACACAGCTGAACAGAATAAACCAATAATCACAGTAAACAAGGACAGGAAACAAACCAAATAAGGAAACATGAGGCGGGAACACATTACACACGACAGAGGACTGACATAACTCCCCCCTCCCGGAAGAAAACGTTAACAGGATGGGCGCTCTGGAAGCCCCTCAGGACAGACATGGACAGGATCACAGGACGGGGACCTCCAGAGCGTAACAGACAGAATGGAGGTCATGGCGGTGCAGGGAGCTCTGAAGGTCATGGTGGAGCAAGGGGCTCAGGAGGCCATGGCGGTGCATGGAGCTCAGGAGACCATGGCAGGTGGTCTTCATGGCCATGGCCTCGTCCCTCGGCCCGGCCACTCCAGCCAGAACCCTTCTACCCCCCACAAAAAATTTCCATGGGGCAGCTAGGGGGTATCAGGAGCCCTCCGGGGCCAAACAAACAGGACAGGCCAGCCCTCTGGGGCTAGACAAAACGGAACAAGACAGCCCACAGGAACAGGAAGCCCTCCTGGGCTAGCTTGGAAGCTGAGGCTTCTTCTGGGCATGACAAGGAGTCAGGGGCCCTCACAGGGTCCCTCAGCAACTCCTCCACTTCCACGATAGGAGGGGCAGGTGGCTGGGAATGGCCTCCGTAGCCACCTCAAGGGGAGTCGCCTGCTCCCAACGAGTCTCCGTGGACAAGACCGACCGACATGACATGGTGATTAAAATGTTCCTGTGGCCACAAGAAGACTTAAAAACGGCACTCCTGGCCGTGATGTGAGGACTGGATCCACAGGAACTTGGGCTTGAGTAAGCTGCGCCCGGCGGGCTTGAGTAACATGCGCTCCAGGCGGGCTTTCCACAGGCGTGCTAGGGAGAGCCGCGGACGGCGGCGGCGTTCTCAAGCGAACGGCGGACCTGGGTGAGCCGCGGACGCCGGCATGATTGAGGGAGCGGCAACCCGTGAACTTGACAGACGAACAGGAACAAATAACTTTTCAAAAAACAAACAAAACAAAACGAGGTGAAGGGGCGCCGCTTACAGTTAGGTCTGGTCTTCTGTCACGGTGCACACACGAGGAGAATACAGGAACACGCAGATGAGGACTAAACTCAAATACAGTCTTTAATGTAGACATCAGGGCAAGACAAGACAAGGCAGGGCAAGACAAGGCAAGGCAGACACAGACAGGAACACCGGGGAGTAACGAGTAGACTAGACGACACGAAACTGAACAGGCATAAACTTACATACACAGGTTAATGACTAAAACACAGCTGTAAACAGAATAAACCAATAATCACACTAAACAAGGACAGGAAACAAACCAAATAAGGAAACATGAGGCGGGAACACATGACACACGCGGCAGAGGACTGACATATATATATATATGTGTGTGTGTGTGTGTGTGTGTGTGTTTGTGATTATAGAAGTAGTGCCCCCTGCTAGATATCTTTAAAGCCCTAACCCCAACAGTACACAAAACATTTTATGCAATAAAATATATATGGATGTATCAGGAGAGATGTGTTTAGCCCATTTAATCTGTCTTCAAAGAGGAGGACAAGTCCTTCTGGAGGACACATGCTGGGCCCGGCATCTTCTGTGCTGCTGGGGATGATCCTTGGCCCCAGTATTGACACTGGTGTTCCCCCTTCTCCAAAACAGCTGTCCTCCCCACTCAGCATTTATCTTCTCTGATCTGTCCCGACCTTTTAGAGCTTTCT
Organism: Barbus barbus; assembly: GCF_936440315.1. Classification (NCBI taxonomy): domain Eukaryota; kingdom Metazoa; phylum Chordata; class Actinopteri; order Cypriniformes; family Cyprinidae; genus Barbus; species Barbus barbus. The sequence goes on from NC_136756.1 coordinate 13,423,463, forward strand.
CATCTGACAGCTTCCAGATACACCAAGTCAAACTTTACTGGGAGCTAATATCGCATGCATACACACTAACACTTACCCTGCTGGTTAGACCTCTAGTGCGTCTTTACTTGTTTTCCAGTGAAAATATCTGAACATTTAAATATGGAAAAAAAAAATACTTGAGAAACTATTTAATTTTTCTATATTTTGAACTTGATATTTCTGATCCCATTGGCATTTTTTCTACTCCTGCCATTTAATGAAGTGTTATGTAAAAAAAAAAAAAAAAAATGCATTTGTCTTATTTTAAGTAATTTAATTTAGTTTTTGTAATGGAAAGCAGTGTTGAGTGTAATGCATTACCAAGTAATTAATTACTGTAATTAATTTTTTTTTTTCCTTTTAAAAAAAGTAAAGTAAGAGATTACTCTTATTATTTTTTCTGTAATTTAATTACAGTTGCTTCTGATGGAATTGCATTATATACTATAGAACAATTCTGTATAAACCAATAGTGATTTTAACATCAACATTTAACGTATAAGATAAAATCTATATGTTTTTAATGTAACATATTTGCTTAGTTCAACAACAATTTATGCAATTATTTATTTAAAATAATTAAAAGCGTAGTTTCATGTCTGTGCTTGCACTGTTCAACTGGTCAAGGTTGATATAGAATTTAGAAAGTAAGTTATGCAATGTATTTTAGAGAGAGTAATTAGTAATCAAATTACATTGATGGAGATGTAATTATTAGCTAGTAATTACTTTTTAATTTACCCAACACAGATGGAAAGTTACCCCCAAAAAACTTTTTTTGCAGCAGTATACTCCATCAAAAATGATTCCTAATTGTAATTTAGAGAAATACTTAATTGGATAAACATATTCAGTTTTATTTCTGTACATAACTACTTTCCCCATCAGGAAAAACAACCAAAAACATAGTTCATGCAGTTCAAATATGATACAAACATTTGGAAACAAATTTTTTGCACAAATGACAAAATATTTTGATCCCTCAGAATGATAAATGAGATATTTCCCCATATTGTTGGAAAATATATATAACATTTAGAAAAAACAACTTGGCAATAATTGAATCCTGGAGATGTAGTGCAGGTACTGCAGCTTGTTGACTGTTCACCGTCCACTCAAATGTTCATCTATCATACAGGAGCAAAAAATGTTTAAAATGTTGATTAGTGAACCTCGTGCTGCAGTTTATCAAGGTAATACATCACCAGTGATGAGATATTAATCTCAGGATGAGCCATAACCGTTTCTTCCCCTCTGACAGGTCTAGAGCTCACAGGACTTTAATATGACAACGGAGCTCCGAGAGCCATCTCGGAAAATTAATTAAAAACTGAATCAAACCTGGTAGAAAACACAACCAACACTTAATGAGGACTCAACGCCATGAATCAGCCAGCCACTGCAACAGGGTGCTTTATATCCATGGGCACACTTTTACATGTGCAGTGATGTATTAGTCCTGCATGTCATGTACAGATGTGCTCCATGAGGTTTAATGTATTGATCATGCACGCCAAAAAAAACCCAAACAAAAACAGCTGGACATGTAAAACAATGAAAACAGCTGACCGACATGTCTTTCGTATAAATAAGTGAATGCAAAAATTAAACAATAGAATGACACAGAGCAAATTTAGATTTGATGGGCCAATAAGTCTTGGTGTTTGTGCCACTAATCATGTTAATTGATCTTTCTTTTGTGGCACAGGAGCTGGGCTCAGATTGCATTAGGCATAATGAGGATTTAATGTGGGGTCAAGAGCAGGCCGGGGTCCTACCTTGTCAGGACATTGAGGGAGACTGTGTTTGTTTACACCCCGCTAGGCTCACCGTTCCACACAACAACTGCACCAGGGGACGGCAAGGGGAGGGGCCCTAAATGCTCTCTCAAATATATTTGTATTTTATTGAAAACAAAGACCCTATTTTTTATTATTTATCTTATATATATTTTTATAATAAAAATATTTATTTAATTTTAAGAAGATTTAATATATTCATTTTCATACAGCAGTACAGGAAACCAATAACCAATATCAAATTTATTTATATCTGTTTAAGTATATTTTTATTTAATATAGTCTGTGGATGAGCAACCTTAGAAATACTTTAAACTTAAATTTATAAATATTTAAATATAAATTGTATTAGTTCTAGAGCCGACCAGGAAACCAAGAACATTTATTAAAATTTTTAATTTAAATAAATTTATTTTATATTTAATTTATTTTATTTTATTAATTTTTTTATTAATTTATTTAAACATACATACATACATATATTTAATGTTCGTGCAGCAAATTGCAGTTGAAAAAATAGCCCATGTGTATTTGTGAATTTGTGCGTTTTCTAATTGCTCTCATTGATATACTTTGAAAACAAAGTCATTTTTTATTTACTCATTTAAAAAAAAAAACTATAAATGTAGTAACATTCATTTGTTCTATAAAGCAGAAAATGAAACCAATTACATCTGTCATTAATTACTGTCTATCTATCTATCTATCTATCTATCTATCTATCTATCTATCTATCTATCTATCTATCTGTCTATCTGTCTATCTGTCTATCTGTCTATCTGTCTGTCTGTCTGTCTGTCTGTCTGTCTGTCTGTCGTGGCTCGACAGCTAAAAACCTTTATTTTCCATGAAGAATATTTACAATATTAAATATTTTCAATTGTTATCTTATATGATCTACAGCAGAGCAGAACACTAAAAACAATCAGAAGTTAAAAATGTATTGTGATTTTAGAAAAAAAGAAAAGCTATATTCCTGTGTTTGTGTGTGTGTTTTTGTGTGCATACAACTCCAGAGGTCATGCCACGCTTTTCATGACAAAGGGCATAGTGACCCCAGCTCTCCCGTCTGGCGAACAATCCCAGCTCTGTCTGTCTTTCCTCTGCAGATCAGCCCACACAAAAGACCAGATTCAGCTGTTTATGAACCCCTCTGCCTCTCTATTCATCTAGTGCTGCCATTATTCCAAGGTCATGCCAAAGAGCTGGATTTAGAAAGCCCTAACTGAAGTCCAATTAGATTCACAGTCTTTTCCACACAGCCCAACACTAGCAGGGAACTCTTTCTTTTATTTATTTTTTTCTTGTTGGACAGGTGACCTCTATCTAAGAGATATCGTACTCGGTTACTATCGTAACCTCGGTTCCCTGAGATACGGAACGAGTACTGCGTCTTGCTAAAGACGCTATGGGAAAAAGCCTTTTTTCTCCTTTACTGAAGCCTTATTCAATCACGCAGTGAAACTGCACGATCATTGGTTTGTGCAGTGTGATAAAACGAACCAATGTGTCGGCAGCGGAGCTGCACGAGCCTATGGCGACGGAGCCCGCCAGATCCCGCCAGAATGGGCGGGGTTATCTGGCTATATAATCAGCCGTCTCGCCATAGGATCCTCAGGTTTACTTCGACTGAAGCGACGACTGAGTCGTGCAGCTACCTGGCACGGCAAAGTACGCAGTACTCGTTCCGTATCTCAGGGAACCGAGGTTACGATAGTAACCGAGTACGTTCCCTATCGATACTCCACTCGTACTGCGTCTTGCTAAAGACGCTATGGGAACACAATTCAATCACGCCGTGCTATGGTAGAGGAACGACTGTGTAAAATATCTCCATAAGCATTACATGCTCAGAGGGAAGTATAATAGTATACTCGGGCTAAAGCGAGCTGAGCTCATAGAGGTCACGCTCGGCCCGGGTCATTCCATGTATTCCTCGCATACTCAGCACTTTCAGGGCTGAGATATGTAAGGAACCCATCAGAGAGCTTGAGTGCCCATGCAGTCAAGAGATCTCCGTTAGGGATGTTCCCACAACATAAGTCATACTCATCTAAGCAGATAGGACCTTGGCCTGTAAGGTCGGTACATCCAACTTATAAAACTTTGCAAATGTGGACGGCGAGGCCCAGCCGGCCGCCACACAAATGTCTGTAATGGACACACCGCTAGACCAGGCCCACGACGAGGCAATGCCTCTAGTCGAATGGGCTCGTACTCCAATGGGGCATTGAAGGCCCAAGGAAGAGTAAGCCAGCGTAACGGCATCCACTATCCACTTAGAGAGTCTCTGCTTCGTGACCGGAAGCCCCTTGGCGCGGTTACCGAAGCTAACAAAGAGCTGTTCCGTGCGCCTGAAGGAGGCGGAACGCTCAAAGTAGATCCGTAGGGCTCTAACAGGGCATAACAGAATGAACTCCCGGTCCTCCTCAGAGGGAGGAAGCGCGGAGAGTGTGATGACCTGAGCTCTGAACGGAGTGGAAAGTACCTTAGGTACGTATCCATGCCTTGGTTTTAGGACGACCTTGGAGTCGTTTGGCCCAAATTCCAGGCAGGCAGGGCTCACAGAGAGCGCCTGCAGGTCTCCTACTCGCTTGACTGACGCTAGTGCTAGTAGCAAAGCAGTCTTCAGCGACAGCGACCGAAGGTTCGTAGACTGGAGCGGCTCAAAAGGAGGGCCCCTCAGGGCCCTCAGCACAGTGGGTAAGTCCCACGTAGGGACAGTAAGGGGCCGAGGCGGATTCAGCCTCTTGGCACCCCTTAGAAAGCGGACGATAACATTGTCCCTGCCCACTGATTGGCCCGCGATAGGGGCGTGGAAGGCCGCTATAGCCGATACGAACACCCTGAGTGTGGAGGGAGAGCGTCCTTTATCCAGCAGTTCCTGCAGGAAGGACAGAATCACCGCCAACTCAGATGTAGGGGGGTCCTCACCGCGGTTTAGACACCATTCGGAGAAAACCGCCCATTTAAGGGCATAGAGGCGTCTCGTAGACGGGGCTCTAGCCTCAGAAATGGTATTTAGCACTCGCTCTGGGAGGCTGGTAGGCTCCCGTTGAGCGGCCAGAGGTGAAGCGCCCACAGTTCGGGACGAGGGTGCCACAATAAACCGTTCGCCTGAGAGAGGAGGTCTCGTCTCAGGGGCACGGGCCAGGGGGCTGCGGTTAGCAGCTGGGTCAGCTCTGACATCCAAGGCTGGTTCTCCCACAGGGGGGCCACCAACAAGACCTTGTGTCGTTGTTCCCTGATTCGCCTGATGACCTGAGGAATCAGAGCGATCGGAGGGAATGCATAGAGGAGGAGGTTGGGCCAGTCGTGGGCCAACGCGTCCTTGACCTTCGAATAATAGGCTGGGCAGTGAGAGTTGTCTTTGGAGGCGAAAAGGTCTACCTCGGCCTTGCCAAAGATTCTCCAGATCATTCGAACCGTCTGCGGGTGGAGCATCCACTCTTCTGAGGGGACGTTGCTCCGTGATAACATATCCGCTCCTTGGTTCAATCTGCCCGGCAAATGTGCTGCTCTCAGCGAGCGCAAGTTGAGCTGAGCCCACTCCAGAAGTCGCTCTACCATAAGGAAGAGGCGCTTCGAGGAGAGACCTCCCTGGTGATTTACGTAGGACACCACTGACATGTTGTCTGAGCGGATCAGCACATGTCGTCCCCTTAGCTCTGGCAGGAAAAACTGGCAGGCTCGACACACTGCTAGCATTTCTAAGCAGTTGATGTGGAGGTTCTGCTCCGCCTTCGACCAAAGGTCGGTTTGCCTTCGCACAGCGCCCCCAACCCATGTTGGAGGCGTCTGTTGTGACAACTTTCCTGCTGCAGACCATCCCTATGGCCACACCCTTTCTGAACCATCGTGGGTTCTTCCAGGGGACCAGGGCTGTTACACAGGCCTGGCTCACCCTGATATGTAGGCGATCATGTCGCCATGCGTGGGGTGGAACCCGTGGTTTCAACCAGCGCTGAAGGGGCCGCATGCGAAGCAGGCCCAACTGTAGCACCGGCGATGCTGTGGCCATGAGGCCCAGCATCCTCTGAAACGCTTTGACGGGGCGAGCGGTGCCGCTCTGGAAGGAGGCTGCGAGCTTTTAAATGGCCAGAGCGCGTTCCGGCGCTAGCACAGCTCTCATCTGAGCTGAGTCCAAAACTGTTCCCAGAAACGACACCCGTCGGCTGGGAAACAGCGCGCTCTTGGCAAAATTGACCCTGAGCCCCAGGCATTCTAGGTGGCTGAGGAGGAGGGCTCTGTGTGAGAGTAGTTGTACCTCTGACTGGGCCAGAATGAGCCAGTCGTCGAGGTAATTGAGAATGCGGATTCCCATCTGCCTGAGAGGGGAAAGAGCCGCGTCCATGCACTTCGTAAAAGTGCGTGGGGCCAGGGACAGTCCAAAGGAAAGGACCGTGTACTGATAAGCCACTCCCTCAAAGGCGAATCTCAAGAATCGTCTGTGATGGGGGGGCTATCTGGACGTGAAAGTATGCGTCTTTCAGGTCCAGGGAACAGAACCAGTCCTCTGAGCGAATTTGCGAGAGGATCTGCTTCAGTGTGATCATCCTGAACGACCTCCTCACGAGGGCGCGATTCAGGCGTCTGAGATCGAGGATGGGCCGGAGGCCGCCATCCTTCTTGGGAACGAGGAAGTAATGGCTGTAAAAGCCTGATTCGCTCTGAGCTGGAGGAACCATTTCTATGGCTCCTTTTTTCAACAGCATCATCATTTCTGAACGTAGAACGTGAGCGTTCTAGCCGTCTACAGAAGAGGAGACCACGCCGCTGAAGCGCGGGGGTCTGCGAGCGAATTGGAGTGAGTAACCTCGTTCTATTATCCGTATAACCCATTCTGACACTCCGGGGATGGCCCTCCAGGCCTTGGCCCGCGTGGCAAGGGGCTGGATAAACTCGAGTGGCAGGCCGCCAAGCGGGGACCTGAAGCTCGTGATAAGAGGGAGAGGAATGTGCTCCCTTTTGAAAATGTTTGTGTCTTATTTCCTTGCTATAACAGCGATCAGTTGTGTGGGCGCTTTTTGAAAGGGCCCAGTGTTCACAACAGTATTTACCACAAACTCATTGCCATCGGCACCCGGAGCTAAACGGGGTGTTTGGAGGCATGACAGAGGCCATTTGGGCCGTGGGCACAGCCCAGAAGCGTCAGGAGTCTGAAGCTGTCAGTTATAATCATAGTGACAACTTGCTTTCGATCTGCCTAAAAGGATCAACCACTCTTAGAAGAGGGGTATTAATTACCATTGTGTAAACACACCAGCAGATCAAAAGTGCCGCGCGCATCCTCTCAGATCCGCTCGTAGCGGACGAGGGGAGGGGCCATCTTCACTGAAGAAGGCGAGCCGAGATCAAAGAGTGAAACGCGGGGCTGCCCTGGCGTAAATTCACTCAAGCTTGATCGCGCGAACCCTGGAGCTTGCAGTTTCTTCCCCGAGATAACTGGGAGAGTAGAAACACTAGAGCAGGGGAGGCGTGGCCACCTTCATTGAAGAAAGGGACCGTGAGCGCGGCAGGGACAGACTGAAGCTTTCATAATGAAAGTAGCGCTGGCAGATCAAAGAGCTGCAAGAGGCGCTAATACTTAGTGTAAACACACTGGCAGATCAAAGACTGTATGCAGAGTGAAAAACGCGGGGCTATGCCGGCGCGAAAAATCACTCAAGCCTTTTTTTTTTTTTTTTTTTTATCCGTCTCCTTCTCCGAGGTGACTGGGAGAAGAGAAACGCGAGAGTCGGGGCCGCCCAGTGCAGCATGTTACAATGTGCACAGAAGGATTGAGCCACTCAATGTAATGAGGCGCGCTAATCCACACGCGCTGGCAGATCAAAGCGCTGTATGCAGAGTGAAACACACGGGGCTATGCCGGCGCGAAAAATCACTCAAGCCTGAACGCCCAGCCATGCGATTTTACCGTCTTTTTCTCCGAGGTGACTGGGAGAAAATAAACGTGAGTGGGTGGCCGCCCAGCGCAGCATTTTACAATGCGCGCAGAAGGATTGAGCCACTCAATGTAATGAGGCGCGCTAATCCACACGCGCTGGCAGATCAAAGCTCTGTATGCAGAGTGAAACACACGGGGCTAAGCCGGCGCGAAAAATCACTCAACCTGATTGCTCAGCCTCACTCGCTGTTCCTGTCTCCGAGGTGACTGGGAGAAGAGAAGGGGGGAGGCGGGGCCTGCTACATAGAGGACCGCGAGCAAATCAGAGTAAAGCCCGGCTTTCGGCGAAAGCAGGCTGCCTGTGTGAGCGCAGTCTCAGTGACGCACACACATAACTTTCCACTCCGGTCCGCCAAAGAGAATAGAGCCGCCCAATGAAGGAGGAGCTCTGATTCTCACGTGTGAACACCGGCGGATCCGAGCGCTGCAGGAAGCTCCGTGGCTCTGATGTTTCATTCTCCGAGCTTTGCTGAGAGAGGGGAAACGGGAGAGCGGAGCTGCCTCCACAGAGACGGACAGCGAGCGGGAAGAGCGAGACTCATACTCGAACGAGCTGTCTCAGTAAGCGCGCAGTCAGTGCGTGGGCGAGACCCAGACAGGCGGCACGCGCTCACTGCTCTTTTGCATCGTGCAGGATCCCCTGCACGAGCCACACTCGCTGTTGCGGCATTTGCAACAACGCCGATAAATTTGCATTTTTATAGCACTCACCGGATGGCGGCAGCGAACAGACCGGGGCTTCTGCGGGGCTGGAGCGCGGTGAAAGCGGCGTCTCAGCTGGCAGGAGGTCTCTGGCTCAGCTGCGAGGCGTGTCAACGGCGAGGCGGCTTCTTGGGATCAGCGAAGGCGAGATGTCGTCGCTGAAGGAGAAGAAATCTGAGGATCCTATGGCGAGACGGCTGATTATATAGCCAGATAACCCCGCCCATTCTGGCGGGATCTGGCGGGCTCCGTCGCCATAGGCTCGTGCAGCTCCGCTGCCGACACATTGGTTCGTTTTATCACACTGCACAAACCAATGATCGTGCAGTTTCACTGCGTGATTGAATAAGGCTTCAGTAAAGGAGAAAAAAGGCTTTTTCCCATAGCGTCTTTAGCAAGACGCAGTACGAGTGGAGTATCGATAGGGAACTAGATATGCAGTAGTGTCCAGGAAGAGATGCATTGAAATGAAAGGAAACTTATACAATAAAAGGAAAGAAGATCAGATTAGTTTCCCTTTCATGCTGTTTTTGTTTTTGCTTTAGACTAGGACAGAAAAGATTGCAAGTGCATTCAGAAATGAATTAGATGTAGTTTTATATCAGAACTAGATCTCTCAATTTGAAGTTAAGAGACCTGAAAGGGAAGAATAAAAACACCAGGTGATACCTCAGCTAACATGGAACGTTCTCAGAATGTTCCTGCAAGGTTCTATCAAAGTTATGAACAAACATTATTTCAGTAAAATAATAGAATGTTTGTTTAAAATGGTCTGATCTTTAATAATTTTCTGGAAATATAAGCACAAAATCATTATTTATACATTTGCTCATGGAACTTTTTTACTTTTAGTTGGATGTCCATTATTTTAAATGTTTCAAAATGTTCAGAGAACATTCAAAAGTAATGTTTCCATAATGTCTGAAAAATGAGAAATTGGAATGTTCCCTTAATGTTCACATAACCAAGAAACAACATGAAAAAACTGAACCTTTTGAACATCCACAGATTATTCAGAAATATTCAGAAAACTTAATGGGAATGTTAGCTAAACATTCTTATTTTTGTTAGCTGGATTCATGATGAGAATTTCATTTTGATAACATTGATGGAGAGATGTTTGAAATATATAATAAAGTTGTCATCCAATGAAGGGCAAAAACTCAGGGCAATGTTTACCCTTTTAGAAACGGTTCCCAAAATGTCAGGAGAGCCTTTGCCATCTTTGGCACTAACAGAGAAAAGGCCTCGGCCCCCAAGGGCATTTTCAACAAAGCACATCGAAAGCACCACTTTTCAAATACAGCGGTAAAGACAGACAGTTATAAGGTGAAACTAAATACATTTTGGCTTCGAGACTGAGCGGTTAAATCGAACACAGAATCTTAACACAGTTACCCTTTACTCTGGTTTAGCTGTGTTGCAAGTGATAGAGTAAAGCCAATCCTAATGTTTACTCATTAACTCAGAGGACAGACGGTAGACAGGGACTTGCAACTCCAAAGGGGACAGATCCTCTAACTGTGTCTCCTTGATAAGTTTGCATTTCAAAAGACCTTGGTCTAATCCATTAGGGGGGCTAGGAAAACAAGATGTTCCTCTCCAGTTTGGCTAATTAGCTTTTTTTTCCCTCCTCGTCAGAGTAGTCCATATTCTTAAAGTGCTGTTGGGATCCAGATGTGTAACTAGGCTAATGACTGACTGGCTAACAAAGAAAAATGGATGCCCATTCTTGAGCAGCGATGGAAGTCTCTGGCAGTCAGTGCCCATTTTAGGCCCACAGAGTTAATCACCCTGAGCGCTTTGCCAAATGCATCTTTACATCCATTTAGTGACATTTAGGTCTGGTAAGTCAGACAGATGTTTGTTTTAGTGGTGATGTGGTAAGTATTGGACAACACTTATTTGTCTAGCCCTGATTTTGACTCATTGTAATCTGTTTAAAAAATTCATTTGTAAGTGAGTTACAACGGTAAGAAAGCAAGAAAGAAAGAACATTCCAACATGCCATTTAGGAAGTCAAGCAATATGCATAGCTCACCTGTTATTGACATCAGTGACACATTTTAAGATTTTACTCTATCATATTTTCTTATTATGAGTGGTGAGAGTGTTTTTGTAGTCCACTTAAAATGATTTGAAAGATGAAAAATGTTTAGAAACAATAAGATTTAAAAAAATGTTTTTTTAACAATCTAGCGTTCACCAATGCTGCATTTATTTGATCAAAAATACTATCAAAAATAAATACTGTGGCAAAAAAAAATTATAATTGTAAATAACTATTATATTTAAAATATCTAAAATGTAATTTATTCTAGTGATGGCAAAGCTGAATTTTCAGCAGCATTCTAATATACTGTTTTGGTGCTGAAGAGAATTATTATTATGAATTATTATTAATTACTTACCCTCATGTTGTTCCAAACCCATAAGACCTCTGTTCATCTTCAGAACACAAATTAAAATGTTTCTGATGGAATCTGAGAGCTCTCTGACCCTCCCATAGACAGCAAGGGTCCTTACACGAATTGTTGAATAATTATTATTTATTTATTTTTTTCTTTTGCACGCAAAAAGTATTCTCGTAGCTTTGTAAAATTACGGTTGATCCCCTGATGTCACATGGATTATTTTATCGATGTCCTTGCTACGTTTCTAGACCTTGATCGTGTAACGGCACTTGCTGTCTATGGGAGGGTCAGAGAGCTCTCAGGATGCATCAAAAATATCTTAATTTGTGTTCTGAAGATGAACAGAGGTCTTAAGGGTTTGGAACGACATGACGGTGAATAATGCGAGTAATGACAGAATTTTCATTTTTAGGTGAACTAACGCTTTAAAAACTAAATGTTACAACCCTGTGGTTGTTCTGTTTCCTCTGCTGTGTTGGGGCTGTCGGTGTTTCTGCTGTCCCTCAGGAAAGCCATCCGATTGGCTCCTGCAGGCTGATTGTTGCTGTCTCCTGATTGACTACAGAACCTTAAAAGTCACTCAGCAGCAATCTTTTGCCATTTTGTGATCTGAGCAGTTTGTTTTGTATACTGTAGAGTTTTTGTGTAAGAGATTGTATTAAGACAGTTGTGAGATTGTGAGTACTATTTCTTTTGTGTTTGGTTGCAAGTATTGTATCAAATATATACTGGTTTATTTGACCCATTTGCCTGTTTGACATTGATATTTGGATTGCCCTCTGAACTTGGTTTTTGCTTGGCTTTGTAAATAGTTTTGTAAATATTGTAAATACTAAATTGGGTTAGTAGGGAGTCTGACGCCATTTTTGATTGTGAATCTTTTTGTTCTCTGTTTTGGCGTTAGGAAGTTAGGGCAGTGAATTGTATATTATTTTAGGTATGTATGATAAAGGTTTGAAAGCAAGAATATTTTGTTTGTTATTTTGGCCTTGTCGGCTCCTGAACTTAAACTCCCAATAAAAGTATTGTTGTTGAAAATCTTTTGTCCGTTCTAGTCCTTTCGTTTCACGCATCTTCGAGGCATAACAGTAACCTCACATTCAAAACAGCACATACTTTCAAGACTAAATGCAATATTTTCTTAGTTACAGATACAAAATGGCATGTGTGTGTATTTGTGGATTATTATTGTTATCTCACAAAACAATTTATTGTACATGCGTGTCATTTTTGAAGTAGCTTTATGAAATGTGTGGCAGTGATGAAGCTATATATAACAACGTGCAGCTGGAGTTTATTTTTAATGCTGCATGATTGTTATCAGGTTATGTTTGTCATTAAATTATCTAATTAAATGTGTCACCAGGTTATCTGTTCGCTATAAACTGTAAAAGATAATACTAAATTATTTGTGCATCACCTAATTAATATTCATGAGGTGAGCTGTCATAATTATTGTGAGGTCACACCTAGCCAATCAATCACCTGAACCTAAACTCACTTATTTTTGGTCCACTTCATCCTTATAAATGAACAGATGTTGATTCAGATGGAAGATTAACTATATTTAGAGGAAATTAGTCTGTGTATTAAATGACTGAATGTATTTTACATAAGACTAAGAACATTATGCTAATGAACCTCTTTCCTGTGACACCATCTAGGTCCGGCCTCCATGTGTTTGCAGGGATATCCCATGCCTAGCGTCGCCCACGGGGTGAGGGCAGGGACATGGGTGGCTGACGCAGGCCGCAGCGGCTGTGCTACCTATCTTCCTTTTGAAGCAAAGCGGAGCTGACAGGGGCCACCTCAGGAGACGGCTCACTCTCCATCACAGCGCTGAGAGGAAGAGGCAGGGTCTGTCAGGGGTCCTCTAGTACTGCAGAGAGCTACGTACCCCCATCCTGCTGCTGTCTCCACTGAACCCAGTCACTTCACGCACCATCCATACAATGCGAAAACCTAAAGGTACAGTCAGCAATATCAAATGTGTCTTACAAATATAGGGGAGACCGGGGCAAGTTGTCAAATGAGATGTATTTCAGTGAACTATGAGTTTTTTCGGCCAATTGTCCAACATTTATATATAAACTACCATTTAGAATACTTTGAGGTTTTTAATTGTTTATGAAAGAACCCTTTTATGCTTATGAAATTTAAATCTAAATTTATTTGATCAAAAATTACGGGTTAAATTGTGAAATATTATTTAAAAACATTTCTAACTTTTTTTATATATTTTAAAATGTATTCCTGTGGTGGCAAAGCTGAATTTTCAGCATCATTACTCCAACATTCAGTGTCACATGACATTCCAATATGCTGATTTGAACATTTCAGTGTTGAAAATTATTTTGCTGCTTAATATTTTAGTGGAAACCATGATACAGTGATACAGTTTATCTTCTTTGATGATTATTCAATATGTGTATATATATATATATATATATGGTTTGACGTTTTTGTAAGCTATCTTTAATATTTTCACTTTTTCAAGTTTTTTTATATATTTATTTATTTATTTTGTATTTATTTTCTATAAAGCCTTTAAAGGAATGTTCCATTGCTTACACAATTGGGGCATGTTGTCACAGCGGCACTATATTGTTCAATTAAAAAATGTTTTGTCTGTTTGTTCGTTTGTACGTCTGTAATAATGTCTGAATATCCAATAGCTTTTTGTACCAATACTTTAAGGTACTGTATGTAACTTTAAAAATAAACCGACTCTGAGAAATATTTATTTGGGCAAAAACTCATGTAACATCTTTCCCCAGTCTCCCCTACAGTACACGTTTCAGGCATAATTATTAATTTAAAATTTGTTGAATTAAGAATTGCCACAAGTACTTGTTTGAACAAAGAAATGAGACACACTGGTCACTAAAAAATGATATACGCTACAAGTTATAATTCAGTCAAATACATATGCCAATATACTGACCAAAATAAATAAAATAAAATAAATAACAAATTTCTGTTACACCAATATACCACACTGCTCGCTGAAATCACAGCCATTAATGTATGTCAAGTTACACTCTTTACCAAGGCAAATTGAGAGCTTGTCACCTATACCCTTTCATCCAGGGCAATCCATTTTAATTCGGCAAACTTTCTTCTTCTGTCAAAATTGGAGTGGAAGAAGAGAAATGAGTGGAGAGAAAAAGGAGACAAAGGGAGAGCACCCTTCTAACTTTTATCTGTGCAGCAAAATGCTGTTATCCTCGAGTGGTGTCAAGAACTCTATCTCTTGTACGCTTTCTTTCCTCCCCTCTACCAGGTGACAAGCACAAGACGAGAGAGAGATAAGATTGGAAAAGAATCCCACTCCACTGAGTAAATAAATAATCAATACTCATCTAAATGTAAATGAGAAAGTAGCCCTCTTTGATAGCATCGTTTTTATCAACCAACCAATTTTCCTCAGACACTCACTGGGCCTCAACCAAATCACCATCATTCAGCGTCCGAGTAATGGAGAAGAAAAAAGAACTGTGAAAGAGAGAGAGAGGAGGGGGGAAAGGAAAGCAAGTGTGAATGGGTCACCTGAAACCTGAAGTTCAGTCAACCTTCACCAACACCATTTCACCAGAAATGCCATTTTGTTGCATCGCACTCTTTTATTTTAATCCATTGTATTCCTGACACTCTTGTCAATTACCATTTGCGCTGAGCTCTCAGCATATCAGTGTATATATCAATTGCCGTCACCAAATCGTCTTTTGTCCTTGTTTTGAGTCACTTTTTATCTTCATAACTTTTGCATGTCAGTCTGCGGTAGTAATTTTGAGTCATACTCACGTATCAGTGCCTTTTTAAAATACAAATCGTATTGATTTCACCTTCCCAGGTTTCGTGAGGGCAGGCTGCATGAGAGGGTTTTTCACTTCACTTGTCAGTGGCTGTCAAACTGCTGTGCGAAAGATAAAAATGTGTTGGTTTAGTGAAATAAAAAATAAGGGCAGGTTTTAAAATATAAATTACAGCAGGAGAATAGATTAGGGCTTGGGACATGCTGTTTGAAAAGTGTTAACAGAAGATCCTTGACCCGGCCGAACACTTGATGCTTTTGTAGAGAACATACACTTACAATAAAGACAGCGATGACAGCTCTACTGTAACTACACAACCGTACAATCCTAGAAAAGGGAAACACAACCACAAAATGAAACCTTTAGGATCATTTACTTCACCACAAAGTCCTTCCAGCCCTGTGTTATTTTCTTTCTTACTGTATGTAAATCTTCTTGTGCACAACTGGTCACATGACAAGCGAAAACCAATGTAATTTTGATGGCAAACTTGGCATGATGTGTCTAATGTAATATTTTTAATTACAATTTTAAAACATGACGCGAGAACTCTGGCGGACAGGAAGATTTTTATGGCTTGATATTCATTTTATATTCATTATAGAAGTATAAATCATAGTAAAAAAAACAATTAATAAATTATAAATCAGCAAGAATAAATTATGAAAAGATGTGTGTTTTTGGCATGTAATATTCCCTTTTGAGACCATATTTAGGCTGAAAAGAAAGTCTTTTTTATCTACGCTACCATTTAAATGTTTAATGTCAAATTAATTTTTGAAAGAAACTAATACTTTTATTCAGCAAGGATGCATTAAATGCATCAATCATTGTAATAATATTTCATAATATTATGGTTTTAACTGTTTATTGATCAAACACATGCAGCCTTGGTTAGCATATGAGACTTCTTTCAGAAACATCTTTCCAATCCCAAACTTTTGAAAAATTAATTGACATGCGTGCATTTCTAAACACTTGCATTTGACCCTCACCCCTTCCCTGACTGATCTAGTGGGAAGAGTTGAAAGTGGTTCTCTCCATCTTAACTCTGTCACATGCAGAGGTGCTAAACATGGTTGACAGGTCGAGGAGAGCAGGGAGCACGAGTCCCCTCTTACTCCGCCCCGATCCAAGACCTGTAAGAGCCATGTCCAGAGCGAGGGCAAGGGCCTAAACTCGCCCTGACAGCTCCTCGACAGATCTCACAGCCTTACTGACATATGGACGTGCGCTGTAAAATCGGAGGAGTTCAAACCAATTTGGCAATGGAGCCCAGGTGACACGGGGGGTGGCTCGGTGGGATTAAGGAGGTCGGAGATACCTGTCCACTTGCAATTTGCAATCTCTGTGGAAGGGAAAGAAAGGAAATTCTGTTTTAAAAGAGCTTGGAGCAATTCCCAGCCTAAGTTTAATCTTGATGCATGAAATCATCTGTCTGATTTAATTAAGTACTGACTTGGCATTCACTGCCATGATTTTTCAACACAAATGCGAGGTACGTCATGTCAGAAATAAAATTATATAAGTGGAAATGTGATTTTTAGGACACAAATAGTTGAAAAGGCTGTTACAAAGGTCTGTAAATAAATAACCTGTATAAATGAATGAAAGTGAGGTCCGTGTATTCCTCCGAGTAACTCGGCTTTAGGCTTGTAAGATGAGGACGTGCTGTAGATGCTCAGTGGGCTTGCTGGAAAATGTCAACAAAGCTGCAAACATCTGCCAGGGACCTGTCAGTTAGATCAGATGGCCCTCTCTGATTCTCCTGTCGCGGCTCCTCGCCGATACCGCGCTCCGGAGGGGGGTGGGAGGGTGGAAAACAGGCAGGAGAGGGCTGAAACTGAAAAGGGAGGCCCTGAAAACCAAAACTGAGCCAACATCTGCCTGATTTGAGCTGTGGAGAAAAAAAACGTCGCTTTTTTTGTGCCTTCGGTAGTGAGGAATCAGGGATGCATGTGGTAGAATAAGGAGACACCTGTTATTGCAGACAAAGCTGTCAAAAGCCTGGAAAAGTGTGGAAAAGGAGTCAGGCTTTGTGTGAGATATGCAGAACACAATATGCCAGGTTGCTTGGCTGAGACGATTACAGGAATTGTAGAACAACAAGACGATTATCGGGGTTAGTATGACTATAAGAGTCATGTGACATACTACCTAGTATATCTAGATACACAAACACACAAAGCATAAAAATAACACTGCCTTAAAACATGCCACATATGAAAGCCTATTATGGATAATTTAATGTCACTTAAATTCACACAGTGCAGAATAAAAATAGCTAGGTTAGACTTCTTAGCACTTTAGTGAGATATAATTTTGAAATTATAGGGAGAATATATATATCTATATATCTATATATATATATATATATATGACTGATATGAGAAACAGTCTCAATTATGAGATACAGTCACATTGCAAGATATGCAGTTGCAGTTTACAGAATAGTCGCATTTTCAAGATATTAAGTACATTTTGATGTACATTAAGTACATTAAGTAAGTTTGATATAAATTAGAAACCTTTGAAGTCACATTCTCATTTTAAGATATACAGTATAGACACATTTTGAGATAATTAAGTTGCAATTTCAGTGTCACATTGCAATTTAGACACATTTTGAGATATAAAGTTGCAAGTATGTCAAATTGTGAGATATATACATTTTGAGATGTATATGGAGAAATTTTAGATATAAAGTTGTATATATGTGAAGGCTAGTATGACTGAGAAACATGTGACCCTAAAAGTTTAAATTACGAGATATAAAGTCACATTTTTATAAAGTAGCAATTCTGAGAAACAAAGGCTTAACTCTGAGAAATTGAATCTCATTTATGAGAAATAAAGCTGCAACTACCTTCAACGTATACATTGGAAACAGGCTAAGATCTGGCTCAAGACAAAGATTTAGCAAATAGTCTTTGTGCTGTTACTGAGTGCAAGGTCAGTGCAAAGGATTTCATGTGCACCATTCCTTCCATTAACTTCATGTGTGCCCTCTGAGACGACCCTCTCATCCCATGGGAAGCCTTCCCATCTAGCTCAGCACTCAACCAGACGGTCCGGCTGTGAGACGCTGGCCTGCTAGACAGGTTTGAAAACACTAAGGCAAATCACTGGTGAGAAAAGGCCAACATCCCATTTCATGATCACCAGTCCCGATGAGTGTGAAACGTCAACCAGCTGTCCCCTGACTCCACCAGAAACAACGAATCACACTCACAAAATATGGAACCCGTCAGCAAATGATATGTATGCATTTTCCACTAAATGATCAATTATGAACATTATGCTAAATTAAGTAATTTCAAAAATGTGGAGCTGACACAGAAAGAGGACAGGAGAAGAAAGGAATCAGAAAGATGAAAAAAGCGGTGCGTTTTAAAGGTTTAAAATAATATTTATTCCTCTGACGCTCTCATATCTAAGCAATTTAGCCGTGGTTGGAAATTTTCTGGCTAAGTTCTTCCAGTCCCACAGTTTAATCCGCTCAAGGGAGATTTGCAGACGATTCCCAAAACCATTTTCAACTTAAACTTCTTACAACCCGGAGAGGTGGAAAAAAAAAGCTGGAAAAAAAAAGCAGAGAAATGTGAAATCTTGACAGGACGAAGCCGACCTTAATGCTGTTCGAGCACAGCTGTTTTCATTTAAATACAAGGTATTCGGCCTTCTTAAAAGCCTAGCATCATCCCTGTTTCGCTCCATAATCTCTCCCGCTCTAAATGTTCAGGGAAAACACTGTATCAGAGTGTGCAGGCAATAGCGGTGGCAGTCTACTTTGATAAATTCAAATTGTTTTTCAGCACAAAATACAGTGAAATAAAACTTTACTATAACCTTATACGCAGCCTAAAGAGCTCAAATACAACACAGAACTTTCTCCTTTTGACTTAGAATGTGAACTTCTCTGTATAAATCTATCTGTCTGTCTGTCTGTCTATCTCTTCCTAATGTCATCCCTCACACCTTCAGACCTGCATGACTTACATTCTTTTGTGGAACAAAAAAACAACAATGTCAGAATGACCAATATGATGAAAGTAAAGGATATTAGAGAACATTATATTTGTATAATAGTTTAACATTCACTATACTACCACTACTACAAATACATATACATACATAATATTACATATATTTGGGTAACATTAGTCTCATTAGTTCAAAATCTATGAGTGTTACATTTTTTTACAGCATTTATTAACCTTTGTTAATGTTAGTTAATAAAATTCAATTGTTCATTGTTCATGTTCAATGCATTAAATAATATTAATAGATCACATTTTAAATTTTTTAAAAAGTATTAGTAAATGTAGAAATTAACATGAATTAAGACTAATAAAGCTGTAGAAAATTTGTTCATTGTCAGTTCATGTTAACTAATGTTAAATTATGATTGTAGTGTTACAATTGTTACTGTAACTCTTATTATTATTATTATATATATTTGGGTAACACTTTACAATAAGGTCTCATTAGTTAACATAAAAAATGTATGAGCAATATAATTTTACAGCATTTATTAACCTTTGTTAATACAGTTCAATTGTTCATGTTCAGTGCATTAAATGTATTAGTAATTGTAAAATTCGTTCATTGTTAGTTCATATTAACTAACATAACTAATGTTAAATTATTATTGTAGTGTTACCATTGATACTGTAACTTTTATTATTATTAATAGTAACAATAATGCTATAAAATTATAACCCGAATTATGGAAATGTTGAGATGTTTTTTTTTTATTTGAATAAAATGAAAACTAAAAGGCATGAGCCAATATTTTATTCACAATAGAACATAGAGAACATAACAAATGTTTAAACGGAGACATTTTACACTTTTATCCACTAAATGAGCTCATTTTTTAAAAGATTCAGCTGGGAGAACATCTAGCGACTAATTTAATAAGTTAATTGATATCAGGTCTGTAACATGATTAGCTATAAAATTGAGTCTCTCAGAAGTAAAGATGGGCAGAGGATCTCCAATCTTTGAAAGAGTGCATAAAAAGATTGTGGAATATTTTAAAAACAATGTTCCTCAACGTCAAATTGCAAAGGCTTTGCAAATCTCATCATCTACAGTGCATAACATTATCAAAAGATTCAGAGAAACTGGAGAAATCTCTGTGCGTAAGGGACAAGGCCGAAGACCTTTGTTGGATGCCCGTGGTCTTCGGGCCCTCAGACGATACTGCATCACTCATCGGCATGATTCTGTCATTGACATTACTAAATGGGCCCAGGAACACATCCAGAAACCACTGTCGATAAACACAATCCTCCTAACACAATCCTACTAACCGTGCCATCTGCAGATGTCAACTAAAGCTCTATCATGCAAAAAGAAAGCCATATGTGAACATGGTCCAGAAGCGCCGTCATGTCCTCTGGGCCAAGGATCATTTAAATTTGACTGTGTCAAAGTGGAAAAGTGTTCTATGATCAGACGAGTCCAAATTTAACATTCTTGTTGGAATCATTCAGTGTGTTATCAGAGTTCAGTTCAAAAGCCTGCATCTCTGATGCTATGGGGGTGTAATAAGTGCATACGTTATGGGCAGCTTGCATGTTTTGGAAGGCACTATGAACGCTGAAAGGTATATAAAGGTTTTAGAGCAACATATGCTCCCCTCCAGACGACGTCTATTTCAGGGAAGGCCTTGTGTATTTCAGCAGGACAATGCAAAACCACATACTGCAGCTATTACAACAGCATGGTGTCATGGTAGAATAGTCTGGGTGCTAAATTGGCCTGCCTGCAGTCCAGATCTTTCACCTATAGAGAACATTTGGCACAAAAATACGTCAAAGATGACCACAAACTCTTCAGCAGCTGGAAACCTATATCAGGCAAGAATGGGATCAAATTCCAACACCAAAGCTCCATAAACTCATAACCTCAATGCCCAGACGTCTTCAAACTGTTTTGAAAAGAAGAGGAGATGCTACCCATGGTAAACATGCCCCCGTCCCAACTATTTTGAGACCTGTAGCAGGCATCAAATTTGAAATGAGCTCATTTTGTGCATACAATTGTAAAATTTCTGAGTTTAAACATTTGCTATGTTCTCTATGTTCTATTGTGCATAAAATATTGGCTCATTTGATTTGAAATTCTTTTAGTTTTCATTTTATTCAAATTTAAAAAACTTCCCAACATTTCCGGAATTCGGGTTGCATTATTAGTAGAAGTAGTCCTTTATATTATTATTAATTTCTATAAAAACTACAAATACTAATAGTAGTAGTTTGGTGTTATTATTTGGAATATTTATTAGAAATATTTTATTTTGTGTTCCACATGAGAAATTAAATCACACAGGTTTGGAACAACATACAGGTGGGCAAATGATGACATAATTTTCTTTTTTCTGTGAACTATCCCTTTAACGTTTTTTCTCTCAGCTGCCACCGACCTCCAGCATCTCTCGTTTTCATTCTTTTTCTTTTTGGCTGTGTATTACAGTGGGCAAAATTGAGCTTTGCCTTTCTGACCTTACTCTCCCCATGTCTGAAAAGAGATGGACAGCTCATAGATGCTATATCTCTCAACATGTATATTCACCCCTATTCCCACGTGGTCATGGTTCTGCTGCTCAGATCGGCCAACTCTGAATTGCATTGCTCAACAACTGGGCCGCAAACCATTTAAAGACCAATTTCCACCGACCATAACGCCTTTATCGCTGGTGTTGTCAACTCAATTTTCGAATTTTGCCATACACCCTGGCTCCCCCTATTGAAGTGTCATCTGATTTGCTGCGATTCTGACAAGGCTCCAGTCATCACGGTAATCTCTACGCCGCTCTCCCACTTTTCCTTCTCCGGTAACAACTTTCCATGCCTATCTTACGTCAGAATATGAGATAACACGGTTTGCTGTGGCACGCTGAACGAGGGAGTGCTGGATGTTTATATTGAAAGTCAGACCATTTTGCTTGCCCTAGTAAAAATGATCACACGTCTTTTCAGTTGTCTGTCTTTGGTGACTTGGTCAGATACTCTTGGTCAGGTCACTACAGACTGCGTGAGACTGTAAAGAGAAGGTCATCCATTGCAGCAATGACAGGTTTTATTGAGATTAGAGAGCAGTAAATAAACTTTACAGCCTTTGGAACTCTTAGCATTCGCTTGCTGTAAAAGACACTCCTTCGATTGTTTGTGGCAAACTCACCTTCTCAGTTGAATTAGGTGGAATGAAAAGGGCAACTCCTAAAACTTTGTGATCCCTCACTTGAAATGAAGGGGCTTTGGGATCCCTCACAGAAAGGAGCTCTGTTTCACTCCACCTTCTGACAAAAGGGTATTTTTGGTTTTATTATTACAGTGATATTTTATATACTGTATTATTATAGTATTTATTAATATTTAGAATTTGCTTTTATTGAATATTTTCAGGTTTCAATTTAATTAAGTTTTATTAATTTAGTTTTGTGCTTTTGTCATTAAAAAAAATATATATATATATTTAGTTTTTAGTTTTATTAATTGTAGTACTTCAACTTATTTTATTTTAGTTAGTTGCCAAGATGTTTTTTTCTAGGTTATAGTATTTATTAATACTAGCTATTATTTTTATATTTCCATTTTTCATTTTAATTAAAGTTTAATTAAGTCTTTAATTTTGTTTTGTGCTTTTGTCAATTTACAAAAAAAAATTCACTTAAATTTTATTTTATTTCATTAAAAATGTATGTATTTATGTTTAGGTTATTATTATATTATGTTTAACTTTTATTTATATATTTTAAATTTTCTTTTTATTTTGTTTGTCTTTTTATTAGTATTTTAATATTTTTATTTAGCTTTAGCTGTTTTTTTTCAGTTTAAGTTTTAATTAATTCTACTACTTCAACTTATTTTATTTCAGTTACAGCAACATTTTATTTTATTTTTTTTTTTTTTTTTTGGGAGTGTAAGATGTTTTTATTTTGTTTAATATTTTATTTCATTTGGCAAAACTGATTCTTAGTAGTAGTTTAGTTAATAGCGCATTGATGGCACTGTAGAAGTAAATATAAATTACCCACTCATATGAATTAAATATAGATAAAAAATCCAGGAAGTATAGAAACCATAAATTTAATTTAATTTGAAATATATTGCTGGCTTCTGTCTGAATTTTTCAGCAAAATTAAGACAGCAAGCCATAACTGCAAGTTTTCTTTTTTTTTTTTTGCTTTCCTACTGTAAATTCCCCCCAAAAATCTTAATGTATCATAGACATCATAAACTGAGCAACTATCTCCAATAAAAGGCCACAAATAACTGCACTCATCCCCCACTAAGTTGTCCTCACCACAAAGTCAGTGGCAGAGTGCTGCTTGTGTTTTGAAGAAATTGAAAACACTGCCTGGGGCACTATCACATTACTGGCCATGAGGGAGCCATGGTAAGATCACTTTATGGAGTAAGCCCCAAAAATAGGCCGGCTGTCTCCTCGTATTCTCTAACACTGGATGGGCACGTAGCCAACCTGACTTTAGGTGCTCCATTCGAGAGTATGACTGCTGATGGGTGATGATCGCAGTGATGGTGTCATTATTTCTGAACCATAACCTCGACAACCGTATATTTTGGCATAGATATGGTTCAATTAGTTATTTTGTAGAAAAATCAAGATTTCTAGTTCAGACAATATAGTGAGATTCATGGCTTATAGAGACAGTAAAGGGCAAATGTGTACTAACAAAATGCAACCCAGCTAACAAAAATATATGTTCTAAGAACGTTTTGCTAACGTTCCCATTAAGTTATAAAAAAACATAATTTCAAAATGTCCAGTTTTTAAAATATGAACAGCCAAGATGTTCATTCTTTCTTTCTTCATTTGAAAAGTAATTAAGGTTTTTGAGGAAAACATTCAGGGACTTTTCTGCATGTAGTGGACTTCATCGCAGAGCTAGAGCAAGACGAGCATTTGTGAAAAAGTATTTACATGATTATTCCTTGGCTGGGATCGTGCAGAGCCCTTTGAATCTGTACTGACACTGCGATTTGGACCTTCAACCCGTTGGTCCCCATTGAAGTCTACTATATGGAGAAAAATCCTGGAATGTTTTCCTCTAAAACTTTAATTTATTTTCGAATGAAGAAAGAAAGACATGAACATCTTGGATGACATAGGAGTGAGTAAATAATCAGGAAATTTTAATTCTGCAGTAAACTAATCCTGTAGGGGAACATTATAGAACATTATGGAAGCGTTGCCTTTGAATGTGAATTTGAACATTCTGAAACAAGTAACTTTTTTTTTTTTTTTTTTTAAATGTGCAAATATCCAGTTAAACGTTTCAGGAAAAAAAATAAGTTTCATCAACAATGTAACTAATGTTTTTGTCCTAATGATGTGAGAACAATATTAAATAACAGATAACTTTGAATGGCTGTTCTGTTAACGTTATTGGAAGAATTTTTGTTCATAACTTTGAGAGAACCTTGTCAGAATGTTATCTAATGTTCTGAGAATGATCCCTGTTAACTGGGAAAGACCACCAGTTAAATAACCATTAGTAAATAATGAATTAGAAACTAATTATTATCATTTAGTGACTAATTGATAATGTGAGCCAAGACTGTTTAAAGAAGAAAAAAACAAATAGAAGAAAAAATAATATAAATAATAAATTCTATTTTTCCAAATAGTATTTAATCTCTTATTATTATTTTTTCTTTACAAATATTCCTTTAAATATTCCTGAAGCACCAGCAACTACACCAATAAATAATGTACAAGGGAATGATCAGAGCCAAACAAGTGTACAGCACTATCTAATCCATTTCCAAAATTTGTGAGGATCATCATCTTCATCCTTGCTATAATAGTCATCTACACTACCCACAGTTAGTTATCAACATTACCTTCAACATCACCTCACCAGCACATCTATTCTCTCCCCTCCTCTCTCTCTTTCTCTGTGTGGTTCAGGTGAGTCCTGTAGAGGTTGCAGACCTTGTGCTGAACAGTGATGCACAGCCTCCATTACCGCTGTGCCTGCGTCCACATGGCCCGATCTGTTGTTTATGACGCTGACATGTGCAGTAATGGGGGTTTGTTTTTTTCCACGCACCTCAACATGGACCATACCATCACACCAAGCTTGTCTGAACTGTTAGCTGCTGCATTTGTGAAGATAAATAACACAATTTAGATCTATATTATTTTGTTATTCGTCATAACCATGCTAAACATTACAGTTTAGTTAAAATATTTTATTAGATTTATTAAATAAAACAAAAAATGTTCTATGCAATGAAGTGGCCAAATAAAAGCTGTTTCTCTTAAAGAGAGGAAGGAGGCTGAAGGGGAAAAAAAGAAGAAACACAAAGGAAAAGCATCAACTGTTAAATGCCATGAGAAATAGAGTGGTGTTTAAAGAATGAAAGGTGTCTAGTTTAATGATGAAGAGATATTATCAAACATACTGAGTGATGTGATTCCCAGCAGGATCTTGAGGGCTTCAGAGCCACAAGCCTATGAGAATGTGACATTAAAACATGGCAGCTGTCACTAACAAGGAAAGTCAGAATCTGTGTGCTGTTTTTGAGCTTGAATGCAAATAAATGCTCTGAGAAGTTAAATACAATTACCCCATGTCAAATTCTATTTATTTGCATTTCTGAGGGGAACAGCTCTGAGACGCGTCTTTCTTCACAAAATAAATATTGTTCTACTTTACAGAGCTGAAAGAGCTGTGCGTAGTTTCATTCAAATTTGATGCAGGTGGTACAGCGTCTGCTTTCGGTAGCCCAGGGCTATGCTGAAAATGCTCTTAAATTCTTTAAGAAGGCTTTTAAGTTAATCTAGATTGCAAATACAAGAGCCGTAGAGAATTGCCTGAACTTTTTAAGATCCAGTGTAGCTTAGGAAAAAGGGAAAATATCCAAACACTGAAGGCCCTCGTAAGCAAACAAAACAAAGGGTACTGTCTAACAGACCGAGCCTCTAAACAGTCAAGTTCCCTGTAGAGTTTCTCGCTGTAGTCTCACATCATCACAGAACTCTGGGATTTCACTAGAACTCCCTCAAGACACCCAAGGAATAGTTCACCCAAATATGAAAACACTCACATACTTTACTCATCCTCATACAAAGAGCCAAGTTGTGTTCTTTCTTCTGAAGAACACACTCAGGAACAAAAAAATAAAAAATGAGGGCAATTACAAAAACAGGGACTGAAACTTTCTCTTTGTTGGGTAGAAGTGATGTTTGATTTCTGCTAATTTGTTTCAGTTGATCTGTATCATGGATCAAACTGATCTGTTTCTCAAATCAGTGTACTGAACTTGACAACTTAGTCTGGTTCATGAACAGATCATTGAGACCAATCATTCGAATAATTTTTGGGTCACACTTCTCACTTCTGGGACCAATTCTCACTATTAACCAACTATTACAGCATGTCCTAAGATTACAGCAAAAAGCACTTTGGCTGTAAACACCAGAGGCGACACGACAACGTGACTCGACAGAATCACTCAAATATCACAGCTATTCAAAAGCGAGAAGCACACTGCACTCCCAGCGAAATGGACAAGTTTGTAATCTAATTCAGAAATATTTTTAACATTATTAAAAGTACATACTGAGTGACTGATACCATTATAGAATATGCTTATTGGTTTGCATTGAGTTCACAGTCTTAACATAAGTGTTTGCCTTAATTTATTTTTAAGATCTGAAGTAAACTGTCTATTGTTGGTTTCAGTATGGCTATAAATGTCATGCAAAATGATATTCAAACGCAAATTAGACATTTTTAACGCTAAATAAAGCACATAATCAGCACCTGAGATTATCATTGTTATAGTTTGTATATTTTTGTTTCAGCCGCGACATTGTAGAAATAGAAACAGTAAAAAAATTGAAAAATAGAAACTTCGCTTGTCCCCATCACAGCTGGTTAGGACAAAAAAAAACTCATCTGATTAACATGGAAAAGATGTCTTTTGTTGTGTGTGGTTAGGACACGGTGTTAACTACAACTTTTGCTTCAATAAACTCTCAATTTGCAACTTATATTATATTATTATATTATTAGTAACTTATCAATAGTTAGTAGGGTAGTTGTTGTTAAGTAAGGGGGAAAAAAATAAGGGATCTAAAATATAGTCATGCAGAATAAGGCATTAATATGTGCTTTATAAGTAATAATAAACAGCCAATATGCTAGAAATATAGATGATAATAGGCAACTAGTTAATTGTGAGAATTGGTCCTTAAACTAATGTGTTACCAGTTTTTGGAAATGCTGTTGTAAGGACCACTACACAAATGAACTTTTAATTTATCTAATTTGTATTTATTTATTTATTTCCATTTCAAATTTGTACATTTTCAGACCTGTACACACATAGTTGTCTATATTATATATTGTGTTTTTTGCTGTTTTGTACATTACCTATTTGTATATTTGTATATTATTCTTTTATTATCTGTGTCCTGTCCTGTTGCTGTCTTTCTGTTGCACTGTGGAGCTTCTGTCACTACAACAAATTCCTCGTATGTGTAAACATACTTGGCCAATAAAGCTCATTCTGATTCTGATTCTGAAAATGTTTTCCTTTTGTGTTCCACGGAAGAAAGAAATTCACACGTTTGGAATGACATATAGGCAAGTTAATGATTTTGGGGTGAAATATTCCAACCCTATTTCATGAAAAAAAAATAATTTTACAAGGTGATGATTTTGTATGAATTCATATGATGTGCTTTGTACAGAAACGTATGATTCTTAGAAAAAAGCAAGTATGAAGGTCTACTCTTAAACCTATCCTTAGCAGGATGCAAGCAGATTGTACAAATTAGCCACCAATTCGCTAAAATGAAAAATAGTTACCAATTCCCATAAAAATGCTATAATCTTTTTATGATTCCTAGAACACAAGCTTTACTCAAGCTAGTTGTTTAACATAAGAAAGAACCATAAAAACGGACCACTGAGACCTAAAATGACTAAAAATGTCTTTTCATATGGCATCGCATCGGAGCTTCAGGGCGGAACAATCAGGCCTCTTTCTGTTTACTCTAATTTTTTTCCAGCCCTGCTTAGTACATGCTGGGCACCTCGGAGAAGGGGGGGGGGGGGGTCTGGAGAGGTTACCCCCACATCTGGAGCAATGAGTTTGACCCCCTCGAAAGTGTGCAGAAGTTCCCCCCCCAAAAGCCGCAAACAAAAGCGCCGGCGAGAACGTCGGGGCCCTGCGCGCCATTCATCGCGCCTAATGACTTGTTCATTAAGAGTGATGATGGATAAAGACTTCTCACGCTGAGATGAAATCAAGATTTATACGCGCTGTTTCCGCACCCAACTCGTGGGAAGATCATCATCATTTAATTCTATCTCTGCGGCCGGTGATGGGCATCCAGAGAGCGGGTTATCAAACGGTGCAGTCAGCTGGCAAAACCTGCACACAGACACACGCACATACACACACTCACAAACACACGTGGGGAGAAAAGGAGAGGAAAAATAACACGCCTTTGGCACATCTGGAGCTCGCCGGCACAGCTGAGGGTGAGCTATAGATGCTGGCGGGAGGCCAAATCACAGAACGCGAATGAGAGGAACAGAGGAACAGAGAGAGAGAGAGAAAGAGAGAGGGACACATACATGTTAGGACACCGCCAGTGTTAATCCCGTTAAGGAAATTAATAACGAAAATGTTCGTTGACAAAGAGGTTTTTGATTTTAAAACATTCAAAAACCGTAATGAAAACAAGCCATAAAAACACATCCTGGTGATAATTAAAATATTTGAATTAGAATTAACTGTTGATGAGAATATAATGAGGAGAAAACAATGCAAACAATGTTTTTAGATTCGTTTGTTTTTGGGTGAATTTTCCTTTCCTCTAAAATTTTGTTTTGTGTATATTGTATTGTGCAAATATTTCTCCAAAAAAAGAGAGATTTTAATGCGAGCATGTTGCTTCATGTTTTGTTACCCATTATCAAACCAGATTACATTAATAGATTACACACACACACACACATACAAATAAAAAAAGGACAAAAGAAAACACTAATCCAGTCACATTTGGTTGGGGATTGACTGCTTAAACACTGAAAAACTAAACCATTTTGTTAGCAGATTAATAGCCAACTGAAACACATCAATTAAAACCTGCTAGTTGCTAGTCAAAACACATAAGAAAATACGTATGTTGCCATAAAAACATGCTATACATAATGCAGTAAATAGAAAAACGATAAATCGTTACCAAAGTCTCAAAAGCATGAAGATTTCACTACTCAGTAGCATGTTATAGTTTGTTAATGATGATACATCTTTTATATGTTCAATACATGTTTAAATGTTTATACATTTATTTAAAATTTGTGAACATTTGATTAAAGTTTGGTTTTTACAGTTTGACACACATGATCAACTAAAGTGTTGTTTATATAAAATATATATATATATATAATTATAATGTATATATTATATATAATATATATATATATATAATTATTTACAATTTCTAAATAATGTTATACATTTATATATAAATATGTAATATAATTTCAAATTAAAATGAACTAAAATGAATGATTATAACATGACAAAATTTATGTGAGTAACTGTGAGCAACTTTCAAAAGACTGAAAATAAAAAAACTCTACAACTTAGCACCAGAGATCGCCAGATCCTCCCAGGTTTCTTCTTGTTAAGATCCTGATCATTATTTTTTTTTCCACACCATATGTGTCTATACTATCTCCTCCACAACTGAAATGCTGGAGAAAGAGAAAAAACACACACCCTGAACATTAGCGTGTGCACTCACATCTCTGGCCCTGCGACCCACCTTCCTCTCTCTCTTCAGCTCCTTATCTCGAGGTGGAAATAGGCCCCAAGACACTTCATCAGTGTCCTTCAGCCAGCTATCTACAGCTCCCAACTTTTATTAAAACTTCAGCTCTTATCAGCTCTCAGGTAATTCAGGCATGACAAATTGGGCACCAGATGCCACCTCTATTTGAGGCCGGCATTCCGATCGTGCTCCCGCCCAGAGCCAATGGAAAGGTGTCGAGCTGTTGCATTGTGGGACGCTCACCTTTAGGCCTGATATATCCGGCATTCACAACCTGTCAGTTTTTTTTCAATGATTTAATCAGCACTGCAAGGACATCGAGAATAGTTCACCAAAAAAAAGATAATTCTGTCATTTACTCACCCTCAGGTCGTTCCAAGCCAGCATGCTCTTGCTTTTTTTCTATGGAGCACAAAAGTTGACATTTTTGAATAATTGTTATGCAGCGTTTGGCATATAACAATAGTTTATAGTGACCACATCAGTCAAATTCCAAAAAGGACAAAAACACGACATAAAAGATGCTATGACATATTTTTTCATATTTTGAATGCCACATATTGAGGAACCCCTTTGCAAATGACCTTCTTTCTAAAATACAAAGGCATTTACATTTACATATTTTCACATATAAAGGCCCTTTATAAATGAAAAAAAATATATACAACTTATACAAAATGCATACAATTTATACTTTGTAAGAAAATAGCTAGTATGATATAAAGATAACACAATGTTAAATAATAAAAAAATACTAAATTAAATAATTGAGCTAAAAAAAATTATGAATTAAAAGACATTTTTTTAAATATTTACTTTGCAGAATTAAACTAAACTACATGCGACAGCTGTGAAGAGAAACTCACTAGAAAAGTACAACATAAATGGTCACACTTTAAGGTCCAATTCTCACTATTAACAAACCAACAAACTTTTAACAAACTTTTGCCTCAATAAAACTCCTAATTTGCTGCTTATTAGTAGTTAGTAAGAACTAGTTAATAGTGAGAATTGGTCCCTTGACTAAAGTGTTACCAATACAAGGGCTGGGCGATTTCTTTCACAAAAAAATCCGATTTACGATTTAAATCAATTTTTTTACCCCCTACTTAAAATCAATCTGCAGATGACAAAGAAATTGTTCAAAGCAAGTTCTAACTTTACGGAGTGTCTATTTACACTAAATGCAAATAGCCTGCCTTGTTGGCAAAGGCTGTTTACACTAACTCCGCCCACCAGCATGCGATTGAGTTGCCCATATAGCATCAATTTCAGTGGTGTAGATGGTAAGGCACATGCGATCGTCCCGAGTTCGAGCCCGCCTTATACCAAACTTTTTTTCTCCCTTTTCAAATCTCCTATCGCATCGGAAAGGCATTTATTTTCAATAAAAATGAAGGAAATAATCAAAAAGTTGAAAATAAAAGTATCGGTAGGGTTACACATACCCTGTAGGGAGGGCTTTATTGTCCCAATAAGGTGGCATCCATTTAATAATTTTAATTAAGTAAAATTTATTTATATAGCACCTTTCACGTACAAGGAGTCACAAAGTGACTACATTCAATCAAAAATAAAATAAAAACAAAACAAATTAGAGACCGAATATCTCAGAAATTTAATATCAGCCAAACTGTACTGTTAATTAAAAGCTTGTCCAAAGAGGAGTGTCTTTAGGTGTCTTTTAAAAGAGTCTGCAGAGCCCATTGTTCTAAGTCTTAGAGGCAGAGAGATCCAGAGCCTTGGAGCCACAGCACAAAAAGCACGATCACCTTTTGTCTTAAGACGTGTTCTAGGAATAGTTAGAAGGTCCAGGTCAGAAGACCTTAAAGACCGACCAGGAGAATGTGCATATAATAGTATAATGTTTAATTATAAAATAATTATTTAACTTATAATAATTAAAACTATAATTTACACTCAATAAGTTATTATTGCGTACGTAAGGAATAATTGACGACGGGCCGTTGAATTATTAGAAAAATAATGCACACCCGAGGTGGTGATGCGGCCACGACGCGAAGCGGAGTGGCCGTTACACCTCGGGTGTGCATTATTTTTCTAAAAATTCAACGGTCCGGAGTCAATTATTCCGCTTATACTACGGTTGCCACACCTCAAGACATCGATCAGATGATATATTTCAAGGGATTCGTCCGGTTTTTCTACTTAAATCGCTATTGTGAGTAGGATTATTTCTTCCGCATCTCATCCAACGACTCTTTTGCTAGTTCCAAAACGTCATTTTAAAGCTGGCAATGGAGGCTTGAGCCGTTGATAGCAGACTAATGCAGTTAATAATGAAGTTATTAGAAAGAGAGCGAGAGAGACAGAGACACAGAGAAAGAGAAACAGAGAGAGAGAGAGAGAGAGAGAGAGAGAGCTTGTATGAATTAGGCTACCTCTGTGTGTCCCTCAACAGTGTTCTGAAGCACCGTCTCTAAACTGTAAGTCTGCTTTAAGATGCAGCGCTGTTATTACCTCGCTAGTGAGAAATGTCTGTCATGTTGTTGTTTTTGTTAGTCCTGTGTGCTGTATAGGTAACGTTAGCACTACTGTATGCTAATTTCCGTTATTACAGTTAACTATGCGAAGTGATATGGAACTGTAATGCGGTCAAGAGAGCTGCCTGGAACTACGTTCGCCGTGCGTTTCCCTGAAAATAATTGCACACCTCAGAACGTTCGTCAGCCAATCAGATTCAAGCATTCAACGGCCCCGTAGTATAAGGTTTTATAATGTACTACAATACCGTGGTGCAGATATTTGCCACTATTTGCAATAAATAGCCTAGCATAAATAGCAGAAAATCTAGTGTAAATAGAATCCATCGCTATTCGCACTTAGTGTAAATAGTATCTATTGCTAAGAAAATATGCTATTTGCCCTTATAGTATAAATAGTATAAAAATAGCTATACATAGCTATTTGCACTTATTAGTATAAATAGAATCTAATTGCTATTTACACTCAGTGCTCACTGATAGCTGCTGCCCTAACTTTATTTTGTTTTGATTTTCCCTTCTGGGATTTGATCTGGATTTCCCCCCTTGGGGTTAAAGTGCAATCAGAAACAACAAGCCAAAAAGACAGTGAAAATGTAACATCAAATAACGTAACATAACATAAAATGTAACGTGGGCCTAACATAAGGCATAAAATTATGTGACGCCCTTTGGCCTGAATCGTGAATCAGTATTCAGAAAGGCACAGAAAACAAATAACAATTGCTAACGGTTGCCTGTTACATTACCAGTGTTTCCCACAGACTTGGACTTTATGCTTTCCTGTAGCTCAAATAGTAGAGCATGGCGCTAGCAACGCCAAGGTCATGGGTTTGATTCCCAGGGAAAGCAAGAGCTGATCAAATTTAAAAACTTGAATGCAATGTAAGTCGTCTGCTAAATGCGTAAATGTTTATTTGTGACTTCATATATGCAAATTAATTCTCTGCCAGCAGGAGGCGCTTGTAGAGCAGGAGAAATAGCGGTTTTCCCGGTAGCGCTGTACACAAATTAGCGCTCTGCTCACAAACGCTGCTTTATCAGACATTATGCAAGATGAAATGAAAATGACATCCAAAATTTTCTGAAGACAGTCTGTTTCCTTCAGAAATGCATTGATATAAAGACACCCGCACCATGATTCGATTCTGAAACGTGCAGCGCTTGCTTATTCAACGAAGTCAAGCCGCCACAAATGAATCAAAGTATGGGAAACACTGCATTACAGAACATAAAATTTCACTTAGCCTACCACATAGAGTAAGGAGAGATGACTGAGGACAGTTTCAAAAGCAGTTTCAATGCCATGCATAACAGCGGCTCCCTGATGTTTATCTCCTATCTCGTATTTATTGGAGTTCTGTAGTACACGTCCTTTTTTTTTTTCATTCAAACAAGTCGACATAAACTACACATTTGAGTTAATCGATAAAATCGATTTATCGCCCAGCTCTAATCAATACTATTTATTAATATTTTAAGGAATAATGTTATTTGTGAACCAGTCTTAAGTGTCAAATTTTTGAAATTGAGATTTCAAAATCTTTAAAGTTGTCCAAATGAAGTTCTTAGCAATGCATATTACTAATCATAAAAAGTTTTTATATATTTATGGTAAGAAATTTACTAAATATCTTCATGGAACATGATCTTTACTCAATATCCTAATGATTTTTGGCATAAAAGAAAAATCTATAATTTTGACCCATACAATGTATTTTTGTCTATTGCTACAAATATACCCCAGCGACTTAAGACTAGTTTTGTGGTCCAGGGTCACATTTAAGGAATGAACCCTAAATATTTAGTAGACCCCAGTTTAAATGCCCTGTTCTGAATATGTATAATAGCTTTATTAGAGGAAGAGACCAAAATTTAAGTCATTATTCAGTAATAATCTTGTTCTCCCCACTCCAGCCTCCAGATTTAGTGTCCAGATTAAAAAAATAAATAAAAAAATTGTAAGTCACGTTCAGTTACCACACACACGAGAGTTGTCATCAGACTGGAGATCAGAGCGATACATTACAAGGCGACCTTGTGTGTGAATTCTGCTTGCAGTCATGGTAACCTCATATTTACTGTCCACCACGGTACACATTTCACAACAGCCCATTCTAAAGATAGGACGCTGTTTATGGCGCCTTTAAAAAAGGCTGAATATGGAGCAAGTTAGCTGAACCTTAGCGTTCAAATGATGTGTGTGCTCACTTAAATAAAATCACGGCAGCCCCAGGAGACTGAACTGAAAATCAATCAACAGCCGGCCGTCCCACCATACAATATAACTACATATTACACTGATGTGATCGCGCAGCATTCGTATAGACTGTTAGACAGGCTCCAAACTCCAAACACACAGAACAGGGCCTTTGCTGACAGAGACTCTTCAGAAAAGTGCACAACATATATTCACTTTAAAAATAGCTCCATAAAAAAAGTACATGTCACAGGACAGGGACAATAATTGAATATACCAGACTGGATTCAGCTGAAGCCCTGTCCAACAGTGCATTGAGAAGCTGACAATAATGAGCTCTCTACATAGAACTGGAGAGAGGATGAACCCAGGGAGAGAGGAAGGGAGGGCCGCACTGGTCTGGACCCTTGACGGGAGATTGTATGAGAACCCTCGGCCGTAAATAAGAGCCCCTGATGGTGTGGGCTCAGCGGACGTGAAGCATGAGATTGAAAACCAAAGGCATGGGACACAGGGAGAGAGAGAAACTGCTGTACTGAACACTGCATAACTCTGCTGACAATCACTGGCTTGTCACTGACTCTGATGCACAGACACAGAACCTGCATGCTGGTTCCAACTAAAGTTTCCAAACAATAAAATAAATATATATTATAGTTAAGAGAAATTCTCAAGAATTAAAAGGCCAGTTCAAATAAAAATATTATCTGTAAAATGCTTACATTGCATGAAATTATGAGAATTTAATGAAATTATTGCTTATTATGAGAGTACTGTTAGATCAATAAAAATGAGGAGAAGCATTTTTTATTAAATTAATTAAATTTATTTGAAAAGTGCTTTTAACAATAAAACTCAAAAAGTAGCTTTTATATAGAAGCACATTATTAAAATGAATGAATATTGTTTTATAACCTGCAAAGCATGAGCGACAAGGTTTTCAAGGAAAACCTTGAAAAGAGAAAATTACTAAGTGAAGAAAAATGAGAAAAAAATAACTTCACATTATTATTATTTAAAGTAGTATGTTACAAGGAAAGATAATTATAAATAATAAATATTGATAAATAATTAGCAATAAGTAAATAATAATAATATGTAGCAATACTTAAATATGCAATGTTATTTAAGTTTATATATATATAAAATTAAATAACTGTATATATATATATATATATATACACACAGTGGTTAACTGAACAAGTTGCTCTTCCTTTAAATACATTCA
Organism: Barbus barbus; assembly: GCF_936440315.1. Taxonomy (NCBI): domain Eukaryota; kingdom Metazoa; phylum Chordata; class Actinopteri; order Cypriniformes; family Cyprinidae; genus Barbus; species Barbus barbus. The sequence goes on from NC_136756.1 coordinate 13,458,928, forward strand.
GATATAGTTAAAATTTTCTCAGAAATAAAAATCTACCTCAGCTTATGCTTAAAACTATAGGGAGCCCTTTTACATTATAAGGTTACAAATAGACCTAACAACTTAACCTAAACTTAAATTTAATTACTATTTATTTTTAAACAGATAATCAACACTCAACTTAAAAAAGCATGTAAATTGCACATGATGCAGTTTTTAAATTAATTTATAAATTTTTAAATTTCTAGGCTATTTGTTGAAATATATTCAATTACACACTGTCTGTCATAGCATGTTTCTTAACAGATTAATTTAAACATACATTAAATAATTAAGATTAACAGGTTTAGTTAAATATAATGAGTATATGGTGTAATATTTTGCGAAATGCTCCTCTCTAGACTTCATTTCTCTAGTGAACTAACGAGCTGTAGACACTGATGACTTGCAGAGGTAAATGAAATGCTACGTGACATTTTATTTCCACACTGTTTTGATGATTTCTTTCCGTGGTTGAAACACTGATTGAGCACTTACATGAGGCCTGAGACTTTCAGTCATGTTTATTCGCGTTAAAACTAGTAATACAGAGGTACACATGCCTCTGTTTCGGTATGCCGAAAGACCCGTACCGAAATGGTTCAGTATGAATACATGTACCGTTACACCCCTAATATATTAGTGCTGTCAATCGAAATTGAATCGTGTTAATCACAGTCCTAGACTGTGATTAATCGCAAATTTAAAATACTAGGATTCAAATGTGTTGAAATAAAGAAATGCATGACAAACTAGTTTAAGGAAACAGAACCTTTCACTCCTCCACCAGTTATGAGACTTATTCCTTATTATTCTTTTGTTTTAATTCAGCCATTATCAGCCTTTATACTGGCAATAAAACGTTTACCAAGCCACATCGCTTCAATCCCAATATACATTTACACAACTATTATCAAACGTATTTCTAAATAAATACAACAAAACATTTTCTTGCGACCTTACAAGCAGTATTATGATTAAATGCATTATGAAGAAGAATTGGACCTGTTCTGCAGATGCATTAGAGCTAACATTAGCATCATGCTACATAAGACAATTTATGAGATTAATAGTACATTTTTACTCAGAACTCACTTTAAGCCACCATCGAGTGTTTGTAATAACTTCTTTTTGCGATCACATGTGTATACACTTTGGGCAGCCGCAGTACACCCAAAAAAACCGCAACCCATGGCTCTGTAATTTTTCCCGCGACTGTATTTTCAAAATAGCCCAATTGTGCGGGAAAACCACGACCCTGGCAGCACTGGTTCGCTGTACCCTTATCACATAATATACATATCTCTCGTGCACTGTCGCTCTCTCTCGCTCTCTCTCTCTCTCTCTCTCTCTCCGCGTTCGCTTCACTTTTGTCTAGCCCGGCGCCTCATAATCACACAATCCCTGTGTCCCAATGTGCATACTATCCACCCTATCTACCCTAAATGGTATTGAAAATTACTAATATCACATAGAATTTAGGATGGATAGTGTGCACACTGGAACACGGGCAAAATGATTACCTTCCGCGCTGCGATGACGGCAAGAAGTTGGCAAACCTTATCAAACAATGAATTTGCGTGAAAAATCTTTTTTAGATTAATAGCACGCGTTGACAGCCCTAATATATATATATATATATATATATATATATATATATATATATATATATATATATATATATATAGTTCCAGCCAAACTGTCAACCTGTGTATTGCTTGGCAACATGCAAAGCTTTTTTGTCTACATTCTCACTGGCAGATGTACATTAAATAAAATAACCACGTCTAAAAAGTAAGTTTCTTCATAAATAAACAATTTTCACAGTGCAGGTCCTATTAATGGCCTTTTCTCTCATGTGTGTCCACCACAAATGAAAGACAAAAAGAACAAGGAACATAACCAAATCATGTAAATTAAAAATATATTTCAAAACATGGCTTCTAAGTGAATCACAATTACATGAACACACATAATCAGATTCATCTTCCGCTATCATTATTTCAGCCTGGCTTTGTGTGATTGGCTCTCCCCACCCTCACCCCCACCCCTCCCCACTTTAGGTTCCTTTCCGTCACTTGAGACGAGTCTCTCGGCCAGGATGCCAGCTGTTAGCCTGGGCTAAAATGTGTTTTAAGTGCTGCTGCAGGCTGGTAATGCGCCACGCAGCCTGCCAGGCCGCAGGCCTCTGAAGGCAAATGAGAGAATCAGTGGTTAAAAAGCAGGCCTTCACTTGGGCCCGGGCCAGATTTTAATCTACTGCATGGAGCCGTGGCATTGCCCGGGGGGTATGGGCTGAGATTTGTCTTTGCTCTCTGTCTCTTCCCTCCTTCCCTTCATCCTTCTGAAAATCTTTTCACTGGAGCTCCATGTTGCTGAGTGCCTATGGGTCCTGGCACAGAGATGCATCCTACTTTGAGTCAATTAGCGATTCGAATTAAAGAGAAGCACAAAAAGCCTTCAAAGTGAATTAGCTAAAACAAGCAATTTGGGTTGGTTACTGAGTAATGTAAGACTCTCAGTCATTAAAGTGTGCGACCAAATGGTGAAGTTGTCTTTTTTTCTTTATGTGCTTTACATTAAATTTACATTTTTGTCTGTGCACCAATTAAAGGGTTAACAGCAAGCTGTTTGCCCAAACTCCCTCAGGAGTTACTCAAGGACACAGGCAAACATCACCTGAGACCACATTCTGTCAAAACAATAGAGCAAAAGCAACCAGCCAAACGCATTCCATGCTCATTTAGAACAGAATGTAGGGTTAGGAACCCATTCAGAACTGGTTCTGAGTCATTTTTCAGATTTTTGGTTCCATTAACGTTCTTGTACGTGAATTCTTCTGCTCATGCAGGCTGGACGCTACACTAAAGTAACATGTATTATGTTGCAGTCAAAAATCTTTTAATTGTGAATGTTGATCATTGGTTGCACTCAACAACAAACAAACAGTACATTACAACCAATGTGATATGATTCCTGAGCAAATGACTCTTCTGTCAGTTCTTATTAATGAAAGTTAAAATCACTCAATATGTCACGAAATGACTCTTCTGACATCATGTTCAAATCATAGTGAACTGAAATTATTAACTGGGGGTTTCTATAACGATGTGGAATAGAGAGTTTTTCCACAATAAAAGTGCTAAAAAAAAATTACATTAAAAGTATCAATGTTTTTGCTTTTTTACTGATGCTTAAGACTGGTTTTGTGGTCCAGGGTCACATTTAAGTATTAACAAATCAGAACCTTATCATTTGGAGTCAGAAGCAGCATTGTTAAATTTCTTACAATTCCCATCCATAGCTGACTGATATGGAGTTACCTACAAAAAAAAAAAAACATCCTTTAAAAAATTTCTTAAATAATGAAACCCATCTTGACTCATTATGTTTGCATGTGCACAAACCAGTTTAACCTCAAAGACCTCAAATGCCCCCCTTGTTTTCCATTTCCTTACTACTTTGAAAAATAAGCCAATTCCCTCAACAAAAATGCATTTGGTTTGGCAATTTGTTTTGTTCTTCAACTGTTCTGGATAAACTGGACTTGGGTAGGATCAGCCGGTGATAAATCGTGTCCATTAAGCTCGGATCCTGTGCACCTTAAAGTAAAACACATAGCAAAAAATAAGGAGATCATTAGGAAAATGAGGAGAGACCTGAACTGTGTTTGTGAGAGTCGGAGATAAATGATAGCATCTCACTCTGGTCCATTATGGATTCTATTTATACAGCCGTCCTCAGAGGAACAACGCTGGTCCACAGCCTTGTGTAGAATTAGGTTACCAGCGTGTTGGGAGACTCTTCTCAGCAATAAATAAAAATGGATTGAAACAACGCAGTTGCAATGTTCATCATTTTGGTGACATTTCTACTTACTCCTTTAGCATTTACGTATTACGTTTACTATACTATATAGTGGTATACAAGAGGCTTAAGTTGTTGGGAATTTTTTTGTAGAACAGGACTAATCGAACAATGTCACCAAGAAAGCGTTTGAATCAAACACCTTCATAGTACAGAGCAATCATGTTTTAGTAGTCTTTGTTCACTAAATACCCTAAACATCCTAAATGAGGAAAGACAATAGTAGTAAAGATATTGAGCAGTCTACAAGGGTTCAAAATAATGTTTAAATAAAGCAAAAATGCAATTGCACTTTATAGACAGTGATCATACAGTTGTAGAAAATTGCAGTTTTTGACAAAATAATTGTACTGATAATTTTGAAATCAACTCTATCTTAATTTATCAGTCAACTGATTTTGGGAAAAAAGTTGAAGTGAGGCAAATGATCTGCCAAAAGTGTCACTCATTTCAGACAAACACTTTTACCTAAAATAATTATCAAACTTAAAGTCAGCATAAAATGAAAATTCATCCTGTTTATTTTCTAAATGCATCTTATTGATATTGTATTGTATAATTTGAAAATTCACATATTCAAATTTGGTTCATTCATGTTTGGTTGCGAGACATGAGAACCAATGTTGACATCTTAGGTTGTGTTCCACTGTTTTTAAGCCCTTCCTCATTAACTTCACTCCGTCTTGTTGCAATGGGCTGAAATGGAATGTCCTAAGCCGATGATCACTTGGAATTCATTATGGAGTTGATTTATTGTTTACATTTTTTCCTTACAAATTTGTTTAATGTAGCATTCTATATGTGCAGAGGTATGCTTGAGCTGTTTTAAATATAAAAAATAAATGAATAAATAATTAATATATCATAGTGTTTTTTGGGGGTTGGGGTAAATTAAATGTTATCTGTGGTGGCAAGTCACATTGCATTGTGGTATATGGAGATGCCTGAGGTGTACATATGAAGTACTCGGTCAAAATCAAGGGTCATTCCCTCATGCACTTCGCGAAGTGGAGCACACTTCAAAATGGCAGTGGGGATTCCTCTAAAGGTTAGTGTTTAGGGAAGTTGCAAGCGTGTTTCTAAAAGCAAACACAGCCATAGACGTCAAACCTGGCCTGGTGCTTCTTTATGCACCTTATTTGAATAAACGTGAATGAGATTTCACATGCCGTCAGCTCACGCACTCTAAAGTATGTTTAAGACACCAACCTTCCCTGTTCTTCCTTTCTGGATGACATAGTGATCCGAGCTCTGATAGGCCCCCTTGTCACAGTCCTGGCGCTCTGACGCAGGTTAACCTCGCTCGCTCTGCAAATGAGAATTTGACTGACAGTGCGGCGTAGGGGAGCGATGGGGAAAGAGGAAGGCTGGTGTTCCCCCGGTTTGTCCAGGCACCCACTCCCCCACCTTCAGGAGGAAGAGGAAGCGAAGGAGCATAAAAGATTGCCCCCTGTATTTTTTCATTAGACTTTCCTTTTGTTACCGGATACATAAATCGGCACTGGCACAATGCAATATGTATGGTGCTGCTCCACCTGCGGACGCGAGGTAATGGCTGCCATGTCGCAGGAGTCAGGGATGATAAGTGAACCGCGGTGAATGTTAATGATAGTGATCATTCTGGTCTGCTCCACCTCTCCATCTTCCCTCTCAGGCCCTGTGTGTCACCACCCGTGTGGCAGGGTTCAAGGGAGTAAAACGAAAACAAACGCTCAAGGTAAAGAAAGAAGGGAGTGTAGAAACGAAGGTTGGCATGGATGGATAGAAACAACTATGGCATGTAAGCAGCATGAGTGCTTTAAATAATAGTAGTGACCTGTGAGTTTATCTATGCTGGTTCTGTTATTTTGGAACTTCCAGTTTAGAGTTTAAAGCAATGGAAAAAAGGATCATTCAAACTTAGCTGCTGGACAAAGCATTAAAATGGTCATGCAACTTTGCCTCGACAAGTCATGTGACTAGTTAATTTTTTTAATAATCAGAACATAAAACACAACAAATTGTTTTTGCAACATTCTGATTATCACATTAATTGAGGTTAGAGAGAGAAGGGAAGAGGGAAAGAAAGGTTTAAATATTAATATGTAACATTAATGGAGAAAACAGGTAATATAAATATTTTTAAGTTTATTATGCATAATATAATATAGGACATTTCCATTGTTTACAACTTGAGTGCATGATGTATCATAAAAATGTGATATTTTGAAATGTCATGCATATGAAATGCTTACTTATACTTGTACCTTGTCAATCTTTATTGCAAGTCAACTATGCATGTATGACACATCTTATGAGATGTAATTTTGTTTTATTTTATCATCAAGACTAAAACATTTCCTTTTGAGAACATACAAAAACAACACACAACAGTTTGACTTTGTTCCCACTTGATGTTTTTGTTATATTCTGCTCAGTGCGTTTTCGAACACAGACGAGCTACAATATGGTTAATTGCATTGCGAGACGCTTATCTTTTTTTTTTTTTTTTTTTTGATTAAGCACACGAGTGGAAGTTGAGAACAGGTGGATACAGACAGATGTTGTAATTTACATTGTGAAACATGCCTGGGGTTCATATCTGGCCATTGTTGTAAATGGCTCTGACAACCTGCACACAAGCTGTGCCTGCCACCAGTTCCAGACACACTAATGAAAGCTGACAATATTTGGACAAATGAAATGGGCTCATCCTTATTATGAAGTATGCACGGATTTGGTGAACTTCTTTACGTATGACCCAATTTGGGGTGAGAACTAGCTCTTGGTAGATAGTTTCTAGTGCTATTAACTGAATGATAGAGGTGATAAGATTTCTAAATTAATGTTAAGTCAAATGTGACTATGGACCACAAAACCATTCATAAGGGTTCATTTTTCAAAATTGAGATATACATATATACAATATACATCATCTGAAAGCTGAACAAATAAGCCTTCCATTGACATATGGTTTGTTAGGATATGACAATATTTGGCCGAGATACAACTATTTGAAAATCTGTAATCTGAGGGTGCAAAAAAATCTAAATATTGAGAAAATCACCTTTAAAGTTGTCCAAATGAAGTTCTTAGCAATGCATATTACTAATCAAAAATTAAGTTTTGATATATTTACGGTTGGAAATTTACAAATTTTCATGGAACATGACCTTTGCTTAATATCCTTATGATTTGTGGCATAAAAGAAAAATCAATCATTTTGACCCATACAATGTATTTTTGGCTATTGCTACAAATATACCTGTGCTACTTATGACTGGTTTTGTTGGCCAGGGTCACAAATGTTAAACAAAGTTTATGGAGCAAAGAAAGAAAAAGAAAGTATCTGTAAAAAATATAATAATGTAAATTGTTGAAACAAACACTTTCTCTTCTGGTCTTCCCTCAAATTATCCACTTTGTTGGTTGAAAAAAAATAATTGGATCAGAGTGGCACTGAATCTTAGAGAGGTCAATCACACACTTCATTTTGAGTATTTCTAATGTTGCAATTTAACATTTTAGAATCATTTAATGTATTTTTTCAGTGCAATAACATAAACATCCAAATGGACGGGGGAAAACTTATAATTTCCCTCTAATTAGTATTTTTCTCAGAAACAGTTGTAGATGAACCTTTAATTAAGCCTTGATGCTTTTCTTCATGTTATTTTGCTCTTGTTCCTTACTTCCTTACAGGCAGTGAATGTGAATGTCGCTCCCATCTGGAGCTTGCGAGCCTTTTGTAGATGCACATCAAGCAGTCGAAATGTGACAGGACTTATAATGGACTCAGAGCGGCAAAATGCCTCTGAAAGCGGCCCACAACAGTGTCTCCGAATTACCCTGCCTCGCCTAAGATGACGATTAGATACACTGATGACACTGCAGGTGCTTTCTACCAGTGGCGTTTCCTTATTAGTCAGATGTCACTCAAGCCTGTTTACGATGTGATGCCCGGTAGCTGCTTTTAATTTGCTCTGACACAAAACGGCATTATAACATCTCACGAGTCTCCACACACGCATGAATACACAATTACGTACACGCACACACTCGTATAGACTCATCTTTTGCACTGTAACTCCATCCCTCAATTCCACATAGAGCTGGACCAATTATTTTCTGCTGTACCAGCATTTCCAAAGCAGCAGGGGGGGTGGGGGGGGGGGGGTGGGCAAACAATACACCTCTTGGCGACACACACACACCCACAAACACACGGCACCCATGTCCTCCCACCCTTCTCCATTACTCAGCCTTCTCCTTGTCTAACTTTGCCAAAGTCTTTGGAAGTAGCCAAATGCGGTCATGCCTGCTTAGCTTCCTGGACTGATTGTGCCAGAGAGGGAAATAAGACACAGATGTATACAAACACAGGGTGGTGCCAGTTGTGAGACAGTTAACAGCTTCATCTTCACCTTCTTTCCCCCTGCAGCCGGGCACAGGTGGGGTATAATTAGGTTCCTCTCTCCACAGTTCAAAGTCAAGCCTTTACCAGTTGTGACAACCGAAAGGAGGCTACATCCCTATGTACTCACTGCTATCCCGCAATCTCTTTCCCCCAAAAATGAAAATACGGTAAGTGGGTCCCAGCTGATGCTGGTGGGCACGTCTTGCCAGCATCGGCAGCTAACAGTTTGATTTGGCATGGGTGAGCGGTGAGGGCCAAGTTTTCCCAAACACACCGCTGAAGACCCAGAGCTTGAGCTGTCAGTCCAGACGTCCTTCACAGGTTGGGCTTTCATCTGGCATTGAGGAGGAGAAGGACCAGAGGGGTTTTAGGTGTAAAGCAGAGATTTATTTCCATCAAGTCACATCGCATCAGCCACATCGGCAAACTCAGTGCTATGAAGAGAAACAAAGAGATAAATTATTTAGGATTCTTTTGATTTTGGGGACTAGAGCGAGAGGGAAAACAAGACAACACGGTGTGCTTGACAATCTTAGACAGACACCAAAACCACAAAGAGGGAAGAAAGACAACCTCATTGCCAAATTCAACACTGCTCTTGTTCAAAATGTGTTCTAAGGCATGAATGCTTAGAAACCAACACTACAAACCTCACATTATAATCTGCGTTACCCTGTACAACCCAGTGTTTTAGTTTACATAGTTACAGAGATTGAAAGCAAGGTCCACAAAAACACACCAGCTGTGTTAAATTGTTTCTACGAACTCCGAAATATAAAAATGCACTATAAATGTGTGCTGCCTCCACAATTCTGTCTGTTGGCCAAATTGAGTCTGCCTAGGACTGCAGTTTGTAATGCCTGATCAAACTAAAACATATGATATGCATAAAAAGTGTAACTGAACATTTGTACATTGTACTATAAAAATATTCCATAAATTTCAGAACTCAAACATAGTCGTTAGTCTAAATTCTATAGTCTATATTCTGCCAAAACGACAGTTTGTGGAATGTGCCAATGTATGACAAAATAGTGTGGCTAAACACCGCCTCCGCAGAGGAAGAACAACGCCTGCTTCTACATCGCTGCCTGTTTAGCCCCGCCCACTGATTTGTGCATGTAGTGTAAATAACAAGAAGGGCGAACACCGGTCTAAGCAGAAACAAAACGATAAACTTTATTTGATTAACTTAATTTTCAGACAACATCAATAAGAACTTGGTCCTTTGTTCACATCATTTTATCACTGATTTGTTTACAAACAAGGCACAATTTGACACTGGATTTTTAGAAAGACTGAAATGCGTTGCTGTGCTGATTATATTAGATCCCATGTCGCACAACACAAGTGTAAGTAGCGGTCACTATTGCTTTGTCTGTTATTACAGATTGTTTGATATGTACTGAGTATTTATGCATTTTTTACCTAAAATGCAGCAGCGTCCATCTGTATAGGACGTAAGCTGTCAAACATACACAACTGTTAGACAGTTGTAGCAGTGGGCATTTACTTCTGAGTCCACCACACCTATTCAAACAGAGCATTCTGATGAGGGGGGTCAAAACAGGACAGAAAATAGCCTGTAAATTATGTTTTTTTTATGTAAAAATCTTGATAACATTATAAGTGGACCTCAGAGAACAGTACAAAATAAAAATTACCTAATTAAGTACTTAGTTGTAGCCGTTGTACTTACATGAAACAAAATGTACTTGTAACTAATGTAACTAAGTTATCTAACAGCCATAATTACAGTTTGTAATTATGTAGATGTAATAGGCAGCTACTGTTACACAGCTACTTGTACACTTAAGTACAATCTTGATACACTTTAATTTAAGTAGCTTATTCCTGTTTAATATTCTGTCATTTTAATATTCTATAATATGTAATTAGAAAGGTATTACATGTATTTAAGCTGTGTACTGGTGTGTTAAATCAAACTAAGGTGCAGCTGGATAAGGTACACATGAAGTACACTTAAGTACAATCTTGATACACTTTATTTTTAGTAGCTTATGTCTGTGTACTTACATTTATAATTACATTGTATAAAGTCTGCAACACATATGTAACAATCTTTTGGTTACATAAGTAGCTGTGTAACAGACTCAGTCTGTTACATATGTGTAACAGTAGCTGCCTATTACATCTACATAACTACAAACTGTAAGTACAGGCTGTTCCATAACTTAGCTACATGGTAAGTACATTTTGTTTCATGCAAGTACAATGGCTACTACTAAGTACTTAACTAGGTAATTACTCTGCATTGTGGACACCTTAAAATAAAGTGTTACCCAATATATAACAAATAACTAAATACAATCATGGATGTAATAACAGTTCAGATGACACATAGCCATTTACCTGTTTAAGGTCTGTACTTTTTTTTATGCTTTTGAAAGTCTATCATGCCCAACAAGGCTGATCAAAATTTTAATCAAAAAATACAGTAAAAATAGTACTACTGTAAAATATTTTATATTTATATATAAATATTAAAATATGTAAATATTATATATTTCTGATTAAATTTCAAAATGTAATTTATTCTTGTGACGTAAAGCTGAATTTTCAGCAGCCATTACTACAGAATTCGGTGTTACATGATCCTTCAAAACTATGATTTGCTGCTCAAGAAACATTTCTTATTATCATTAGTGCTATTAATATTATCAGTTGAAAATGGCTGCACTGCTTATTAAATTGTGGAAGCATTTCTTTTAAGATCCTATGATGAACAGAATTTGAAACATAAATCAGTTGTAACATTAGAAATGGCTTTACTCCCAATTTTGATCAGTTTTCATCTTTCAAAAAAAAAAAAAAAAAAAAAAAAAAAATTGGTCCCACTTTATATTAGGTGGCCTTAACTACTATGTATTTACATTGAAATTAATAATTTGATACAATGCACTTATTGTGTACATACATGTTTTTACATTGTACTTATATATTTAAAAATACCTATATGTAATTACATCTGTAATTACATTTATAATGACCCGAAATATTTGAATGGTAGTGTACATCGTTAGGTGATTTTGCAGGATCAGGCACTGAATTGTGTACCCACTGAAAAGTTCTTTCAGCCAATAAAATCACTTCAGTGATTTGTTTTGTCATTTGGGAGTTGCTAAGCAATTTCTAATGTGTTCTGAGTGTCTTCAGCACATTGCTATGTGCTTGCAAGCCCAAACTTAAAACAGCCTCTTTATGATATTTTGGTTGCTAGATATAGCTTGCATCCCTCCTTCCTTTTAAGTCTATGCGATTTTTCATCTGTTTTATAGTCCGATAGGCAAAAAAAAAAAGTCTAAAGTCTGATTGCTTAGAAAAGTGAAAGAAAATGATCAATGTGTCCAAAGTGTGAAGATACAGTACTGCTGGGGACTTAAAGTGTTATCTTAACATTATGTGAGTGGCATGGAAAAGTGTGTGTGCATGTGCTGAGAAGCAGGGAGTCTTATTAAGGTATATTTGCCTGACACTGAGTGATTTGAATATTCACCCACTCTTCAGGCACGCTGGTATAAAACACATTAACCGTCTTTTGATCACACTTTACCTGACACTGTTCATCTGCAGTTATCTGCTCTACTCGCAACGCTGCCTTTGTCACCGCGTGGAGTCTCCTGTAAAAACAGAGGGCAGATTATGGAAAGCAGGGTAGCAAGATGGAGTTACTAGACAGCATCCTTTGCCAGCAAGAAAATTGAGACAGTGTCTGAATTACAAAATTGTAGCTAAGGGCCAAGAAATATATTTATGCTCAACAGATCCATGGCTCGGTATTGATCCGACATTGTCTGCTGACACATTAGTACCCATGAGAGGAAAGAAAAAACTTTCATTATGTCACCGAGAGGAAACCAGTATATTCATAGATACAGCGTCATTGTATGTATATCATTATTGGTAATTAGTTTTGACCACAAGTTAAAGGCGTTTTAATGCATCATAACGTAAGTGAAGTGCCAGGTGCGTTTCTTTGGCTCTCAAAACCAACAACAAAGTATGTCGTTCACCTCTCAAACAGTTCTGTTCCAAAAAAATCCCCCATAATCCACCACCATTAACGCCCCCTCTCTGAATTCAAACCGTAATTTGAACTTCAAAGCTTTCTAGTATCCTCAAGTCACATACAGGCCAATCACGTAAAGCTTTGAACTCTGAAAGAAGTTTCTGTGAAGACCTGGTTAAGAACTAAAAATGAATGTAATGCAAACGCACCACCCCTTCAGATGGAGGGCAGAAACGCCAGGCAAACTACTACCCAGTGATATGACTTTTTAATGATCAGGTATTCCAGCTGTACCACCAATGAGGATCAAAGGAAATTTAAACATGTCTTATGGTTTTCTGTGATTAGAGCAGAAAACCCCATACCATGCATGGTTGGGGACGGTCCTGCTGGCGACGGGCTGATTCAAGGCCAGTTTAAAATACACAAATACACAAGCACATGCGAGATTTCCATCAAAACTGATCTGAAGCGCAGCGGTGTTCATAGTAACTAAAAGTCAGGGGTGCAAAAATGGGTTAAAAAAAAAAACATTAAAAAGTTTTAGGATGCATTCATTTGATCAAAGTTGACAGTAAAGAAATGTCTAATGTTACAAAAGATTTTTATTTAAAAGAAATTGTGTTCTTTTGAACTTTCAATTCACCAAATAATCCTGAAAAGATGTATCATGGTTTCCACAAAAAAATATTAAGCAGGACAACAGTTTTCAACATTGTTAATAAGATTTAAAAAAAATGTCTATAAGAACATGTAGGCCTATTATATTAAAATAATTATTTTGAATTGTAGTAATATTTCACAATATTATTTTTACACTTCTTTTCCCCTCTAAAATGCAGTCTTGGTAAGCATAAAGGACTTCTTTTTAATAACATAAAAATCTTACCCCAAATTTTTGAATGGTAGTACATACGCCACAACTCGAAGGATGAGGTAAAAATGTATGAGACCCAAACATCAGCTTAAACATTATTGCAACAAAATTGTACGATAACATACATTTTTACATTTCATTTTTACGAGTTGTCATGAGCATGTGTTAGTGGAGCAGCATGCTTGATTTTTGCACACCACATCAACACATGATCTCAGCCAAAGAAAACAGAGAATGCATTTCTGATTCTCATCCCCTAATTAATAAATAATTAGCATGGACTGTTTCAGGATGTGCTCAAAATTTAATCACCTTCCTCTACCATTTTTTTCTTCAAAATCAGGTTTAGAGTTACACGTTTGGCAGTAATGCAGTTTTCCTACTGTATCTCATCAAACTTTCTAGTGAACAGAGACGTTTAAAAGTACAGATCAGTAACATCAAGATAATTATATGCAACTGATAATTAGAAAATAACTAAATAAAAATAGCATGTTCCTTGATCATCCTGATGTGTTGAAAGTGTGGGTCAACATAACAGCTAAAGATTGTGTGGTTTTGTCTGTATAGCAAGTTAACTGTATCTTTTTCACATTGTTGAACGTGTAGCTTTACACTTTGCAAGTGTCAAATGTATGAAACATTAACAAGTAACCAGATTTTCCCACTTCAACATTTCAACCTTTGACATCTAGATTCCCTTTGGCTCGGCTCGTCGATGCATGCCACAGTCAAAGGTTCAACACTTACACCACTTTGAGCTAAAAATGGGAGAATTAAATAGCATAAGTAGAATAATTATTTACTTGACAGTTTAATAGCAAGAACACACAAGTTTCCTGGGTGGGCCCTGTATATGAGCTCACAAAGAACTGCTGTTTCCATTCCCGCACTCAAAGCTGGAGCGTTAGACACTTGGAACTACCAACAAGAAACACACCATGAAGACTTTCTGAGTTTTAAAAAGTTGTTATTGTTAAAATTAATTTTCAGTAATTAAAATAAAGGTGAAATATAAATATTAGATAGAAAAAAAACAAACCTTGAATGAAATTTTGAAATGTTTCCTTGGCAACCCTAGTGGGGGGGGGGGCAACTAAAATGCATTTATTTTGTGCTAAGTATACTAAAAATATATTTAATTTATGTGCTTAATAAAATACACTGCAATTGTACTGTTAGTATACTAAACTGGAATACTTAAAGTCTGCTAAATTGGAACCCCTAATTTTGTGCTTAATGCACTTTAATTGTGCAGAAGTAGTGCTGAAGTCCAGCTAAACATACACTGAAGTATATTTAATTCTGCCATATTAGAACTATTTCAAGTATACTTCAGGTACACTTTAAGTACCTTACATTTAAAGACTGATATTATAAAGTGATCAATCCTTATTAATAGTGATATTAAAACACATTTTAGGCATAATATTAAGAAGTGTGCATTTGAAATACTCCAAATAAATTAAAATTTTATATCAGTCAGTAAGTGATAGGTCAATAAATATGTTAATGGATTTGAAGTAAAAAAAAAACAAAAAAACAATTGTATATATATATATATATATATATATATTAAAAACAATGGCCACAAAAGTGAGTACACCCCTAAGTGAAAATGTCCAAATTGGGCCCAAAGTGTCAATATTTTGTGTGGCCACCAATATTTTCCAGCACTGCCTTAACCCTCTTGGGCATGGAGTTCACCAGAGCTTCACAGGTTGCCATTGAAGGTCACTTCCACTCCTCCATGATGACATCACGGAGCTGGTGGATGTTAGAGACCTTGCACTCCTCCACCTTCCATTTGAGGATGCCCCACAGATGCTCAATAGGGTTTAAGTCTGGAGACATGCTTGGCCAGTCCATCACCTTTACCCTCAGCTTCTTTAGCAAGGCAGTGGTCGCTTTGGAGGTATGTTTGGGGTCGTTATCATGTTGGAATACTGCCCTGCGGCCCAGTCTCTGCTTCAGTATGTCACAGTACATGTTGGCATTCATGGTTCCCTCAATGAACTGTAGCTCCCCAGTGCCGGCAGCACTCATACAACCCCAGACCATAACACTCCCACCACCATGCTTGACTGTAGGCAAGACACACTTGTCTTTGTTCTCCTCACCTGGTTGCCACCACACACGCTTTACACCATCTGAACCAAATAAGTTTATCTTAGTCTCATCAGACAACAGGACATGGTTCCAGTAATCCATGTCCTTAGTCTGCTTGTCTTCAGCAAACTGTTTGCGGGCTTTCTTGTGCATCATCTTTAGAACAGGCTTCCTTCTGGGACAACAGCCATACAGACCAATTTGATGCAGTGTGCGGCGTATAGTCTGAGCACTGACTGGCTGACCCCCCACCCCTTCGACCTCTGCAGCAATGCTGGCAGCACTCATAAGTCTATTTCCCAAACACAACCTCTGGATATTGTTGGAAAAGTAAAATAGAAACAGGTTTAGACACTTTCAATAAGTAACTAACTAATAAAAAACTAACCAACCAAAATAATGAATTATACCAATAACATTAAACAATATACAATAAATATTAAAGGAACACTCCACTTTAAAAAAAAAAATAGGCTCATTTTACAACTCCCAAAGAGTTAAACAGTTGAGTTTTACAGTTTTTGAATCCATTCAGCCGATCTCCGGGTCTGGCGGTAGCACTTTTAGTGTAGCTTAGCATAGATCATTGAATCTGATTAGACCATTAGCATCTCGCTCAAAAATGACCTAAGAGTTTCGATATTTTTCCTATTTAAAACTTGACTCTTCTGTAGTTACATCGTGTACTAAGACTGACGGAAAATTAAAAGTTGCGATTTTTGGACGATATGGCTAGGAACTATACTCTCATTCCAGCGTAATAATCAAGGAACTTTGCTGCCGTACCATGGGTGCAGCAGGCGCAATGATATTACGCAGCACCTGAAAGTAGTCCCCAACTAGGTAACTGGTTATGATATAACTGGGGACTATTTTCAGGCGCTGCGTAATATCATTGCGCCTAACTCTTGGTGAGTTGGAAAATATATATATATATATATTGTCACGAATCCTGGCCATGAACTTCCATTCGTTCACCACCAGAGGTCACCCGCTCACCACATGGACTCTTGCACTACACTACACTACAGGCACTTCACCATTGGACTACAGTTCCCATCATCCATTGCACTGACGACACACACAGCTAATTTCACTGATCACACAATCACACACACTTTATAAGCCTTGGACTTCTTCTCTGTCATTGCCGAGTATTGTTTGCGTATATCCTAGCGATAGCTACTCTACGGAGCCCTCTCAGTGATTTATAGCCTTGCCTTTTCTAGTGTTTTGATATCTGCCCGTGTTTCCTGGATTAACCCTTTGCCTTACCGTTCGGACTCTGTTTGCCCCTCGTTTGGATCTTTGCTCGTGTACCTGGATTATCTCTCTGCCTTGCCCTGTTGGATATTGTTCGCCGATCGTCGACCCACGCTTTCCCTAGGATTACTTTGTGTCTTGCCCATGCCATACCTGTCTGCTGTTGTTTGACCCTGCCTATGAATTGACCATGTTTATAAATAAAAGCTTGCACATGGATCCGCACGCCTCACGTCTTGTTCGCCCCGTTACATATATATATGCTACCGCTTAAGCTTTAGGAACAAATTTCATACAGAATCATGTCTTATGAATTTCTCCCTGAGGTTATTTAATCGGAATTCGACTCAATTCATCAAGCAAAATATTTCAGCCTCTAAACTCTTGGTGATAAAGCTTTGATATGCATTTTGTAAATCTATGCTGATGTTTGACTTCAAAGTTAACCTAGAATCTTTTTAAAAGCATTTTTGTAAAGGCCATTTTGCTTTGCAAATTATCCTGAGTGTACTTTAACAAGGGCCCATTTTGTATATTTTTTCATCAGCGGAAAAGAGTCTGTCCACGCCTGTCAGATCTCTCTTCCTTTTAACACTGCACGCATACCCTCTCCAGCCTCTCAAACTCTCTCCTAATTGCATTGCTTTTAGCACAGTAAATCTCTCTGTGTCACTGGCTGCACTCTCCGCACATAACGTATTGCCTCCATGCCGGCATGCCTGGCACTTTCAAAAACTTGCCTCCTTCAAAAAACTGAACTGTAATGACATGATTAATGGGCTTATTAATTAATCACTAAATGTATGCTAATTGTTTAATTGGTCGCTTGATCTATTTAAGATCATTTATAAATTAAATGAGTTGATTTACCCTGTGTATTGATTGGATCTGACAATGAATTATTTGGCTGGCTACCTGATTTGCAATTTCTCCAATTAATTCACGTAACGGACATGTGAAGACCGGCAGGGTGATGTTCAGCACCGTCCAGGTGATCTACACAGGGCCTGACAAAAACTGCACTTATTTATGAAACCGAGCAGGTGAAAATAATCCATTAATATTAATGCAGAACTGCAAATTTTCATAAGAGCGGCTTACGGAGAGCTAATCTTCGAGCATTTGTCATTGTAAATCTAAATGTGCTTCAAAAATTCAGGCTGAAAAAAGGGAGCTTACCTTTGAAAATCCTCAACGGGGATGAGAACTGATTTTCACAAAGCTTTTTAGCTTCAGTTTAACAAATCAACCAAAACACACGCTGAACACACTGTGTTTCAAAGTTTCTGTCTCAGCAGGTGCAAATGCTTCAATTTTCGTGGAAACCTTATTTGTCGGCATTCACACGTAAAGTCTAATAATACAGAACAGAATTTATATTAAATTAGGTCAGTGTTAAATTTATTAAAAACGTGGTGCATGAATAAATATTTATTGTTAAACAAGGCCACAGGAAGTAGTGCAGACCATTTGCACAACTTCACCACCCACTCGTGAGAGCATTTTATCCAGCCACCCTGTCAGCAACTCCTTTGACGCTCTCGGAAAGCAGCACCAACAGAGTAGTTGAGAATACGCAAGTATACGTCCTAGGACCAAATATTTTTCTAAGGATATTGCACATCCATCAAAAACCTAGTCAGTTTTTTTTTACATTTATTCATTTAGCTGACGCTTTTATCCAAAGCGACTTACAATTGCTATATATGTCAGAGGTCGCACGCCTCTGGAGCAACTAGGGGTTAAGTGTCTTGCTCAGGGACACATTGGTGTCTCACAGTGGATTCGAACCCGGGTCTCTCACACCAAAGGCATGTGTCTTATCCACTGTGCCATCACCACCACCCTATTTTATTTTTTATTTTATAAATGAAATTCAACCTATGTATTTCAAGAATTCAATAATCATTTAATAATCAAATTTCAGTATCCATCTAAATTTTTACATGTGAATACTAATGAGATCATGGAGAAATTTTCCATTTAAGATGGAAGCGATTCACTCACATACTACGTTGGTCTTCAATATGACCAAGCAAAAAAATAAAAAATAAAAATAAAAATCCTCAAAAATAGAAAACTGAGTCTGACAAAGTTCTCTAAAACACCTCTAAAAGCTCAGAGCGGTGTGTGCATTAAGGCCTATTTAAATATTAGTTTACAAGCCTTTGAGATGATAAATCCAACAGGATTTTGCTGTTGCAGTTTCCCTGGCACTGATTTACAGTGGAGTTTAAAGGCATTGTTTGGTGACTGCTGGGGACCTCGCTATAAACCTACTTAGAAACGAAAAAAATAAAGGAACAGAGATATAGAAAGTCTTACAAGTTCTCCCACTACCTAAACGGAAGACAAAATCACACCAGCTCAGGTCTATTATTCTCACCTGTACTAGTGCAACAAAAGCTACTCTTGTGACCTCAGTTGCCTTCAGACCAGATCCTGAAATTATTGTATTTACTACCGCAGCTCCTCACTGTAGTCTAAACACCACACATATATTTCATAGTGTTCAAAATGACAATGAATAACTTTGAGCAAAGTAAGAGCAGTTTATTAATTATATTTTTCCATTTATGATTCATGATTCACATGTGCTTCTTGATCTGACACATATCTGCGCCGTGGCCATTCTTTTTTTTTTTTGACATCGCATATTACTGCAAAAGCTAAAATAGATGTTGTCATCTTTCTGTGGTAGAATCAAATCATTTAAAATAATTTTAGGAGAGCAATAGTGAGGGAATGATGGAAAATCTTCAGCTGAGAAGCTTAAACTCATGCAAATAGAAGGAAACAACATGCTGTATTGGTCAATTTGCTTCAAAAGTAATGTACAGTGAGTATAAGTCATTATAATCAGTAATTATGTCCCCACTGGATGCAACAAATGCCTCGGTTATAATGGGTTTTATTGTATTTGTGTCGTTGCTCCGGGAGCAGTGTTGCCAAGTTAGCTATTTTGTAGCTAGATTTAGCGACTTCCCCACCCCTTTTGAAACTTTTTTCAAAAGTTTAGGGACAAATATAGCAACCTCTTGGACAAACGTTATCTAAGTTCTCATCTTGCCCACTAATCTCAATTCATCTTTATATAGATCAGTGAATTTTCCATTATGATGTCATCTAGTGACATTTAGCTACAAGTTTTAGCTACTTTGAATTGAAAGTAGTTGGCAACACTGGCCAGGAGACGGCATCACAATACGGCGAGGGACGTAACATTTCCGTCTCATGCTTGAGGTATTCGGCCAATCACAACACACTGGATAGCTGGCCAATCAGAGCACGCCTTGCTTCTCAGAACGATGAGCTTTGTAAAAATTGACGCGTTTCAGAAAGGCAGAGCACAGAGGAGCAACAATAATGTACAGTATGTGGAAAATAATGTTTTTTGAACCTTAAACCACATAAACACATTGCATTACACCAAATACACAAAATAATGTTCTTTCTAGCAATGTCATATGACCCCTTTAATTAAAACATTTCCCAAATTTCCAAGAAAAAGTTTTTTTTTAATTAATTAATTTCCAGTTTTACTTATTCTTTTTTTCTTTTAGATGTAGTAGCACTAGGTCACATGGTAATTATGTATAATAATAATAATAATATATTTTTAATTAATAGTTAATAATAATTTATATATTTTTTATTAATTATATCTCATTCCATACTGCCAAACGTCAATTTGCTTCAGTATCTAACTGTGATATGTATCACATTTCAGTCAGATAAATGCTAATGCAATTCTGAATTCTAAAGTAAATATTTTATATTTGTTTCTTTCTCTTTCAGTCTTTTATTTTGTCCATACTTTTTCGCTGTCCATATGTCTTGTTGTCTGATGATTTTTATCAGCTCCATTGCTGTTATAGCTCTATCTCAATTCTTAAGGCCAATGGATAACTGAACCCATTTTGGATTCAGGCTAATGGTTTGCTCATTGATAAAGAATGTACAGTATCTCTCTGTCTCTTTCTCTCTCATTCTCTTTCCAGAGAGGAACCTCAGGGGATCAGGCACCCCATTTCACTTTCGCAGACTTATTACCCTGTCTACAGACCTGTATGTGATCAGAGCTGAAGTTTCTTGACTGCCTAAACTTGCACATAAATGTTCCTCCAAAGTGCCATTCTGAGACTCTGAAATGGCATGTTGCCTCTAGTTGGTAAATGAATTTCACTATCACTAAGATTAGGCTATGTTTTAGTGACAGTTTGAATAATAGCAAGGTCTACAGTATGCAATTTACAGTAAGAAACAAACCCTGTTAACTCCTCCAGCAATCACTGGGGTCACACTGACCCTCAAGCTTTCTGAATAACTGCGGTTTTGACGGGGGTTTAATGATGCTGGTGTGACTAGACACTAAATGAAAGAATGAATGAATGAATGAAAATCATGGATATGGATATGACCTAGTTAGTTATTTTAAAACAATATCCATATAATGGATTTATGTAATATTAATACATACATGTAATTATTCATGTACTTATTTATCCATTTATTCTAAATTATGTATCAAGGCTTCCAAATAAATAAATAAATAAAAATATTAAGCAGCACAGCTGTTTTCAGCATTGATAATAATACAAACTCAGCATATTTCAATGATTTCTGAAGGATCTTGTGACAAGAATAATGAATATTTGTCATCACAGGAATAAATTATATTTTAAAATATATTTAAACAGAAAATACCCCCTTTTTAAATTGTAATAATGTATTATAAATGTTTATAAATGTATTAAAATTTTTATTGTATTATAAATGTATTAATGTATTATAAATGTATTATAAATGTATTAATGATGTTATTGTAATAACATTGTCACAATATTATTTTTAATCAAATAATAATAAAGCCTTTGTGAGCAAAGGACCCAAAACTTTTGAATGGTATATAATATAATATATTGTTTTATTTTATTTTATTGCTAGTAAAATAATTTAATAAGTGTGTACACAGTTTTACTACAAGGTTTATGTTATGTTGACATCTAAAGCTATTATATTTTAAAACTATGTTATATTATATTTAAATATTACAAACATTACACATAATCAAATGTAATAAATAATAAACATATATTTATGCCTATATCAGTTGAAATAGCTGATATATTATATTATATTATATTACACTGAATCAGGCTTTTTTATACAAATCAATGGCTGGGGCATCACTTTGAAAAGGTTTTTGGTGGACATGCAATATCCTTATGCTTATTCTCTCAACTACTCTATTGGTGTTGCTTTCTGAGAGCGTCAAAAGGGTCGCTGACAGGGTGGCTAGATGAAATGCTCTCACGAGTGGGTAGTGAAGTCATGGAGATGGTCTTCACTACTTCCTGTGGCCTTTAAGAGAGCAGAAAGGAAAGGAGGGAGGTGATGAATGGCGATGGGTAGTGCCAGCAGCAAGGACTGCAGGAGAAGCTCATTCAGGCCTGCCTGCCTGTCTGATTTATAGCGCAGGGAGGGCACTGTGTACACCTCACCATTTGCCATTTTGCCCTCTTGCTGCTCTCCTTCGCTCCGTCGTCGATGCAGAAAAGGTTAGGGGGCATCGAACTGACACAGGAGTTGCGCACATCTGGCTAAGTGTGGGAGTTCTTTACTTTGATGGGAAAAGCACCGGGGATGTGCCTTAGTTAAAACCCTCGGTGCCGAAACAACACCTGTTGTTGATTTGATACGGTGCTTGGCACACTTCAGGCGTCCTCAGCCATCCTTTTTGTTTTTGAACTCTATCAAACGCAGTGGATGAGTGACAGAAAGACGGACAGATGGTGTGATATTGTTATAAGCAAGAGTTGAAAGGCGGCTGATGTTTGAAGGGCCTCTTCACAATAATCACAGTAAGGGCAGAACGAGTGGCAAACATTGGCGTATCTACCTGAGCCGTGTGATTACTCCACCCCTGAGTCGTGCCCTTCTCAGGCTAATTACCACCTGTCAGACAGCCATGTCACCTCACCTGCGTTTCTCAAACACTCCTCTTCTTTGATGAGGTTCAAAATATTATCTTTCCGATGAAGAAAAAGCAACGTGTGCACGTGTGTGACTGCTGGGGTAATTATCATGTTTGCGCTGTCAGTCGAGCTGATTAGCCTGACTCATAAAAACATGACCCTCCGGCCCAGCAAAAACAAGGCCACCCATATTTATAACAGGCAAAGGCAGAAAACACCTGCACGGACTATTAATCTGTCACAACACACTCTCGCCATCCAACACACACACACACACACACACACACACACACACACACACACACATATTTAAACACTTCCACATGGAGCTCAAGTCAGCACTTTATGAGCTCTCGTTAAATGCACCTTGACAACTCAGCAGGCGAGCTTGTTGTCACTCAGTTTGAGTTTGTTTAAATTTGGAATAAAAAAGAAAAATCAAATATATAATTTTACTTTTGTGTTGTCTGTTCTGTTTTTCCTGCACTGTACAGTGTAGTTATAATATTTTTTTATAAAATATATCTATCCATTCATCCATCTATCTTCATCTTTTTTTGAAGAAAACGTCATAATTGTAAATTTTTCAATAATAATAATAATTATTATTATTATTATTAATATGTGTAACAATGTGTGCAATATTTTTCACTCAGTTTATTAATGTTATTTTGCTCTCGGTGAACATTATATAAATGTTCTCTTGAATATTCATAATACTCATTTACATTTTACATGTAGAAACTGTAATTTTAAGAAGTGAATCTGATAACTTTAAACTGAATGAAGAGAGGAGAGAGGGAGAAAGGGAGGGAGAGGGAAAGAAGAATAAAATTGGGAGTTTGTTGGCAGCTGAGTGACAGAAACAAACAGTCCAGGCTTGAATAGCGCTGCGTGTTGACTCTGACAGGTAACATGTCACCCAATCGAAGGCAAGCCGCTAATTAAGACTCTCAAACACACACACACACACACACACACACACAATGAAGCCTGACACACCATTCTGCATATGGACTTGAACTGGTAGCAGCCTCCTACATTAAGACAAAGTCAGAGGAACGCAAATATGATAACAAAAAGAACAAATTCAATCTTTCTGTCATTATGAATGAAAGTTATTTGAGGAGGAATATATTTTGATATGTACATACTCTGGGAATGACAGAATTACACAGAGGATTCAGCAATACTTTATATGCTTAACAGAAACATTATGGTAGCACGTTATTTTATGGTCCTGTTCAGCATGTACATAGTATGTTCTTATTATAGTAATTGCAATAACTGGGTAATAACTAGGTACTAAACCTAACCCTAACCCTAACCCATGTGCTAATCATATATTAGCCATTATTTTCTTATGTAATACACTGTAATTATACGTACTTTAAAATAGAGTATAACTAAAATTATATTAAATGTTAGCATTGTTACACAAATAGGGTGACATCTGTTTGAATTTTTCAGTGATGTACTTTACTTGTTCTCAACTGTATGAATTAATAAAATAAAATTGTATATATTTTTTTTCCACAAATATCACCAGGCTTTGAGTTGATATGGCCACATGGAATGACACAAATAAACATCAAATACATAAACAAATGCCTAAATAATGTAATATGTAACATTTAATCTACCAAGAATCCAACATCAATGTGAATTGATCTTGCCAGCATATTTTTATTGTTCCTATGCACTTTTAGAGACCCCTGTCTTATTAAATCATATTTAAATAATAAAATCAATGCCGTTAAAATGTTTTGGGAGGATTTTAAGGCCATGGGGATGATATAAGCATTTGAAACTCTATTAATTTCATCGGTACATGGCGTCATATTTAGATTTAATAGAAAGTTTTTAATGAAGCACGATTGGAAAGAGGATCTTCTACTCCATTACGGTTTGATGGATGGTGGAGAAAGGTTAGCAGACACTCATTAGCACTCTCTTAAATTACCAAAGCAGTAGCCACCCTTTTTTTCTTTTTTTTTGCTCTCTCTCTCTCTCTCTCTCACACACACACACACACACACACACACATAAACACACTCATCATTTTGCTCTGCTGAAATAAATATAATCTTTAGGGAAGAGATGCTGTATTGGGTCCATGTGTAATTAGGACATTTCTGCCAGAGGCAAACAGTGGCAGTGAATCAGAAAATCTAAATGTGGGAATGAAGAAATACTAACAAAAATGTACAGATATGCTGCACTTGTATCAGATTTTTCAGATGTTAATAAATGTGTATTTTCCTAATGCTAACTCCAGGGCACAATACAATTTCAAATTGAAATTACCCTGCAAATGACAAAAAACAGCCAATTTTGATGTTGATCCTGCGGTAGGTATAATCCAGGTGGGCATCCGTCTCTGAGTATGTAAATGTGCTGGTACATTTGATGTGATATTATCATAATGGCCCCTGCAGGAAAGTCTGCATCTCCATCATTTCTCGTGTCACGCAGATGATGGAGACCCTGGTGAACTAATATACATATTAAAATAGATGTACATATAAATTATATGGGGGTGTTTTATATTCGGATGAATGATGACGCAGAGCTAATGCAATGCCGTTATGAATGAAAGGCAGATGTTGGGCTGGAATATCACACATGCATGTAGCATGGAGATGGAAAAAAGGCATAAATTATAAGTATGTGCATATATTTAAAGCAAGATGAAGAGACATGGCCATGGCCAGGATCACTACAGGTTATATTTCTCACGATATAGTGCAGATGAATGTGTACATGAATTATATAATTAAGAAATAAGCCAAAATGCTGCAGGATTATCTGAACGCTGATTGGAGTGATTAATAAATAAATAAATACAAAAATTAACCAAAATTTTAATTTATCAAATAAACTAAAAATAAAATGATTTTAATGTATTTAAAATTACATATTATATATATTACCAAAAAAACATTATAAACATTAAAAACATAAATGACAAGAATGTTACAGCATGATGTTTCATACTGTAAAAAAAGGTGCAACTGTGGAACTAATTATTACAGATAATACACCTTATTTTTGAACCTATACAAACCAGTCTTTATATGTTTTATTATAATGCAAAGTTATTTGATATCATATATATTTTTTTTAATTGATCACTTAGCACTTAGATTTTATTTATTTATTTTATTTAATTTTTTAATATAGCACTTAATGAATCAAGTGTCTTTCACTTTCAAAGAAAACAGCTTACTTCAACATTGCAAAATAAGGTGGATGCACAGCATTATCACAACAGTAACATGGTCTGGATTGAAAACTGCTCTGGAATGAACTAAGCACACCCCTGTGCACATACCTCAGGCTGTGTACGCCGATAATTACAAAACCCCTCAACTCCCCCCGACCCTCTGCCACAATCCATTGCCCCTGCAGCCTCCTGTCTGCAGATCATTACAGCTCTGATTATTAGTGACAACGGCGAACGCCCATCACTCAGCCCCCGTGCCATATTGGCAGATGAACAGTACCCTCCGCTCCACACAGCCCTGCAACTGGACCACAAATCTAGCTGAGAGGGGCCCAGACTGATGATGAGTTCTTTCAGAGGGTATGGCTTGTTGACTTTGAAAGGGGTCAGTGCAAGTGCACCATACCAAACTAACTAGCAAAAACATCAAAGAATACCTTCCCATCTTCGTTAGATGCAATATTCTACATTACAGTGCTCATGGTGCACATATTACATTTGAATAAAATTAGTGTTGTTGTTATTAATTAACAATCTTTCTGTGCCATTGTGGTGGGGTTATTTGTGACCTGTTCTGGCAAAATGAGTAACAATGAGCGATTTTTTTTTAAATGAGTTATTTTTATTTTCACATTTTGAGCTACACCCATTTGAAGTCAGCGAAGTCAGTTCTGAGAAAACTCAAGTTGAAGTTTTCTGAAGTTTCCAAAGCAAAATCACCTAGCAACACTGCATTGTTTCCTCCACTTCCTTTCTTAATGCTAATGACTATATTAATAATCACAATATAGCCATTTTTATTTGACCTTTGTTGTTAAAAATAAAAACAGATGCAAAACAACAACAATAACAACAGTAGAACAAATACAAGAAAGAAACAAATAGGCCTAGTGCATTACGTTTTTTCATTTTACATCTATACAAGATTTTATTACATTTAGTGTCTATTATTATGCCAGTAGGTTTTGAAAACAAGTGACGGTCTTCATGAGTGAATCATTAAAACATTCATTCAGCCAATTTGTTCAAAACTCTGATTCATTCAGCAATAAAATTAGAGACTTATGAGTAAGTCATTGAATCATTGACTAAACTGATTCATTCAAAAACATTCATTTATTCAATAATAAAACTAGTAACTGTCTTTATGAGTAAGTAACTGAATCATTGACACAACCAATTTGTTCAAAAACACTAATTTATTCACAAATTAAATTAGTGATGGTCTTCATGAGTGAATCATTAAAACGTTCATTCACCCAATTGTTCAAAAACACTGATCAATTCAGGAATAAAATTAGAGACTATCCTTACCAGTAAGCCATTGAATCATTCAATCAATCGATTCATTCAAAACACTAATTTGTTCAAGAATGAAACTAGAGTCTGTCTTTATGAGTATGTCATTGAATCACTGACATAACCAATTCGCTCAAAAACAAAAATAAAAAATAAAACTAGTGACTGTCTTTTTGAGTAAATCATTGAATCAATGATTCATTTCATTCAAAAAAAAAAGAAAAAAAAAAGAAAAAACATTTCATTCAGGAGTGAAAGACAACAGTTGTGTGTTACTCATAGACTCAACAATCCATTTTGCTTTGATTTCCTATGGAACCTGCATTTTGTTGTTGAGCAAAAGTAGACATAGTAACTGGTAATACATAATTTCTGTTCTTGTTAAATAAATGTAAACTTTATAAGCTACTAATGTAGACACAATTATTATTTGCAGTGGATTTTAATGGTTTGGTGATTGCACTGAGATGTAATACAGTCAATTTTGCATTACAGTGTAAATTTGGCTGTCTATTTACATAGGAAGCTAATATAAGGTATGCACTATATGCACTTAAAAGGTGATTATTATATGAACACACTATGTAACCGACTGTCAGACATTTTTTTGTTTACTATGGTAATTAATCATGGTAATTTGTGTGCAGTGTAATGTAAAGTGTTATCTATTGCATTGTGGTAATATTCAGGCAGTTTATTTTCTTTTTAATTTATTAACCTAAAATAAAATTCTCAAAGCAAGGTAAGAGTGAGGGAGAAAAAAATCTTCAGTTCAGGAAATTTGCATAAAGCAACAGTAATAAAGAATTTACTCATGCTAATCCAAATAGGCAGCATTATAGAAAAAGAAGCTTAATAATAATTATTTATTCATGCAACATGGTCCCAACTGAACGTGGTCATTTTTTAACGTATGTGTTTATTCTTTTTTAATAATGCTGGCGAAACAAAATAGTCTCCCCTCTGCCACTGGCCCGTAAATAATGATAAATCAAACGTTTCATCTCACTGGAACGCCAAATAAGCAAATAATGCAATTTTATCAATTAGGCTTTTGTCTTAATTGTTGACTTCACTTAGTGTGCGAGCAGCAGCAAGGCAGAGCGCTGTGCCATTTTTCAATTAAAAGGTCCAGATGTTTTCGGAGGCATCAGTAGGCACCAGCAGTTATGAGAAATGCTTCATCTGCATTGTAATAATCACTACAATATCAGCTCCGGGCAGCATTTACATACTCATGTTTTATTCCGGCCCTCTTTTCTAATGTAGCGCTTAATTATAGTCAGCATCCCACAATGGCGGGCCTCTGGAGCACCCAAATTTATTTACTCTGTAATGTGGAGAGGCACCGGTCTCCTTCCCAGCGAAGCTGTAATGTGCCACTCTCGCAGTGGTAGATAACGAAAGACAATGAATAGATGAAGTTAATAAGTAAAAACATATGAGATATTTCGCTGTAGAGAGGAAACAAGAGTTGGGGAAAGAGGAAGTGAAATGTGGGATTGGGTTTCATTTTTGCCACTTGGTTGTAAAATTAATTAGCTTTTTTTTTTTTTTTTTTTTTGCCCAGTCAGACTTTGACAAAATTTGAGTCAATGTGCTGCAGGGGCATTTCAAGCAGTTCTGGGGTCTCCAATAATTTGATACTCTCTTTTTTATATACTATTATGGATTTATGGATATAAGCTGCATGCACAATAAAGAGCTGCTTCATCACTGACAAATGATACAAGATATTTGCAAGTTTTGTCTCCTACAATGAATTGTAGGTGAAGCATAGGTAGGTGCAATGCCCTTTTTTATTTTCTGTCTTATAAAGTTCCCCAAATGGAGTGAGAAATTGTTACAAACGATTCAGTGTGCGTGAACAATCCAAATGAATTAAACTGAATTGCAAACAATTTCAGACCTTGTTGCAAGCCCGTTGCCAAACCTGCAATTGATTAATTTGCGAATCAGGCATTGCTAGTTTTGATTACAGACAGTGGATGGACAACACACGACATGATTGCTGAAATATCATCCATAAATGGTAAACTATATTGTCAGAAGAGGCTTTATCAGTAATATTTTAACTGGTCACAACAGTATTTTACTGTGACTAATTGACTAAAACTAAGATGTAGTGCACAAGTCTTAAGCACTTTTATGGTGCTTTTTGTGTCACTTTAGCCAGTCTATATTAAATTTTATAT
Source organism: Barbus barbus (assembly GCF_936440315.1). Classification (NCBI taxonomy): domain Eukaryota; kingdom Metazoa; phylum Chordata; class Actinopteri; order Cypriniformes; family Cyprinidae; genus Barbus; species Barbus barbus. The sequence continues at coordinate 13,488,186 of NC_136756.1, forward strand.
AGTTTAATTGGATATAGTTTTATATTGTATAATTAAAAGTATATTGAAAAGTGACAACACAATATTATTCAGAAATTCTCATAAGTTTCATACATGAATTCAAGAAGTCATACAGGTTGGAAAGAAAGAAAGACAGTGAGCTATTCCTTTAAAATAATAAATACAAATGACAGAATTTTCAGTTAACTATTCCTTTTAGACTGACTGCACCTTCATATTCTTGAGCACTGAGTTCTTCCAGTTGTGAAGGGCAGGTCATATTCCTCCTTCCATCTCTCTGTGTGTTCGTTAGAGAGAAAAAGTGAATGAGTGCAAAGGAGGAACATAACAATTGGGCAAGATGCATTCATGCTCAGATAGAGAGCTATTCTCTCTCTCTCTCTCTCTCTCTCTCTCTCTCTCTCTCTCCCTCCCTCAGTGTGTGTGAGCATGCAAGCAAGAGTAAAAAAGAGAGAGTTGTAATCCACTTTCTGTTCTCGCTGCAGAAGGCAATCAAATGTGCTGCTCATGTGTAAAGACACTTATCTGCTCGGGGAGTATTTCAACATCATATTTCCACAGGAAGTGAGTATCAGCCTTGACAGGCGATTGCCTCTGTTCTCTCATATGTCTCTATAGACAGCACCTCAGAAGGAGACAAAACAGAGAGAGTGAGAACAGAGAAAGGGAAAAAAAATGTGACATTTTCTCAAAGAAAGGCCTTTTACAACAATCAAATAAAAGTTATCGATATCCTCAGGAGTGTCAGCGCTGTGCAGTCGTCGGGGGGGTGATCATCTGGTGATAAAGATGGAAATTTTAATCAGGCCCGCTCATCTTCCCCGTGTGCGGGCACCCTACTTCTGCAGCTCGCTCAAGGCGCTTTTTATCATTTCTTTGTAAAACGATTTCTCTTCATCATTTTCAGAGCAGGTAAAATACCCCTTGCTACTGCTTCGAGCTAGACAGACTTAATGTGTTCTTAAATTCACAAACAAATAGCTTGTTTTGTGATTGTTTCGTTCCGTTCAGCAGGTGCGCTACATCTGCATCTTTTGGAGTCGATTTCAGCAAAGAGGGTATTTCGCTTGCTCCACTCCTGTCCTATTCTTCAATCTTCTTGAAATCAGGTAAATGCCACTGCTGGAGTATTACTGGCACGGCGTGAAAAAAAAAAATGGTGTCAATTTCAATACCACCCAGATAAAACAAGCTCAGCTCGGCTTCCCACCAAGCAAGAGAGATGCTAATCAAATTCACACAGTCTGAATTTTTTATAGCTTTAAAGGATTGTCAAGGCTAATGGCGCCTCCTCCGCTGAACGTCGTCTGGCAGTAAATCAGTGCACGCGGGCCTCTTCCCCAAAAACAATGACTAATACCGCACTCTGTCTCTCCAAATGCCGGACTGGTGTGAAAAATCTGGGCGAAGTGGCCCTCCTGACACTGATGCATCGCAGACGCAGCCACAGCTGCATTCATCATGTCCTATGCTAAATTAATCTTGATAGGCTGAAACCAAATTACATTAGTCCTCTGTTTCACACACTGCTCTCGTGAAAGGAGCTGAACAAATATTTATGGTTAATTGCTGTTTTTAAGATAATTAGAGACAGGATGTGTGACGTTGAACATTGAGAAAACTGAGATATCAACTGATATATAGGTCGGGGTGGAAAATGTAAAACTTTAGCCAAACTTTAAAATATATTATGTCCCATAAATTATAATAATAATAATTATTATTATTATTAATAATACAATATCACATACACACTTTGTAAGAAAAAAATGAGCTGAACTCACATGAATGCAACCCCCCCCCCCCCCACACACACATATGCAAAGAACAGGTTTCAAATTGTAACAGTGCTTTTAAAAATGGAAACTAATGGTTTTGACACTTCATCCCTGTCAAATGTCAAACTAGCCCATAGTAAATGAGATTGTTACTACAAACACTAATAATATTAATAGAACGTGTTAACTTTTCATCCACTGAAAATCGCACTGGCTGCTTAAGGAGAAAATAGCTTAGAAAAGTTAGTTTTTAATATAACTCAGTTCCTAGTAATTTTAAAAGCTCTTTGTGTTGAGATGTTACTTGGTTTTATATTGTAGTTCTGTTGGCTATCCAGCATGCTTTGCATCTGGGTGATTTCTGACCAGGTTTGGGTTAAATTGCTTGACGAGACTGTGGAGTTATATTAAACAGGTTTGCAGGGATGTTCTATGTTAGTGAAAGATCCAGAATTGTGTGTAATAATGCATGTTGTTCACTTGTGTTACCATTGTTAGGCTCTTTAGTCACAGAAATGTAGTGTCAGCAGTGAGTTCAGTGAAAATGTTTATTTTATTCTATCTATTTATTAATTTATTAAGCTTGAGAAGTGGGTATGTCACATGATAATTTGTTTTCAATGCAATGATAATCACGTTCTTTTACTAAAATTGTCCATATGTCATGGCATGCTATATGAATGAAGTATATATGAATTAATATAGTAACATGATTGTATATGTATAAAAAGTGAGAGGATGCCTTTCATTTAAATGTATGAAGGTCATTCTTTCAGTGAAATAATGATGAATTGTTTAAGATTTTAATGTTGTTTTAATTTGTTTCTTATTTTGAAGAGAGCACTGATACACAAAACAACTTTTGGAATGAGACTGTAGAATCAGAGAGAGATTTATAGCCAAGTGCTTCCACACATAAGGAATTGGTCTTAGTGAAGCTTCTAGTACAAAGAAAAATAGAACTACAATAACTGAAATTGAAAGCCATCCACTATTCAAAATAACTGAAACTAAATTCATTTAAAATTTCACATACAACACTCCAGAGACAAACGAACAGTGGCACATTCATGTGCGCACAGACACACTCGCAACACTCAAATTATTCATCTCACAAATGAACTTGTTTTCTTCTGAACTAATTAATACATGTCGCAGGAGAAGGAAAGACAGAGAGCTTTTGTTCACTTCTTGTATAATCATTAATTCATATTTACACGAGTCTCACAGAACAGAGCCGCAGCAAAAAAATGCTGCACCTATACAATGTGAGTTGTCCTAATAGGTAAAAGGAATCGTTTGCAAGCTTTTGCTAGTGTTGACACTTCATTCGTATCAACGGGAACCCTCTCCCCTTCCAAAAAAAGGAAAAAAAAGTTGGGAAGTTTGCCAGCCTGGCGAGGTGGCCATATTTTAAAATACATCATCATGTCACTTCTTTAATGCACCATAATCTATTAGGCACATGGCAAACTAACAGGAATCTTTTTAAATGATGGCTTTTTATGGCTTTGTGCAGGTGATTAATTAAATAAAAAGTCAGCGTTGCACAAATCATCCCTTTAATTAGTCGGAGGAACGTCACCGCAGCGTTCTGCAACGTTTCGAGGCAGGAGACAGAGGCAGCGGGGGGTGCCAGTCAAAGTGCCACCAAGAGCGAACGTGGTTGTGGGTGTGTGTCTGAGCATGTGTGTGTGTAGCAGTTTTCTCCAGGCCTACTCTGGGTACCCGGCAGCAATTCCAGGTGCTCGTGTCAGCTGGAATTCAACTCCAGCTGTTTGGAGAAGATTGATTTCATTATGTTCTTCTGCCTCCCTTGTTTTCTCTCTCAGTTTTCTCTGTGTTTTTCTTTAATTGCTTGTCTTGTGAATTGGCGAATGTTAAATCAGAGAATTAGCAGTTTTATTTGCTTGTTCCTTTTTTTTCTTCTTCAGCGCTCTAAACTTTTCATGCTTTGCCAAAACTGCGAGAAACAGAGAATATAAATAAATTAAAACAGCAATTTATTCCCATAATTGTGCTTTGCTTCCAGGCTCCCAATTATAAATATACATCATACATCTGAAGCCTAATTAACTTTTAGCAAATTAAAGAGCAAAAATAGAGCCCCGAACAATAACGTTCGACAAAAACTCAGCTGTGACATTCAGTTCGATTCACATCCATTATTATATAATGTCACCGTGTTCCGGTTTGCGCCGTAATTACTCTGCGAGAAATGTCCCATAAGTCTCTGCTGCTTCGCAGATCGCATGAATTGTGTTATCAGGACTCTCCTTTTATTGAATTTACTCAGGTTCCTCTTTTCTGATTAGAGGAATCCATTTCTCTCTCCACTTGGATAGATCTGTCCTCCATCATGGTTAATGTTAACTTCATGTACACACTGAAGAGGGACTGCTGGGATCATCATTCTCATTAATGAAGCTCAGACACTGGTCCCTGTGTCCTCCTCTGTACAGAATGCTTCTTCATTTCAGAGTTGCTCTGCTTTATTAAAGCTCATTACCATTTCTCTTTTAATAAGGCCTCTTTAAAGTCATTACCTGCAGTGGGGTTTAAAGAGTACTGCTATTAAAAGGTTACTTAGATGTGAATAATAGCCCTGCTATATACTCAAGTTAATTACTATTGGAAACTGGTTGAGGTTTAATTTAATGCTGACCCGTTCCATTGAAGAATATGTTGCGCTGACAGAATTGACGAAAAACGAGGGAAGAGGAAAATCATTCACGGTCAATAAGCCTATTTATGTCAGATGGTTTTGAGCTGGATCGTATTCATTTTCCCAACAAAGAGACGCGTATCTGTGAGCAGAGGCCAGATGTTCGTATTCTTCAGCGTGGCCCGTTGGAAACTATCTTCAAGCCGAGGCGGTATTTTTAAACAATCGAGCGGTCCTGTTAGATGTTCCTTTTGTATCAGTCATATTACGTGCCTGCAATCAACATGAAAGAAGGAGAACTAATGATTTTTCCTTCTCTCTCTCCAATCACGTCCTCCTCCGCTGCCTCATTGTCACCATTGAACCAGACATAATCGGACTTCAGTTGTTCTTGCCGTTCCAGACTCTTTACTCTGTCTCTGTCTGTTGTGAGCCAAGAAGTGTGTAACAATCTGAGTCGTGAACGAAGAACTGCTCTCATTCATTTGGAGATGCTTTCTAACCTATTTTCGTTTCACAAGTTCACTACGCATCAACATCGATAACGTGTGTCAGTCCGGTACGACGACAAGACACAAAGGAGAACAGCAGAACTGGGGAGGGGGGGGGGGGGGGGGGTTCCGAGACCCCCCTGCTCCGACTCAGATGAATGTTGTATCCCTGGCTGGCGTCTCCTCATACATAAATCTGCAAGCCTGCTTAATTCAATCTGCCTCGTGCATCTGACTTGGCACACCACAATTTGATTACCACAACTGTACTTTTTAACTCCTGTCAGGGAGCAAGTGAGGCTTATGTAAACATCTGCCAGAACACATGGTTGCTTCCGATTAGGCCGGCCTTAAATCAAACCGCAGCAATGAATCTTTACCTGACACTAATACTTTTAAACTTCATACGCACAATTAAAATGAATTGCGGCTAAAGCATACCGTACAAACTGCATTAACGGGTCATCTCCCATGTATAGGCTCTTTCTCTGTGTCTGTCTGCCACCGACGCTAGACGATGAGGATGTGGTTAGCTTTTTTCTGCTACGCTGGAAGACAGATAAACACAGAGCTTACAGACAAGCATCCATTACAAATCACTTTGGTATGAGGGTAAATTACCCTAAACATAAACATGAGTTCATGTGTATGTTTCCCAAATTTAGAAAATGTGTTTCAAGCATTTGACAGTGATTAACTAATTATTAATTGTAATGTGTAATTTGTGACATGGGCATGCTGCATTATTATCATTTTTAGTAGTCTACATTAGATAATAATACTAATAATGCTTGTTAAAGGAATGAATAGAATTGAAAAATAAGAGAAACCATTTGTTAACCATGTTTGCAGAAGCCTCATATATATTTGAGATATTATTAATAATTGTTAAAATTATTAATTTAGACACTTTTAGACATGTTTAATTCATAGCATGAACAGAAATACAGTGCATTTTTACAGTTTCATATTTTATCAGTTTTATTATGACTATTGTTGTTGTTTAGCATGCACATTATGTGGCTTCATTAAAGGCGAACAAACTTCACCTTCTGTTTCCAAGAAAACACATTTATTGCTATTCATCTTATTGTGTCTGAAAAAAAGGCAAAGTTACAGCTATCAATTTTTAAAAAGGATTTGAGTATTAAATGAGAAAATGGGGTGGTGAATGTTAGATTAGACTGGGTTTACTCATTAAACCAGAGGGACTGTTAATGACTTCAGCAGTGCTGAAACGGCACATTCATGAGAGATGAACAGGCAACAGCACTGCATTATGTACCGCTCCGCTCCGCTCACAAAGTTAACATTCAAGTTTAAACACGCTGCCGTAGTCTCAGTTCCTCCGCTTTTTGGAAACAAATAGCACAAAAAACACCCTCAGATTTATAGTACATGTATTGGCAGAGCGAGCCAAGAAATTAGACTCAGCAGCCATTACCTTATTGCTCTGTTATCAGCACATTTGATTCAATGCATGGGAAGCTCAAGTTAGCATTACTTGCATTACCAAACCACAGGATGATTTTAAGAATGCTCCTCTCAAAATTATTTTGGTTTAATGTAACTGATTTGAATGTAGAATTATTCATTGCTAAGAGAAAGTAACATACATTAGTCAAACATCAATCCGTAATATAAAATTATAAATAAAAATGGATAAGGGATAAAAATATATAACATTTCTATAAAATTAAAAGAACGCCTTTATGTATTGATCAGACCTTTAGATTCATTCCGTGATTTTTTCTTTTTCTTTTAAAAGTGAGATTTTAACGCCCCTCATCTACCACCCACTCCCCACCGGACCCTCTAATGATTGACAGCTTGACTTAATTACTATGTTTTACAGATGCATTCACCAGCTAGCAGCAGACCTTTGCAATCCACGGTTTTTACCTCATTCACAAAACAGCGGAAAAAAGGCCTGATGTTATTAGTCAAGCTAAAAAAAGAGTTGTTTTTTTTTTTTTTTTTGGCTGGAGTGGAAATTTCCTTAATGATTAAGATGGTGGAAATTATGCATCACTCTGAAAAATGCCTCAATTCCTCTCTGTAAAAAATATGTATCGCAATTAGCTTTTTAATTAATCTTTGTTCGAAATGTGCCGCATGAAACTGTTTGCTTTTTTTGTGAGCAATCTGTTTCCCTCTGTCTCAAGGTTACTTTAAACCGGTGCACAGGAAAGACTTACGGGTGTATGTGTGAACCCTTTCATAAATCTCCAGGCTTTTCATGGTAGATTCTAATTAGCAAAGGGCAATAAGCCTTCTGATCACTTTTTCACCACAGACTACATTAAAACAATGGCAAAGAGTGAAACAGGTGATGTCATACATGGGTGAAAAAAAAGTTATCCTAGAATTAGCTTTTTTGTATGGTATGTAATATTTTAGCAGTTTTAATAATGCAATCAATTTGATCAGACACTGTTGTCATATCTAATGGGATGATATTTACCTTATTTTCTGTAAATAATCTTTTCAACTGTATAATCTGCAGTTTTATGTGAGAGACCATTTTTTTATTAATTTCTATATTAATATATATTCAAATATGAATATTTCTGAAAATATATGACTTGTGTTTTTAACTACTTGAATGTACATTAATTATCTGTGAAGCATTGTAATCTTTGTTAATATTATTAATGAAAGTTCCACTGAAATAGATATTTGGAAAATTACAGAAAAATTTAAGAATTAAAGAAATGTAACATATGCAGCAAATAATAATAAAAAAATCAGTAAAGTTTAAAACAGTTTACATTTTTTGACTGAGCATGAACATGTCTTCAAAAACTTCTTGGTTTTTACTTCAAAAGACGCATTAAGGCAAGGGGGGAAAAATGAATGTAAAGACATAATACTGAAATATGTTGTAAATCTGCAGGGTTGACAGCCATGGTGTCTTAATGGTGTGTGAATGGTTCAGTTTTAATCATTTCAACATTAGACAGCCTCTCAATTACAAGTGAAGCGGACAGCAGAAACAAAGGCAAACCCTTTCAACTCTTATCAAGAGTTGATAAGCAGCTTTTGTGTTGCTCTCGTGGACTTCCACACATTGTGTCTGTATCTGTCGCTCCTTCCTTCAGACGCTTCAAGTCTTTGAGCCTTTGCAAACGGACATACAAAGCTCTGCTCATAATACAGAGAGCTGAGTGATCACAGGATGTTGTCGCACATTAAACAAGTCCTCCTGTCTGTGCGGGGCTTTTGAAAATAACACTCTGTCATCTGTATCTGACAGGAGAGATGAGCAAGTTCACTAGCAGAGATAGCTGAGATATCCGCTGCTCACTTAGCGTGGAAACACACCACACAGCGGCACTACAGAGTGTGTAGTCTGCTGAGGAGAGAGAATGTAATGGGAATCGGCTAAGAACCAACATGACACGACTGCCGTTCTGAGATAAATTGTGCTTTTTTTCTAATTCAAAACTTTTTCCACACAGAATCATTTGAAATGAGATTTGAAAACTATTAGAATGCGACTGTTACAATTAAAGTCTTTTAATGCTTCACACGGAAATCAAATGGGCATTTAAGAGACATAAATATGTTTTATGCAAATATATAGGCCTACTTTAAAAATGCTACAGTTATGAAAACGTTCAGATTTGTTTGGGAAAGGGTTGTCAAAGAGATACTTTAAAATTTACAAAAAATGTAAATGTAAGAATGTGAGAGTAAAGAAAAAAAAAAAACTGTTCACTGAAAAAACATTTTGTGGAACCAAAAACAGTTCTTCTATGGCTTTGCTGCGAAAGTCCCCTTTTCGGAAACTTTTTGAACCGTACATTCCAACAAAGAACCTTCATTTTTTAAGAGTGTTGGTTAAATCTAAAACAGAGAACTGTGTGCAAAACCATCCACAATCTGCAAGTCGTCTCCCATCAGCAGCAGGGTTATGCACATTAGGCTGATTAATGGCGTCCGCCACCAGATTACTTGATTTGATAAGCAGTACAACCCATCACGAACATAATACATCACAAATTGTTTTGTCAACAATTTATGGTACTATTTATCAAATGACCATCGCCACTTGCTGAGTAATAGTGTCATATCTGACATTATGTCAATAGAGAAGTTGAGCTAAGGGCAGCCGGGCTGCAGTGATTTAGACACACCGTGTGCTGACCTGCGTCTATGTTTAATTCATAGCAGATGAGCAGAAATAGATGGATTACTGTTCCTAGATCTGTGTTAAAGCAGAAATGGGTATGAGTGGCCAGGTTGGTATGCCAGTCACATACCTGGTCCTGGTATAGAGTTAATATCTGTGAATGTGCTGTTGTGCTAAGAGTAAGCGGATGCAAATGTATTGTTAAATATATATATATATATATATATATATATATATATATATATATTTTTTTTTTTTTTTTTATATATATATTTAAATTTTTTGTTTTATTTGAGCTGTAAAAAAAGCTGTTAAATAATAATTTTTATTGTCATTTTAAGGTTTTTGATGTGTTTTGTCATGGCAAAGAAGCAAAAGTATAAAACTGAATTTTACACAGAAAAGGAATTTGTTCCCCACTTAATTCATTTTAACGTGTACTGATAATGTATTGTGGTTATACCATTGAAACAGTAAGGATTTTAACATTTAAGTGCCTCACTGTAACCTTGATTTGTGCTTTTTTTTTTTAAAGAAAAGTGGAAATTCATTATTTGTAGTAATCGATATTATGCCACAAATGTTGTCTGTTGAGCTTAATTTGTACTGAACCCAGAATATTTTCTTTCAGAAACACCACAATACTTGATCAATTTGTGCACATAAATGGTGCTGATGACTTGACTTTTTCTAGGTCAAATGAATGCTCCTCGTATGATAAGACTTGGCATATTGTACCAAAAATCAATAGCGAGTAGTAATGGGAGATATTCAGGCTGTCTGTACTAACATTTTCAAATCAAGGAGAGTACTAGGAAATAAAATGAAAAAAATAAATAAATAATAATAATAATAAAAAAACAGTTCAGTACCTTATTTATTTGATCAAAACAGTTTTTCGCTTCACAGTACGAAAGGAAAGAAAAGCAATCTGAAATCCCACCTCTTCACATAATCATTCTAGTCATCATCGTGATGGTCAACAATTTCTGGCTGCTTGTTTTATGATGTTGTCAAAACAGGCCTGTACACCTTCATAATTTGACAAGCTTTCTGGATAGCGTGCCCTTGGAATGAAGGCCGTGGTCCAAGACGTCATCAAGGGGATCAATGCTGCTCCTGAGATTGGGCTGTGAGTGGCAAATAAATTCCACAGCAAAAACATCAGTTCCACAGGTATGAAAAGAAAGAGGCGAGCCAGCGCCGGCTATATGGCTCTCGTCCAAAGCACCACTGGCTCATCTTAAAGGTTACAGTGACTACCCTGTGCACTAGTGTTAACAGAGCTTTCCCTCTCTGGGTTTATGGTCTGTGTAATAATTTTAAGCAAAGTGAAGAGTGTGTTTCCACAGGAGATGTTGGAGGAACAGCTGCGGGCCAGGGAGGAGGACAAGTGGAAAATGATTGATCACTGGGAGCGGAGAGGCTGTGTACCTCTCACCTTCCCCCTGCGAGGCTCCACGTCTGCCCCTGATCCCTTACATCTGCCTGCCCTTAGCAGAGCTGGAGGAGGAGGCCCGGCTGGATCTACTCACATGTCCCTGTACTCTGGAATAGGAGAGACTCTGAAACACGGGCCAAACCTTAAACTGGGATGCCATTGCTTTCATTATATGTGTGAAGGAAATGTTGCTTATGACTCTTTTTTTGAGTTATTTGAGGAAAATGTGTGATGAGAGACCTGAAACATTGTAAAAGACACACTTCTTCATTGTAGTAGTAAGCTGATTTTGTACAATGATACCACTGCATTGGAAAGTTCACAAGTTTACTTTATTTCTCACTCAAAATGTATGCATAACATTTTTGAATAAGAGCTATTTACTTTACTGTTTACTATACTAAAACTAGTAGCTGCTTTATATAGGCCTACACATATAGATATATATGTATATATATATGTGTGTGTGTGTGTGTGTGCGTGTGTGTGTGTATATATATATATATGTGTGTGTGTGTGTGTGTGTGTGTGTGTGTATATATATATATATATATATATATATATATATATATATATATATATATATATGTGTGCATGTTTATGTGGTTTATGAGGACACAAATTTGTATAATGACATGGGTATGACAGAGGTATTACAATATGAAGGTGGTTTATGAGGACACTGCCTATGTCCCCATAATTCAAAAGGCTTAAAAAACATACTAAATGGTGTTTTTTTGAAAATCTAAAAATGCAGAAAGTCTCCTGTGAGGGCTAAGTTTAGGTGTAGGGCAATAGCACACACAGTTTGTTCAGTATAAAAACCATTATGCCTATGGAGAGTCCCCATAAACCACAAAAAAACAACGTGTGTGTGTGTGTGTATATAGCCTATATATATATATATATATATATATATATATATATATATATATATATATATATGTATGTATATGTGTGTGTGTGTGTGTGTGTGTGCGTGTATGTATATATATATATATATATATATATATATATACATAATTGTTTCATAGTTTAAAATACTAGATATTTGCACAATACTTTTTCTCTTTCGTCATGTCACATTATTACGCCAATAGGTGGTGACAACTGATTGTCTTTTTGTGTGAATTAATGAATCATTCGCTCAAACGATTCTCTCAGAGTCACTAATTCAAGAACGAAACATGTTTGGGTGAGTCATTGAACTATTCACTGTAACAATTCGTTCAAAATGACTGATTTATTCAGAATCGAAACTGCCTTGAAGAGTGAGGCACAATCAAATCAGGTAATTTACAGATTCGTTTAAAACACTAACAAGGACTTTCATACTAATCCATTCAGGAACGATGCAAGCGAGTGTATTTGTGTGTGAATCATGGAATCATTCTCTAAATTCGTTTTCAAAACAATGATTCACGGTTGTTTATTCATGTTTGATTCACGTTGACGCAGCATTTGATTCTGTTTTGGCTTCGTTTGAAACTATTCCACGGTGGACCGAAACCGGAAAAAGTAACTGGCAATATCTTGTCTAAAATGTAAGTTACTCAAAGTTAACTTGTTGTTTATTGCACGGTGGTGTAAAAGCAATATAATAATCGCCAAATTATATTTTAATCTGCTGTCAAACAATAAACCAATACATTAAAGGCTAAACCGCTCTCCACTAAATGGGAAAAAAGCACGCTAACGTTTTTATCAGGCTCTGCTCGATGATTTAAGAAATGGTAAAGATCTTTTTTACAACCTGAGGGGCCTATTTCTTTTTAACAGGACATTGTTACTAACCTGTCAAAACGAAGCGATACTTTATAAAAAAACATTCATTTGATATTTGATTGAAATACACCATTACAGTTTCATTAGCTCATTGATTTAGCAGTAATCTCATATCAGAGACCATCAAGCAAGTTACATGCAATAACCTAGGGCTAAATGTTAAAATATGATCCAGACTAGCTAATGACCCTATTACAATCGACCCAGGAAGCTGAGAAAGAGATTCTCCAGGTTCTGCGGTGCCTCATGCAGGCTGCCCTCTGCTGTGTCATCATCCTTACTATTACAAACCGGCACGTAATTCATCCAACCAACACAACTAATGAAAAAGGGAAGATGGAAGGGGAAAAGACCTCCATGTCTCCTATATTTATTTATTTTCCTCTCATTGTCTGCCTCTTTTCTTTCTTCAGCTCTATGATGTAAGAGGTGAGTGTCCACCACCAATGACCTATTAAATCAGGCCTCATTCTCTCAATTTTTTCGCCAAACAGGCAACAGACCAAAATGTCTGTAGAGACTGACGGTCAGAGAGAGACAGCACACAGGCAGACAGACAAACAGGGAGAGAGGAGGGACGAAATAGATCCGCCCAATCAAAAATTATTGCAGCTCCATGAATGTGTCCTGTAAATGTTGACATGCTAATTGTGCATTTATAACATTTTTTAATGGTTTGTTAATTTACCTCCCACTCTATGATTGCACTTGAAATGAGTTAATGACTGTGGGGGGAGAGTTAACAACATGCCCTGGCAGACACAATATTTCCCTCTTATTTATCAACCTGGCCTGGGAGAGAGACAAAGCAGCTTTGATTGAATGAAGAGGATGCCTGCTGGGTGAAGAAGTTAAGCTATAGGGACATATATAGACCAGAACTGTAAAAATAGAATTAATGTTTTAATTTTCTTTCACCCCTAAAAAATATAATAAGACATAATTATGAAAACCGCATTCAGTTGGATAACAATTTTTCCTGTTTAATCATAAAAAGAAATTGGAAAAAATACACTTAACAACACACTCGGAAGACTAGTGTGAAAGACTAGTAAAAAAAAACAACTTTTTTTCTAAATCCTAATATTAGCTATAATTCAATACAGACTCACTAACCAGCATTACAGAAACTACTTTTGAAAGTGTATAGCGCAAATTACAAGCTAATAATATTTATAAGGAAAACAAGGTCATATTGTTAAAGGATCAGATTTTTAATAAATACTACTGTGTATTTTGTATGTGTGTGTGCGTGTGTGTGATTATTACACTTAATAAAATAAATAAAACTAGACATGCTTCAAGTTCTACAACAAAGTCAGAAGCATAGTAATTTTAGTGAATGTTTAACTTAATACTTTGATATAGAAAATGAAGATTACGTATTCCACAGAGAGCAAATTGTTTATTTGAACTTCTTGATTTTCATGAGCCCGGTTTATTAAAATGAACCAGTTTACCCAATTCTACATATGAGAGAAAGCACAGTGTAGGGGAGTGCGTTTTATTATTCGCTACACAGTAAAGCTGTGTGTTGAATAAAAATGACCTAAAATAGTAACCTTAAAAAGTAGCCTATAACACTACTGAAATGAATACTTTGACTACTTCTAGTTAATTACTGCCCAAGACTGGCCTTCTTAAACATAAAGCATGTCTGACGGTAACATTGATGTATGACCTGCATGCAGTGAATATCGGGAAATGAATAAACAAACACATAAACTAGATAAGAGACTGGTGCTAACATGGTTAGTAATGTCTCTGGCACTGTCCGTTCAAGTCATTTCCTCTAATCTTCCTCAGCAACAGGACATGACTTGGCGACATATAGACGAGAGGCTATTGAGTTGCTAGACTACTTGTGTTGTAAGCCGGGCAATGAGACAGAGAGCAACTCTCAGCAGTTCAGCTGGAATCCTAAACACATTGCAAAGGTATGTTTGTGTTTCTCAGGCTATTTGATGATACAATTAAAGAAAATAAGTCCCACTGAAACTTCAGAATGTATCAATAAGATTGATGCTCAAACCATCAATTTGCATTAACACCTTTTTATCAAGGCTGAGATCTGACCTGAATAGAGAGCCAAATGACTTGGGAGGCACTTTAAGGCAACACATTCGTAACTTACTCCACTGGAACTCCACTCCACCCCTCACTAAACAAGCCACTCTATCAGTAAATGCTAATCTCCTAATTAACAAGCTAATTAGGTAATTATGGCTTTGCAGAAGGATGCCTAAATGAATTATGACAACACAGTCACTGCTTTCTGAGACACCTGTGGGCCCCTTTTTGGCTGTCGCTACAAAAAAAAAAAAAAAGTAAGGTGACAGCCTGTTCAGTTTTCAAAAACTTAATTCTCCTGGAAATGATGTGTATGTTATGAGACAGGGGCTATTTGTTTTGAGACTGTCAATTAAACCTGTCAGATAAGAATGATTTTGTGACTAATTAGCACCCCTATACATAAATAAGCGATAAATAATTTAGCGTTATTAAATATTGAAGAGATAAAAAGGAGCTATGTACAATAATATAGTGCTGGCTTTTTATTCATTTTTAAATAAACATTAACTAATATCTACATCTTTTCTTATGCAACTAATTTTATGGACTCTTCACAAAATTTGATGACACATTTTACAATTATTCATTCTTGCAACAACTTTTTTACATTTTTACTGTGCATTTATAAAACTATACCTAGTGTTACATTTTAAATGTCAGAAAACGAGTTAATGCTGCTGCATAAGTGGTTCTAATACAATGACTGGGGGAATGTCAGGAATTTGACATCTTTCTCTCTTTCAACCAACTTAATCTTTCTCTATTTTTTTTTTTTAATTTTAGAAATGCTGTATGGATTTTTTCTTTTGCTACTGGAGCATATGGGAACGCAGAAATTATATTTGTTGTAGTTACCCAATAGTTTAGCCAACTATGATGACTTCCTCTTCTGAGAACCCTGCAGATGTGCAAAGGGTCTGTTATACTTTTAATGTTTTATTATATGATATCTGATAAGATTGTGGTGCAAAATCTGGTATGTGTTCATTTATGCAATAGTTTTCTGCAAAAGTTTTTTGCGGTTGACTTTTTTGGCATGATAAATGCTAAAACTAATTTTCTTTCTTTTTTTTTTTTGGATAATGTTTTTCTTTCCAAAAGTAAGAGTAACCACTTGGGGTGAAAAACTAGTATGTGTAGGGAAAAAAAAAGCCTGGTGTGCTCATTAGTGAAAATAATCCTGAACGGTGGGCTTCTGTCCAAGAACAATAATATCAACAGTTACTACTGACAACAGCGAGGTTACAATGGCCATATTTGGGAGAAACTTCGGCTGATATTTTTCAAGATGCACAGTATATAGGCGTACTGTGCTTAAGTTGGCTGAAGGAAGTGGGCAGTAAACATCCAATAATAAAAATTGTGTTTATGTCATTATGTAAGCATGGCATCATGACCACAATAAGCTGAAGTGTCTTTTTTTCCCCTCCCACCAAAAGATTTGCTGTCATACTTGGGGAAAATGAATTATGTTGACATATGGCTGAAAACAATGGTGGAAAGGCATGCAACGTAAGGCAATGAAGAATCATGCGGTGTTGTGGAGGAGAGGATCTGGAGCTGTTCCTTTGAGCCCTCTATGACAGGTATACAGAGCCACCTGACAGCACAGTATTTCAGTGATAAATGCAGTGGGTCTAGTACTTCCATTCACTAAACTCAGGAGTGTGCTGGGCTGATACTTCAAGGTCAAGTGAATATGAAAGAGCCGAACCACACAGCTTGCTAAAAAGAACGAGGGAGCGAGCCCCTCTTGTCTGCTTCTTAACTTCGACAACTTCTAAATGTTATGTTGTTTAAATTCATGTGACGTGCTTATAAACACAGATGTTGTGTAGCAGCATCATTTCGTTATTTTTGGATGTTTGTGATTTTAAAAATTCATAATTTGTCAGCCACACATGCTATATTCAGTCTAGTTCATTTACACACTGATAGTAAAAATGACAACGATTATATAAATGAAGGTGAAACTCTTTCTCTCTCACACACACACACACACATGCACTGAGTTGCAGCCAAAACAATTGAATTACAGGGCTTGTGGCATGTTGTCTTACTCTGTGATATGTGTGAAATGGTTAATTAAAGGTGAGCTCATTATTCTTGCTCGGGATCCAGTAACTGTGTTAACATGATCCATGACTAATATATCACCCACTTATTGCACCCGAAGAATTTAATCAATTGCTCTGAACACCAGTTCATACACAAGAGTTGAAGTAAATATGCCACTATACATTCTCCTGTTTGATCTGTATTGTTCAGGAGGATTGATGTGTAAATCAAAAGCCAATGATTGTGTATTAAATATGGTGCTTATATCAAACTGTTACAGAACAACATCAGGTTGTAGTGTATTTAGGACCATGTAGCCGATATTGTCAGTCTGATATAGCCTAAATGTCACATTAAATTACTTGACATAATGGAATGTGTAACTCAAATATTTCTATAATATTTCTGTATTTATCTCTTAAAGTAATGCAAAATCCAATGAAATTCTAAATAAATTCAGAACAAATATATTAAACGTAAGCTAAAATCACTGTGTGTGCGTGTGCATACATAACCATATTTTTGGGACCAATTTATATATATATATATATATATATAGAGAGAGAGAGAGAGAGAGAGAGAGAGAGAGGGGTCTATGGAGTGTCCCCATTAAAATAACAAAATGTCTGTGTTACATGCCTGAAGTTTATGCAGCAAATATACAGCAAATACACTGTAGTTATTAAATTATGCGGTTTATACTGCAAATATACTGTATACTTTTTTTTATTTTATTTTTTACTTTGGAAACGAGGTTAAAAACACTTGCCACCTGGAACAGATTTTTAACATAGATGAAAGACTTGTGTGGATGTTATTTATATCAAACTGAACAATAGAAACTGCTGATTCAGACCAGTTCGGTCACATAACATTTATTAACATAAACACAAAACAAATTATAGACCAGGCATTAAATAATTTTTAGTTTTAACTTCTTAGTAAAAATTTGCTCATATTTAATATGTGAAAATGATCTCAGTTCGTGTTACAGCACTTTGCGATCTCATTATTCTACAATCTAGAATCTACATCATCAAAGCCATGTCTACATATATGTACTTACATTTTTTTAAAACACTCTCTGGCATCAAAATTGAATATTATGAAGCTCTTGAAGCTTCAGGCATGCTGACAGATCCTTCAGTGCTTTTCGCATTGTTTATCCTCAACTGGTTCATCCCAGTGGAAGTTTTGATTTTCTGCATATCTGATTATTCGCTCTTTAATTAGCCTGTGTTAATTTCCCGTGTTGAGTGTGTCAGTGATGGAGGCAGTCCACAGGGCCTTCAGTCAGTTCATGCACTATGGAACGGGACTTTCTGGTGCCAGCTTTCACAAATTCTCAGTGTAGCATCACATGTTGGTGCCTTTGGAAGGGTGTCTGATTGACTTTCTTACTGTGCAAAAATTAACAGCTCTGTTTCCTCGGTATGTGTCTCTGATTCTTGGTAATTAGTCCCATCACATCAGTGGCTGTCATGTCACAAGTGCAACCCTGCCGGAATGCATTACCTCAGCTATGGCACCAGAGGATTTCATAATGAATATTAACCTGTAGGTACATACAGTGTCTCATGGCAAAGTGCAACTTTTCTCTTTTCACTCACAAATAAAATTAAATCAGCTCATCTGTACCTACAGATAAGATTAGTGCAATAAATAGTGTCAAAATGCTTTCAACCACTCAATCTAGATTATTGCTACATGCGTAATATAGATGAAATTCTAAATAAAATTGAACACATAAATGCAATGTATAAGCAGTAGGGAAACTTAAGTTTCTCTTAAAGATGTGAACTGTAAACTTTAATAAAATGAACTAGGCAATGAAACAACAAAAATATAGTGCTTTTAGTAAAATATACACATAATTGATACAAATCTATATAGTGGAGTTAGCATATATATATATATATATATATATATATCCTTTGTAATCCTATTATTTACCTCAGCACAAGAACAAAAATCTAACAAAAATGTATAGGTTTGACTTTGAACAAAAGACGCGTATTTTAAATCTCAACAACTCCAGCCTACGTGAAATGTGGCGATTTGAAATCGGAAATACAGTGGTTTGGCGGGAAAACCACAGTGGGTTTAGTAAAGCGTATGTAAGAAGCGAGGCAACCGGAGGAAGGCGCAGATATGTTTCAGTGTGTCTCTTTGCTTCAAGCCCACCGAGCAGTCTGCTACCATAGCAACTGCAGAGCAGCGCTGCGCAGCGCCGCCTGCTTTTGCAGTAGATGTCACCCTTGGCAACGGCCAATCAGAAGTTGATATCTCTCTGTACAACCGTAGCAAAGGTATTGAGCTCTGAAGGCGGGCGTTCTTGCTCAGCGGGAGCTAGCCGTTGGCCATTGGGGCCGTCACTCAACCGCGAACTCTTCGCTGATTGGTTCGCGGCATCTATTTCCAATATTATAAACATGTCCTCTGCTTTCCTGCCCCTGCGAGCACGGTTTGTTGGAGGCGACCATACTATGGTGTAAGGAAGCGAGGGGGCCCGTGCAATTCATTATTAGTTTGAATCAGACAATATAAAACTCCGACCTTTTGTTTGCTTTATTGGAAATGGTTATAATGTAACGGCATCTCAATGCACGGGCGCGCTTTTAAATGAGGCACGCGTAAAGTGGAGACTTAAACGCTGTTGATTTGATGCTCTGGTCTCATCATTATCATCACCAGCAGTATCATTAGTAGCTAACTGGCATTTTGTTTTCGGGGGCTTCGGCGAGAAGTGACAAGAATCTAAGACCCCTCCTCTACAGGGCGGAGCGTGCATTTTGATGTCGATTTTGTATGTTTTTTTTCTTCTCTGACACGTCCGCACTGAGTGAATGGCATTGGCACATTGTCAATCGCTCACTACCGCTGCCATCAAACAACATAAAGCACACACAGCCCGCGCGCTCGACTCATAAATTTCCGCCAGCAGATATTTTTGCGCATCGCTTTATGGCGCGTGATTAATTTTTTCGCCAGTTTTTCTATTTTCCCTACTGAAAGTGAGAACTTTTTTATACGTTTTTATATTTTTTCCTACAATCTTTATAGCTCTGGTCGCCGGTGCTGATGGTTTAATTTATTTCACTCGGCTTCTTTTATTTTCTTATATTTTATTTTGGGAAAATCTTTTCAAAGGCAGTATTTTTGCTTGTTGTTCCCACTTAATGTGCTTATTTTTAATTACATAATCATTAATTTTGATTAATTGTTACTTTCCATCAGAGGCATGGGATGTTTTGCTTGCAACTCTTTGTAATACTACGGATTTGTCCAAGTTTTCCAGAAGTGCACAAGGCGAAATTATCCCAAGAAGACCGCAAATAAGAATTCCAGACATCTGCAAAGGACCCCAGCTCTTCAAAGAAAAAGACAAATTGGCATGAAGATTCGGACAGGATTGAACGGGCAACCACTGTCACCTGAACGCTGAAGTTTACTTAAATAATAGGCACGAAATAGCATCGCTAATTTTTCTCCGATGGACATTCATACAGGAGGATCAAAGACGATTTAAATCTTTTCCATAAAGTGATTCCTGGGACATCAATTCCACTATATTTCATCCGTTGATTTATCGTATTTGCTGCGTTGCTTCACGGTCAATATTGTGTGCACGATAGCGACCCGTTAACCACCGCACATGAAATAATCAAGTTGTTTTTGCATGTGCATTGTCCGACTTTATTTCACCCATCTCAGTGACTGAGCACGAGCGCATTGATTGTGTTGCGGCGGACTATGGACGAGCAAGCCCGGATCATGCAGGCTCTCGGCGGTGTCAGCCTGACCGGTCACTCGGTACAGGGAGGCATGGCTCTGCCGCCTCCACATGGACACGACGGAACCGATGTGGATGGAAGAAAACAAGACATCGGTGACATTCTGCATCAGATCATGACCATCACCGACCAAAGCCTGGACGAGGCGCAAGCAAAGTTGGTGCATTTTTATTTTAATATAAACCTTTATATTGTTTTGTTCAGAAAGTCTTTATATTCATGCTTTCTCATTTTATTTGTAAAATAGCTTATAGTGCTTCCATTCACACGTTGCAACAGCTAACTTTATTTTACAGTAGCCTTCTGTCCACTCATTGAAACTCTAGTCCCAACTCTTAATTTTTCACAAATGTTAATATACCTTTAGAGTCACGTGTGCATCTGAATTCCAGGTGGCCGTATCACAGGTCAAAATGACAATGTCTCACGTTATAAAGTTTAGACAGAACAGCACAGTTACTTTTCACTAAACTTGTAGCAGGTATTAAAAAATAGCCTCTGAGAATGATACACAGGTAAAGTAGCCTACTCAACACATGTGGGCATCTCATTAAAAGTTTCTACATCACACTTTCCTACTTCTAAACTTAAGAAGGCCTTGATGCTTTTACAGCCCTTAGCAACTACACAACTTTTTTTATTGACAATGAATAGAAATATTGGCCACAAATTTTTACATTGCTTTGTTTTGAACTTCTGTGATGTGTGTAAAGCCAGCTTTGCCTATATGCGTTTATCACCTTTAAACTAATGTAGTTTAAGGTTACATTTAAACTCGAGGCTTGATGTCTTATATGGTTTTACTGCGACAGAATTATGAGTTTTAAGTGACTATATATCAATCTCGTCTCTTGCTCCCAAATGGCACAGGAAACATGGGCTCAACTGTCACAGAATGAAGCCAGCTCTCTTCAGTGTCCTCTGCGAGATCAAAGAGAAAACAGGTAAGATAATGCATACCCGAACAAAAGGGCAAAATTACGCACAGACACCTCAAGAAGAAAAAAGCAACAATACAGTGTCACTGATCCGTCAGACACCGCCATCTTTACTGGTGTTTCTTTTTTTTCTTTTTTTTTGGTCGTCAGCGGTGTCCAATTGTACCAAGCCAAATCCAGCATCCACATTCCTGTTTCTCACTTCTGAGTCTGAATAGTAATAATTGCATTTCTAAGAATAAGAGTGTGAAATATGCAACGATGAGCTGCCCCCACCCCCTCTGCGTTGCATCGTGAGGCTGAACTGTGCGCCTTCTTCTGGGGGCATGTATGAGAGAGGCACCCCGGCAGTTCCCTTGTTTACAGCGCGCTATTCTCACACCATCCGTTTAATCTTTCAAGACCCACACTTGGTGAATGGTTTGGCAATTATGCATCTTCGGGATACTCTGCATTTGTCATTGAGGATATGTTTTGTGCGGGGTTGGTATTGTATATCAGGCTTGTTTTGTTTAATTGCACTACTGCGAGCTCAGTGAGCGTTTACGCGTGTTCGTGGTTCGGAGCGCGGTCCAATTCCTGCGCTCCTCTGCCTAATTATGCGACCAATTTACTGGATAATTATTGGCAGTATCGGCGGTCCTGCAGTTAATTATTGCCCCCATTTTATTATGAAAGACGCCAGCGCTGTGAAGGTTACATCGTTCACCGACACGTGCAAAGACGCTTGGCGTTATAGTGTCATTGTTGTTTTTTTGTTGTTGTGTAAAAACGAACTTGTTATGATCAGGAATGATCGATATGTCATTTATTACTACTTTGATGCGAGTCTAACTTGTAAAAAATATTTAGATCATATAGTAGGCTGCTCATGGGCAAATATTTAAAACCCAATAATCACATCATAATAATTTATGTAATTTATACTCAATACTATTTGTGTTTAAAGCTTAATCTGGATTTTTTTATAAGTAGGCTATAATTAAATGCAAAGTGGTTAAAAAGTGTAATGAATTGTAAGTTGTCCCTTTTTCACCACTTAAAAATTAAAGCTGTAATTAAGCTTGATTTAATTTGTTAGTTATTATTATTATTATTTTATTTTACAGTGTATGACTTAACTGACTACTGACGGAGACCCAAGTGTTAATATTTGTTTGTATATTTAAATATTTAACTAATGCAAAACATTGATCCTGAATGTCAAGCTTACTTTAATTTATCACTAACACCATTTAGGTCTCTTTTATATATTATTATTATTATTATTATTATTTTGTGGCAGAAGCACGAACGCACGTTATTGTGCTAAATGTTTACTTCCCTGTGGCTCATGTGTGACATCACTTTATTGTAATAGAAGTGTGTTATAGAAATGGAGAAACAAATATTTTTGAGCGCATATGAATGTCTGTAACAAACAGAAATATTCTATTTCCACTTTTTCTGACACTCAAGCACCTCTGAAATAGTCTGTCGCGCGCGCACTGTAAATGAAGTCCAACGACAGATACAACATCAATTCAGCACGTGCGTTACCAAGGCTATACCGCCTGCCCCAATGACACGGAACATTAGCATATGTCACTGTCTCACAAAAGACAGTTTTTTTTTTTCTTTGAGGGAGAAATCAGCTCCCGTTGAAAGAGAATCGGTTCAGTACGTCCAGTAGCTTAGAGGATGTAATTTAATGTGCAGTTTTCCTTTATGCTGCGACGGTTAACAAACGCGCGTGATGTGCGCAAAGGCGCGCGCGTTCTGCAATCATGCAGGGCGCAGGTATAAAGAGAGAATGGCCACATAACCAGATATGCAGAATCCAGAGAGACCCTAAGATAAGGGGCATTTACCAGGAATGTGCAGTATGTATTTCTGGATAATGCGGAAGGAGAATAGCAGAGCGAAACCTGTAAGGTGAGCCCAAAATACAATGGCAAACGCACTGAATTAGACTAATAACTGCGCTTTTGTCTTTACTTTTTATTTTTTAGCATAAGAAAATGAACGCTTATTTTATATATAGCATGTTGAAATAAGCATGTTTTTGAGTGCTTAAAAAAAAAAAACTTTGTCATATATGTATGGACTTTATAAATAGGTTCATAAATGACATTTATTTTTTTGAAAAAGAAAGAGATGGTAAATTCACATACTACAGCTTAAATCTCATTTTTGAACAAAGATGAATACAGTAATGTAATGGCATTCAGATATCAGTTCGTGTCTTTATGTGGTTGTATAGGCAGAATAATGCTTTGCCAGATTTGTGGCCTTTGTGTGGCTTATAAGCAGAAGCGACTGGAGGAAGATCATAAAACTTAATGAACTTCTTGGCCGTTGGAGGTCTCAACTGCGGGAGGGCAAGGCCCTGATCCACCACCTACTCTGCTTGAGTTGTTCTTTATGCCTGTCCATTAATGGAGAGAATGAGAAAAAAAGATAAAGAAATTGATTACTTAATGTTGTATAGCTGTATCGTGACAGCTTAAAGTGGCTACTATTGTGTCTCAAGAAAAGATGAATAGTTGCAAGACTATTTTTTTTTTTTTACATTTACATTTTTTTGATCTGGTGTGAGGTGTTTTTTAAATAACATTTAAATGTATTAAATTTAATATTTACTTAATTCACAGTGCTCCTGTAACTAAACAATATAACAATAATATATATAACTTGTTTGCTTATGCGTTTATGAGTGAATTGTGTGTTAGTGTATGTATAGAATGTATATCCAAAGTCTATTCTTGTGTTTTAACAATAATCCATTATTTGCTTACAAATACAGTTAAATGTAAGCGCATTTATAGCATTATTTAAGAGGAAATTTTCTATTTAATGTTACATTGTACAAGTATTTTGATTATTTTAAACCTACCTCCAGCTGTTGACTGTGCTTCCATGCGCACCTATCATGTTACGTTTAATACACCTATGTCCCTTATTACATTATAGCTCTAATTAAATATGCATAAAGAGTTGAGTCCCTAAGTATGCTAATTATTTAAATGAGCTTGTTTACTAGCTCGGTTGCTGTAATCTCAGTTAATCCCTTTGACGCTGCCTGTTTGAATGGTTTCTTTTTTTCCCCGTCTTAACGCATCCGCACTAATTTCCTAACAAGCTTCATTCTGCTAATTTGTTTATTAACTCACAAGTGAACACAAGCATGACATTTTCCTGTTCCGTACATGTATGGTCGCTTTTTATTGTTGCCTGCTGTGTGAAATAATATCACAAAAGCAGATATTTTTCAAATTGTTAAATGATTTAAAAAAAAGACTAGTGTAGCAGTACTGGTACTTAAATTTACCTGCTATAGTGTGAAGGTTTTGAGTGATGAGGGAAGCTGTCGCTTTCTTCTTTTTTTTTCTCCACAGGCCCGTTGAAGGACATTGTCTCATCAGAGTGATAAGAGAGACTTCCACTGATAAGCATGCTACTCGTTGTTGTTTTTTCCAGCCAAACACATCTTCTAGAGGCTTTTTTTCTCCTTTAACGCACCACACGCATACCTAGTGAACACCTAGTGTCAGAGCAGTATGTACATTTTGCTTATTGTACTCAACAGATGTGTAGAAGAAATGAGGAGTTGAGCGGCTGTTGTCTGGTTTTGGTGCCGTTGCAGTGAAAGAACAAAAGTGAAAATGAAAAACTACAATGTGATCAAGTTCCTGAAAGTTATCGGACAATGCATGCACATTAAGCGCAGTCTCTGCAACTTGTTGTACATGTTCTGACATTTTACGACTGCTGTGGAGATTTCTTATGTTTGTCTTTAACCCGATAATATTTTATTACAGATTAAAGAAAATCTGCATTGAGTTGCATCACAACTCAAATTTAGTGTTTTTTTTTTTTTTTTTTGCAATTAGTAGTCCTCATCATTTAGCTTAGTGTGTGTGATATTGACATTGTACAGTTTGTGCCATGCAGTCACTGCTAAATGTATCTCTTTTTATACAATAAGAGAAAATGCTAACAACTGCCAGTGCTGATGTATGAATAAGTTCCAATCGGAGAGATTTCTTGGCCTTGTATTTGTGAATCGCAGCAGAGAACAGAGCTTTGAAAAGATGAAACATTCATTGTTGCTTTTGGATCTGATGCAAAGAGGGCTTAAAGGCGAAAAAGGGTAAATCAAACCTGAAGTGTTTGTACTGTAACTATGTAAACAGTGAGAAGGAAAAGCTGTGTATGTACATTTGTTTGTAGAGCGAGCGAACAGAGATAATGTGTGTGACTGTTCGGGATGCATGAGTGTGTTAAGAGTGTGTACCTTTGCCTCGACTATGAGAATGTCAGGGATGTGCGCATTTACACCTCAAAACTGCCTGATCTTAACTTCTTATCTCTCATTGCGAAGGTTGTGAATGACAACTGTCGTGTTGACGAGTACAAAAACGTGCCGAGTTAATTGTCAGATTAACCGCAGATTACCGCAAATTCAAAGTCTTGTCGGGCTGATAGGTTTGAGTTGTTTTTGGGATCCCTGGGGTACTACGGAGAATCGGCATGAAAAAAAATTCTTTCTCTTTTTCAAAGAGTGGCTGGGCTAGATGATGTGAGGGAGAGAGGGTGGGTGGAGGAGAAGAGGAGAGAGATACATACATGGCGGATAAATGGATTGAAGCGTTTTGCAATGCAAAGCTGTCTGTAGTGTTGGGGAGCTTTCTTGGCACTCCACTAACTGCTACTGGAGGCCCTGAGTAGATTTCCCCATTGCTAATGCCCTAGAAGTATTAATTCACTTTGATATGCTAATTAGAGGGCATTATGCAAGAAATGAGATTAAGTGGCAGCGTGAAGTCATTTGCCTGTCAGTAAATTGAGTGTTTTTAGCAGGAGGGGTTTGTTTTTTTTCTTCCCTTCGACTTTCTCTCGCTTTTGCATTTAAATGAATCAAATGAAGGGAATGTGGCAGAATGCTTGAAAATAATTTTTTTGTTAGCAGATGCTGTTTTTCTTTCTTTCTCTTTTTGCTTTCTCAGTCTCTCCCTCCTTCTTTTTTTCAGGTATCTGTTTTTCTGAGGAAGTTTGTGGTCTTTGTGAGGTGGCTATTTTTTCACGTTTTTCTGAATAATCATTTAAAATACATGTATTATACAATGTCATTTGCTTCTGCTCCTGCTAACATTTGATTTGGTGGTGTAATTAACAAATTAGATTATTTTAGTATAATTTCTGTGGAGCCTGTAATGTGTCTGATCCTGGCTACGCTACAGCGATGGAGAAATCCCAGCAGGAAGGGTGAAAGAAGTCTTAACGTGTGGAGAATAAACTTGTCTAGTTTGTTTCGAAAGGGAATACAGAAGTGCAGCGGCGAATTGAGGAAGACCTCTGCTGGGTTGACTGTGTGCTAATCAGACGGCGTGCGCGCATGTGTGTGTGTGCGCGCGGGTTGTTTGCTTTCTCTCCGCCGGTAGAGAGCAGGGCTGGCGGCAGCAGTGGCAGATGCAGCGGGAGCAGCGAGGAATAACAAAGGTGAAAGATTACCTCCATATGGCATTTCTGACCAGGAAAGAGAGAAAGAAAGGAAGGAGGGAGGGTTATGTGTGCTCCGAAGCAACACTCCTTTCTGAAGTGAGGTTTAATCAATACAGAGAGATTACAGAAAACTATTACAGGGCCAAAATCATAGGCTCCTCTTTCTCTCTCGGTTTCTCTCCTCTTCCCTTGTTTGCTGCCTCAGCGGCGGCTGCCTGCCTATTGACTTGTTGTTTTTCTGACCTTTGACTCATCAAGTTCAGAAACAGGAGGTCTGGAGGAGAGACTGCAGGAAGCCGGCAGTGTGGCCCCCGCTGTGCTGTTCCCCTCACACACACACACACACACATACGCGCATGCACACACACACACACGTACGCTATTTTTCAGCTGTGTGTTGTTATTTGTGCATCCGCGGTGAGACTCTTCTTTGTGCACTTTGAACCGGCTGAATTAATTTGTAGGCACCGTCGTAATTAACCACATGCGAGGCCGGCTAAAAGCATTACCTTGAAAAAATGGAATGCAAGGATTTCGAGAGTAAGCGTTTCTTAAACCCTCGGGGACCATTCATTTTGAGGCGCCCCGACAAAGCGGTAATGAGCCAACTAAATCTACCCTGAAGTTAATTTGACATCTGCTGGGTTATTGTTGTTACTACTTGAATTGTTATTGTTATATATTTTTTACTATGTATTATTATTTTTTAAATAATAGGAGGCTAAAATAATCTGAAAGGGATATTTTCAGTATCAATTGATTGGATTATTATGAATGTGATGGCTCATTTTAATACTCGTAATTACAGATTATTAATTAATGAGAGAACATACTCATTAATTGTTTGCTAATTACGAAATAACAAAGGAGCACTTAACCATGAAACTATGAAAAATTGACTCCGGCTCGTGATCCATATTTGTGTAGGTGGGAAGCCGTGCGTCTCAGTCTCTTTATGACATTATCACGAACCCAGTCGTTACGATCCAAAGTACATATTAGTGAGCATCACCCTCCTCTCTCGCCTTTAGTTACAATAGCGCAAGCTTTTTTTTTTCCAAATGCCTGAGTAAATGTATGCAGCCTGCAATAGAAAGCCATTCAGCAGTGGAGACAATTGACTTTGGGCTGCTTTTTGTTCCCGTCTGCCCCAGCAATGCGTCTGCAGTGACAAGATAGTGCAAGGCAGAATGGCTTCTGCTCAGCAGGGCGCCTGGACTCCTGAATGCCGTGGCCTCTCTCTCTCTCTTTATCTCTCTGTCCTTCTCTCTCTTTCTCTGTTTCTTTCCATTACACAACTTGGTGTTTGAAATCGAGGAAGAGTGACTGCTATCTTCCTTACAGTGCCGTAAAACCCTTTGCTTTCTGCTGGTGGAAGGTGGGTATGGAAAAGAAAGAGCAGATGAAGGAATTAACAAAAGAAAGAGCGAGGGTACGGATGGATGTCAGGCTTCCGAGAGGTAAAAAGAATGCAAAAAAAAGGAGAGGTGAAAATCTGTAATCGCAAGCTTTCACGTGTTTGGAGCATTTGTCTTTTTTTCGAGGAAATGTTCCCACTCTGTCCCTTGTCACACATATTTTTACATATATGAGGCTAATCTACTTCTTGTTGCATATGGCAAAGGCTTTGCAGCACAAATAACGTGCGTATGCCCAAATGCACTTACATTCACATCAGTATGATTTCTCACTGTACTTATCCACCACAGCTTCAAATCTTGACTGAGATTTTGTGAAAAAAAGATCAATAAAATATCAAATTTTATGCTTCCTGTTATACATTAGCTATGCAAATAAGCCTTTTATGGTGTTACATTTTGGCAGGTTTGTTATGAAAGGTCTCGATTGTACATTTAGCAATGACAGAGGTGGTGAAAATGCTGTTGGAATGGCTAAGACTTTTTTTTCAGACAGAGACAGTCGAGGAAATGAAAATAGAACATGTTGCAGGTCAGATTCAAACCTGTTTTTTTCCCACATGAGCACCAAGGTTCAGTGTGTCTAGATTTACAGCTAACATTTAGACTTTTTTAGTGATTGTGAATCTCAGTCTCCTTTGGGTTCAATAAAAGGTATAGTGTCTTGATAGAAAGTGTGACTTTAATAAGTCACTGCAGTGTTTCTCTATATGTGGTCTGTGCATTAGGAGAGAGAATATACACCTCCCTGGAATATGTATGGCTGTTAGAGACATTGCCTTTTATTTGCTTGTCTTATTCATAAATTGCCTCTTGATTCCTCAACACACACATACACACACACACACACACACACACTTGTCCAACTCTTTCTCCTACTCAGTCTAAGATGAGCTCATGTTACATTTAATTATCTCTGACTTTTTAAACTCCTTGCCAATCAGAGCAAGATTTCCATAACCACTTTAACCTCATAGTTTTATTTTGTGTTTATAATATATATATACATATACATATATGTATGTATGTGTGTATGTATGTACTGTATATTCTCCTTAATGCTTTACCTACACTTTATCCAGTGCCACTTACATGCTCTTTATATACATGCACACACGTATTCCTCAGAAGCAGTGACTGGTGCAAACCTCTGATGAATCTCACATCACCTTTGAATTGTCAGCTATCCTTTGCCGTTTAACTAAATTGTGCTCTGTATTGAAACATTAAATTTTCATTTAAAAAAAGTAAATGTTCCCACCCGGCTCTGCTGTTTTAATATTTTACATCCCCCCCTCGCCCTGTCATCTGTATATGAAATAAGTGCAATTTGTGATGCGTTGTCATCAATAATTTTGTCACCAAGGCGTAAAAGCTGTGAAACACTCATCCACCCACAGCAGTGTTTGTGTGGCATACGGAGCGAACTGTGATGCGATGAGCAATGCGAACGTTGGCCAAACGTTCTAGATATGATATTTGTGTAACTCGATTCATACAGCGCTGTCTAACACGGGTCCCATTTGTTATTGACACAAGGTTCATGGGCTGTTATGTGCAGTTTTATATAGATATTTTCAATATTGGAAGTAGTGGTACTGCATCCGGTAATGGAAATAAAACCTTTTGCTTTTTTTTTTTTTTATTCTCAGTGTTGTGTTACATTGATTTATGTTCAACACGGCACTAAAATAAAGCCAGGGCTTTCAACCAGGAACCCCCTGGGGGCTCATGAAGGTACTGTAGGGGGTCCTTAGACTTACATAGAATAATTTTACATATATCTCAAAATGTATTTCTTAAAATGTATGCAAACTCTTTTATCATCTGATTTACATTTATGTTCTATGTTGGACAACACATTGTCACGATGAATCAAGGGCATGGAAAAAGAAGCAAAGGTAGTTTTTTTCCAAGCATTTTTATTGATTGGCAGAGAGTCTAGTTGTGTGGCCCCCATGTCAAAAAAGGCTGACAGTCCTTAAAATTAAGGAAATATTACCGGGAGCCCTAGAAGGTCACTTTTAGGATTCAGGAACCACCTGGAGAACTTAAACTACAGTTGTGCAGTACTTGCAATTATTCCTCCTCCACTGCTCCTCGTACTCTGGCATGATTATTAATTTTGCAGGTGATTACACAATCCGAGTGCATTACTCAATTCCGTCTCAAAATCTTTATAGTGTCCCACTGAGGTAATGCCCAAGTGTTTGCGGAGGCTTTCTTGGGTCACCACTCTGGTTGCAGGACCCTGATCCGCATGGCTATCCAGCAGAACCTGCATCACTGTCAGAATGCTTATTAGCACAAAAAGGGTCAGGTGGGAGGGGAGGGGAGGAGAGTGGTCCTCTCATTGTAATGACATCGCTATTTATAGATCTCCATTTCATTAGCCTCCTCTCTTTCAGTGGTGAGATTTCCTCAAGGGGCAGAAGATGCAAGTCCATATACTTCCTCATGCACTGTCCTCATGTGTGTAATAGGCAGTGTTTGTCGATGCACACTTGTTTTTCTAGGGCAGAACTACTGCATAGCCATGTCTATTTTCCTGTATTTTTATGTTTTTAATATTTGGATTAATTTTTGTTGTAATTATATGGTTAAATTTAATCAGTGGAGTTATGTTAAAATGTCTTTATTTACATTTGTAATTTTATTTTAATTCAGTTTGATGATATTTGTTATTACATGCATTTTGTTTTACTAAGTTTACTAAGTTCACTCCTCCAAAATTTGACATTATAAGGATTATTTTAAAAGTAGTTTGCATGTGGAATGTGTTCAGAATATCTGGCAAATATGCACATAATATTATGTTGCACAGTGCATTTTTTGTGCTCAGGCCAGTTCACCTGATGTGTGTGCAGAAATCCAAACGTTTCCTTTAATGGTAAATTAGACTCAAGTATAAGTTGTGTTTTATTTTTTAGCCTAAAGCAGCATTTCAGGGTCTTATTCTCCCCACAGCACTGCTCTATCATCCCCTCTTCCTATTTGCATTCCTCAAATGAAGTCCCTGTGCCATTGTTCCTTCAGCATTTCATACGTTAGAATGATATATTGAAAGCAGAAATGGGAAAAAGACTGCAACGCAATGAAATTTTAATCAGCGTCTTCTGCTGCTTTAACAAGGCAAATAATTCTTATTGGCTGCTGTGTTAAGATTTCTAATATTTAATTCATAACAAAGCTGGCGTTATTCTGCCGCGGCCTTGACAAGCCTCGCTTCGTCTGCACGGAACAGCGGCTAAAAAAACCTATAAGCAGACGCAGACGCCCAAAAGCTAGCGGGCAGCGTCCTCAAGAGTGGTTTCTAAAAAATCGACTACTAGGCATTCCTTGGATTTAATCGCTGGAGGGGTTATGTATCGATTGATTTGCACTTATTTATTTAACATCAAGGAACCGCCTAATGCCATCGCTCACTTTGACCGTGGCGTTTTCGGTTAATGCTCACGTTTAAGGCCCCCTTTTTTTCCCAGTTAAACATACACTCCCATTAATAAATGGCCCTCACATAGTTGGCAGGAAGTTTTAAAGCTAACCCGCTACTGTAACTGAAAAGTTAAATGCTAATGTTTGTGTTTTTGTGACCATGGGGACATTTACAGTCTTTGGTGAGGAAACAAGAAAAAAGGTATGCAGGCTATGCAGTGTATCTCACAGAGAGTAAACTGTTTAACTCCTGACTGAACGAGTCAGATTTACGCTACGCGTTGCTTACGGTGCTGGATGGAATGCTACTTTACCCAACTCTTCCATCTTTATACATCCCGTCAGTTAAACAATCCAAAAGGCTCAAATAAATGTAACATCGATAACACTTTAAGGTGTCCTTGTTACACGTGTTACATGCACTTACTGTTATAATAACAACTAATTATTAAAGTAACCCTAAGCAAATCCTAACCCTAACCATACAGTAAGTACATGTAGTTAATTAATATCAGTACTTAAATGTATAATTACACTGTAACAAGGACACCTTAAAAGAAAGTGTAACCATAACATCTTCTCTTTCTCAAGAGTACATGAGTTGCCTACATAGGCAGCATTTTAAGGCATCGTAAGTGCTGTTTTAAATGTAGTCAATAATTATGCTACTGTAATACCTCAATTCAGTTAGATCCAAAGGCAGCATCACATTTGTGTGTATTGTTACGTAGATGGCAGTTCCAGAAAGTATTGCGGTGAGCTTAGGCAATAAATAAAACAAATAATTAATAAATAAAAATATATTCTAAATAAGTAACTTCGAACATACATGCATACATAGATGCATGGGAACTGTAAGTGAAATATATGCAGTGAACACTACCATTTAAAAGTTTGAAGTAAAGATGTTTTTAATGTTTTTGAAAGAAATGCTAATTTCTGTCATGGCTGCGTTTACTTAATCAAAATTACAGTAAAACAATATTGTGAAATATTGTTACAATTGAAAATGATTATATTATTTCAAAATGTAATTAATTCCTGTGATGGCAAAGCTGAATTTTCAGCAGCAATTACTGCAGTCTTCAGTGTCACATGATCCTTCAGAAACTATTAGGCTGATTTGTCTTATCAGTGTTAATGTCAGTAATGTTTTTGTGGAAACTTTTTTTTTTCTGCAGGATACTATAGTGAACAGAAAGTTCAAAAGAGCAGCATTTATTTGAAATAGAAAACTTTTATTACATTATAAATGTCTTTGTTGTCACTTTTAATCAGTTTAATGTGTCCTTGCTGAATAAAAGTGTTAAAAAAACGTACTAACCACAGTTTTTTTTTACAAGTGTATAGACAGAAATAGATCAATGTGATTTAAAAATGATTGTTTTATCCAACATTTATATGTATTATGTATTCTTTTATTAGAGTAACACACCATTAGTTAAGCAACATGCCAACTGCAAACTTGAGATTGTGAACGCTATTTATGTTCCACACAGATTTTCCGTCTATGTAGAGCATTCCAAATCAGTCACTTATGATGTTCCATGATAGTCAGAAGGCAGCTGCCTGTGTAGGCAGCAAGGCAACAAGCGTTCTAGGTTTTGGAACAGAGCTTGTCTCTTCACCCTAAGCCCTTGAAGTTCATTTTTGTAAACTGAAGCAACGGAAAGATGGTGCAGGGCCAGCCGGAGCTAGGTGCTGTCTCATGTTTCAGTGAGAGGGGGCAGATCCTGTTCTGGGCTCATGGTGAAATGGCTTAATTGGTGTCAGAGCCCCTGGGATAGTCTCTTTCTTTCTTTCTTTCTTTCTTTCTTTCTTTCTTTCTGGTTATCTCTTTCTCTTTCCCTTTCTCTCTGTGTGCTCTGAAAAGTGACTCCTCATCCTCTCCTCTCCTCATCCTCTCCTCCTCTCCTCTCCTCTCCTCTCCTCTCCTCTCCTCTCCTCTCCTCTCCTCTCCTCTCCTCTCCTCTCCTCTCCTCTCCTCTCCTCTCCTCTCCTCTCCTCTCCTCTCCTCTCCTCTCCTCTCCTCTCATCTCCTCTCCTCTCCTCTCCTCGGTCAGTGTGTGCTGCTTGAATGAGGAGTGAGCAGCACCATAACAATGCTTGCTGATGTTTGGGATGACAGAAATGAATATGCACTCCTGGGAAAGTGGTGATTAATGGCAGTGAGTAGGGGAACACTGTCCTTTCCTTCTGCTACACTTTGATGGGGATTGAAAAGCAGCAGAAGAAAATGGGCAGGTTTTTATTCTCTCACAACGTGGAGGTCATCCTCGAGTACATTATTTCTAATGTATGCCTTTTGCTCCATTTTCTTTCTTGTTCTCACTTCTCCATCCTCTGTGTTGTGTGTTATTGTCGGTTGGAGGTCCTCATGGAGGTCCTCGCTGTGATATTGTCCCAATGAGGCGCTGATGGTAGTGGTTGATTGATATGGAATTTTCAATGGCTATATATACTGCCCCAGAAGTTTGGGCTCAGTCAGATTTTTTAAATGTTTTTAAAAGATGTCTCTTATGCACATCAAGTTTGCAAAAATACAGTGAAAATAGGTATATTGAGAAATATTTTTGCAAATTAAATTATCTATTTGATAACTAAGTAACTATTTCTATTTGAATATATTTTAAAATATCATTTATTCCTGTGATGGCAAACCTGAATTTTCTTAGCATTATCCTCAGTCTTCAGTGGCACATGATCCTTCAGAAATCATTCTGATATGGTGATTTGCTGATCAAGAAACATTATTATTATATCATTGTTGAAAACAGCTGCTTAATATTTTTGTGAAAACTGTGATGCATTTTTCAGTTATTTGAAATGGAAATCTGTTATTCACAAAATAAATAGATAAATAAATAAAAATCGTACTGATCCCAAATATTTGAACAGTAGTGTATGTGAAATAGACAGTAGTTCTTTAGTAAGTCACAAACTAAAGGGTCTGTTCTGATAGAATCGTAAATAATAGGGAAAAATAATGAATATAAAATGCCACAAACCATAGAATAGGAGGAGAAAATGATTCCTGTAGACTATCTGTTGTTGTTGACATGAAAGGTCGAGTGTAAAGTGAAACTTTATGGTATTTTGCAGTGAATTTATATATCATTTTAATTAGATACCAACAAGAATGGGTTATATGACATGCCATCGACCTCAAAAAATGTGAGGAGGAAAAAAAAGCAAAATATGAGTTACTGTGTGTGTGTGTGTGTGTGTGTATATATATATATATATATATATATATATATATATTTATAGTGGGAAACTTTCCATTGTACTTGTCAAAACTACTATTTAAAGCCCAGTAGAATCATTCATATGGAAAACACAATTCACAGAATTTGACAAGATCTGATTTTATGCACACCAAGTATTCATGCCTTCTTATCAGTTAAGATAGTGAGGTTAATTACTGTCACACAGTTTTTCTTCCTTCACTCTGTTCTTTCTCTCTGGTAGTGGCAGGGTCCCAGGGACGTCTCCTCAGTTACTTGTTAATTCTTTTAATCAGAGATCTTGGCACTCTGCTCTTCTCCTGGCTGGTGCAGTAATCTTATTTAGAGCGAGACACAGAGGAAACCGCATGTCCGCGACCTGAGACTTTCATCCCTGTCGATACACACCGCTCCGCTCAGCACAGCAGGGTTCTGACACTAGCTGATCCATCCTTCCCGGTGCTGTAAATATGTAAATACACTTCACATTTATTTTCATGCATTAAGCATTTTGTTTGGTCATCAGACACATGAAACAAGTTCTATTCGTAAGACCTTTGTATCTGGCCTTTGATTTAGAGCTCAAATATCAAATCCTCTTTTTGATCATGAAACCTGCAGTGTACGGTTTCATTTTGCATCAAAGTTGAAATAGGTGAACCGAATTCGATGACATGCGGCGGTCGCAGATATCATTATCTGTTGTGTCCTACTAGAGACGGCATGCATTTTTAATCATGTGTGCCATGGTGCTCCGTTCATCCCTTCACGTAACTCCTTACGTTTCATATAAGAGCAGAAAAACAAGAGGACCAGCGATCGAAGGCCTTTGGTGAAGTCTCGTAGCTGCTGAAATGTAAAATGTGGGTTTAGACACTGGCCACTCTGCTGACAGCTAGATTTTTTGCTCACTTTTGCCTCTCAAATAAGCGGCAGCTCTGTCAGAATGATTGATAGCGATTTGTTTTACGTGGCACAGTTTGAGATTTTTCACTCTTTTTCTGCCTTACAAGGAGTTGGGAGTTTTTAGAAGTGGAGCAATGAGTTCAGTAAAAAAAAAAAAATGCTGTCATTAATAGACAGACTAGTGCTAAAGAGGGCTTTTTAGATTTCACACAGTAACTACATGTCAAATATTGATCATAATGATCTAGTAAAATAGTTTGACTCTTGACATCCTTTTTTGTTACTAGTAAAGTTGATGGTTTTCTAACAAATATCGTACTTTCTTTATATAATTGAAAACTATATAGTTTGTAGGCAAAATGAGAGGATAAATTAGCTTCTCTTTTATTACATAGCACTTCACAACCTTTTTAATTTGTCCTAGCCTTTAATATAATCATGTACTGTAGAGTAGTGCATCCTAACCCATGCAAATGAAGATTACACACCAAGGACAGAGGGCGTTTCTCAACTTCCTCCTCAAATTAGAGACCCTTTCAATGAGACACGAGGTGTATAGTAAAATTCTTATCATATAATTTTAGCTTATATATGTCTGCTAATTCACTACTTGCACATCAGTCTGCAACTGCCTTTTTTTTCTAGAATTTGATGAGCATTATATGTGTGTATGTGCATATATGTGTGCATGCAGAGCACGGTCATAGCCGTGCGGGTGCGCAGGGATGGTAGTGTAGCAGAGTTAATTTATTTAATGACTGAACCTCTGCTGTCTCCTGAGTCCTGATTATTCTCTCTGCCTGATGAGAGCAGAGATAGAGTGCAGGAAAAAAATAGAACACACACACATGCACGCTCCATAATAAGCATTTTAAAGTGTGTTTTATATTAACACAGAATGATTTTTCTTTTAAAATGCAAAAAAATGCTTTTTCCAGAATTATATTTGCCTTAAATTATCCCAACAAACTGTAGAGATAGATAGATATTTTATAACATATTATAACTACACTGTACACAATAGTGTGCT
Source organism: Barbus barbus (assembly GCF_936440315.1). Taxonomy (NCBI): domain Eukaryota; kingdom Metazoa; phylum Chordata; class Actinopteri; order Cypriniformes; family Cyprinidae; genus Barbus; species Barbus barbus. The sequence continues at coordinate 13,524,844 of NC_136756.1, forward strand.
CTACCTCTCTCTTCTTGTCTATCCAGGCACCACTGATCAGGCCAGACTGTAGGGCACACTACTAACACACAGGGTCTGCAGTAGAATGGAAGCACTGGACCCTTGAGCTCAACCAGAACTTGGAATGAAGTGATGAAAACACAACATGATGGCTCAGAGGATGAGAGAGGAGAGCTAGAGCGAGGGAGAGAGTAGGAAAGTCAATGTATAGCATTTCCATAAGCCATCATCAGCAATCCAGCGGAGGGTCGCACAAACTGGAAATTATTTCTTCAGGCATTCGCTGTCAAGTGTTATTCAAATAGCGCCAGCCTCATATTTGAATAACAGCCGACATTTTGAATTAATTAATCGGCCGAGATAGTCCAGGGCCTTTTCTCATTAGCGGACGGGTCAGACTGGAGAAGATATATGCTCTGGTGATGATACACTTGTCTTTAATCGTGATTTATGGAGATTTGCGATCGCACACAATTTGTCAGAGGTTCCGGGACCATACTAAAAAAAACTAGATCTGTCTATCTATCTATCTGTCTGGCTATCTGTCTATCTGTCTGTCTGTCTGGTAAAATACAGTAAACAAATCAATATTGTGAAATTTTATTTGAAAATGAAAATTTGAAAATGCAGTTTCTTCCAGTGATGGCAAAGCTAAATTTTCACCATTACTCCAGTATTCAGTGTTACATAATTCATATATCAGCAGTCAGTGCTGCTTAATATTTTTGTGTAAACTGATACTTTTTTCCAGGATTTATTTTTTGAACAGGGTTTTATTTTTGTTACAATGCAAACATATTTTCTGTCACTTTTGATTAATTTGATGCATCCTGTCTGAATAAAATGTTTAATTTCTTTCAAACCGACCCCAAACTTTTGAGCGGTAGTGTATAACTATCTATAAATTTCTCTCAGTACACGTCCTAAAATAGAGATGGAGTGTTCTGTGTCGGTGCCCAATGTAAATAACATCCCGCAGAGTTGCTGACAGTCCAGTGTTAAGCAAACTGTCACTTTTCTTCTCTTGTTTAGTGCCGGACAAACAATTCCAGAGATGCGATCTGATTTAAAACAGGGATGACGGTCTGCTGCTATAGTTTCAGATCTGAAATATAGAACATCAAATCACATTTTGTTTATTCCACCATTAATATGTATTGTTTATTGTCTTTGTGTGTGTGTTCGTATAGGTAATACATTCAAGTCTAGGTGGCTTTTGGCAAAAGAGCCGTTCACATCTAGGATTACACAGACCTATTTGGAGTCGTGCTTAGAGACTCGTTAATGTGCTTGTGTTTTCAGACGAATTAATCATTCCTCCTGCCAGTACTTGTGGACTGTCAAGTGGACTTGCTCTAAGTGTGTACATATACACGCCTAAGTACTATCTATGTTTAGAAAGAGAAAAGTTCAGCGCTCTGGAAAATAAAGGGCTGCTGGTTTGTGGTTTGGTGTTTGTGGGTGTTTGCACTCGCTTGTGGCGGTTAAGCGTGTAGAGCAGGAGTTTATGTTGTAATTGCTGTATCTGGTGCCGAGCGAGGGCTGCGTGCGGAAGTGTTACAGAGTAATAGGAGAGGAGATCTTCTAAATGCCTGAAACAGCTGCTAACTACGTCTGACTGTGTGTTTCAGCATTAACACTGCCCTAACAAGACTCAACCAGCTGCCTGCCAATGCAAGCGTTTACACTAGACTCCCAAAGCAGTTTTTTTATGTTTACCGCTGTCTAAAGTAAGACGTGAAAATGCGGCAAGCTTCCTACAGGTAATAGGAATCTGCAGTAATAACAAGTTAGCGCCTTTTCAGTGAAGTGCAAATAGAATTTTCTCTTTCTTTCTGTTTATTTTTGTGTATTTTTTTTTTACGCCAACACCATATGTAAATAGTAGCCTACATATAACACCATTTTCCTATAATGCATTCATAGAGTTAAGCATTAATTGTTTAAACTTCTGCAATGTGTCATCACATTTCACAGGAAACAAATGAGATGTTTCTGCATCTCACGTTTTATCCCTTTAGGTGTTTTAAGTCTTCATTAAAATGTGTTGAGCTGCATCTGTGCGGATGAGAGTGTCAATAGATACATGTTATTATATTTTGTGCATATGTGTGTCTGCATACATATGGGCAGGGGGTAGATGTGTCATATTGGCTTGCGGCCTTCTTATAATGCAACACCACGCTGACAAAACATTCAAATAAATTGCTGTCACTAAGTCCAAAAGCCAGCTTCTGCGATTTTTATCTGACGGGCAGAGGACTCAAAACGTGCCACCCTGACAGCCAATGCCGGGACACCTGTGACAGAGAGAGGGAGGGAGACGGAAAGAGAGAGGGATGATAGAAATCAGGATATGGCTGATCCGTTACACCACAGCACTCATCAATGCTTGATATTAGGAATGTAAGAAAAGAGCCATGCGTGTAGCCAGACATGACTGGGAGAGGATGTGGCATCACGTATTTTGCACCGCTGCTTGTCAACAAGCTGCTGATGTCACTTTTGGCACCACTGGACAACTTCTGTCACGAGAGCAGTTTTTTTTTTTTTTGTTACATTTTACTTGTGCGTTTTAATTTCTATATTTAAAATAACATTTTTACTTTTTATTTATTTATAATATAATTTTTTATTTAAATTTAATTAAATTAATAATTCGATAGTTACATTTTAATTACATGTTCAGACATTTGATACAAATTTCTGCATTTATTTCTAAACATTTTATAGTCTATTTATCTTATTTTTGGTCTGTGATTTTTATTTATTCTTCAAATTGTATTTCTACTTTTTTGTAACTAATATTTGATTTGGCTACACATTTCTCTGTCACTACAGCTATTTATTTATCATACACTCCCATACATATTATATCTGCTCCCCATTTTTGATGTTATGAAGAATCTAAACGCTCATTTCCGAATAGCAATGCTGAAAATGCTGGCTCCTTGATTCAGCCACACAGATTATTAAGCTTGAAATCTCGCTTTGTCATTTATTGACAACAGAGGAACAGCAGAAGGATGTTGACATTGTGATGACGGACCTTCCTCTGTGTCTTACATTCTCTGTAGCATTGTTATTTTGCTTGTATGCCATCTTAATGAGAAATAGAGCCTCATTATGATTTTAAGGATGAGAGGGGAAAGCTTTTAATTAATGATATGTAAATGGTTCTGAATTGATTATGTTACAATATCAAGAGAGATGGGTAGAAGCTGTGGTGTAATATATTTTAATTAAGAATTAATTAAAAATGATGGCAATTTCAGAAAGCCTCACAGAAAATAGTGGAATTTACTCTCTGTCAGAAGTGAATTAGCCTCTGATTAAATGAATGCCTTGCATTTATAGCGTGGTTATTTTTAAGCCTCGCCAGGAAGAATTACACATTTTCTCTGATATAATTAGCACTTGTGTATTGGTGGTCCACCAATCTCTGGAATGATTGGAGGTCATGTGACTTCTGTACATTCTCATAATCAACCAGGTCCTGTGATTGACCTTAATTTTGAGACATTTTATTTTTAAGAAAAAAAAAAAAAAAGTCTGAAATGCCCTCTCTCTCTTTTTCTCTTACTTCACATTGTGATAGAGGCTTTTATACTGAGCTAATGGCCCTTTTGCATTTTTCTATTTTCATTAAGATGTTATTTTGTATGTTTATTAAGTTGTTTCCTCACATTGCATGTGAATTTGGGTTTTATTATCCTTGCGGGGACATTTGGTCTTCAAATTGCAGACAAAACCTGACCCACCCACATACAGTATTGAATCTGTCTGTATTCATAGACACAATCTGACACATCAAACACAAAAAATGTCTCACTTAATATAAATTTAAGATCTTTAATATCCATATTCTGTTACATAGTCATCACAGCAACAAAGTATGACAGTACAGCTGCAGTCTCTATGCATTTTAAAAATCAGAATTAAACACTGTGGACCGAGACGCAGAATTGACAGAGTTTATCACTCCAGAGAGAGTGAACTGTGAACATCGGAAGACCCTGATTAACCTTTAGCTGCATAGATCTTCCAGTCCTTTGTTCGGAAAGAGAGACAAGAGAGAAGATGCGGTTCTCTGGAGTGTAGGAGGCGGCGGAGAGGCCTTTGTTCTTGCTGCTGTGTAGCATGCGTTTCAGGAAAGATCTCCCCCGCGATCAATGGAAGCGCGGCTGGGTTGAGAGTAATCGAGGTGGGGTGGGGGGGTCCCTTGTGGTCGGGTTTGATTGGAGTGCTAAGTTTGGTGTTGAAAGGCAGAGGGGAACAGCCTGCTGAAATCAAATCCCGCAGGATCAGTTAGAGCTTCGCAACAAAAACACCTCCATATCCCACAATAAAAACGAAATGCCTCACATAAGAGATCTCACGTGAACGGCGCATTAACAAACACGACAGTAGTGCAAATATTATTACATGTTATATATATAAAATCTGTTTTGTTTTCATTGTGAGTGTACACAAATAAAAACAGACGTTTATACAGTGATTATTAATAAGACAATAAGTGTTTAAAGTTGATTCTGCTGGTATAAGGAAACAGTTGAAGTGATCGCGCCGGAGCACACACACACACACACACAACACATCAGTTCCAGCATTTCTAACTTGACAGCGCAGTTGGTAGGCTACTTTATCAAAATAAAATACAGTGAGCCAAACATCAGCACGCCCGCCTCTGTGTCACCGTTAGAACGCGACTGAAGTACGCCTGTAATTTACATAATAAATAATAGTTTAGCATTCAGATACGTTACATCGCAAATATGGAAATATTATGGAATATTTGGATTCGTGACGAATGAGAGAGGTAGGACACATGAGCACAAAGCCCCATTTCGCAAACAGTTGAGTGCGCAAGTCTTTTAAATTTGACTCGTTTGTCAGTCTATGTGAGAGACGCATTCCGAATCAGCACATGGTCACTGTTTAGGGGGCTTTGCTTTCAAGTGTGCAACTCATGGCATTCGCTGTTCTTCTGCTGGCGTTTATCAAACAGCGTTGCATTACTGCGGGCGCCCCCTTCTGGATTGGGGGTGAATTGCCTGTATTCATCGTAAGGCATCAAAAGCCGAACCGAGATACATGTACCGTGCCACCCCTAATATATATATATATATATATATATATATATATATATATATATATACACTTCCCTCCAAAAGTTTGGAAACGCCCTAGAAAAGTGGGGTTTTGGACAATATTGGCATGAGTCCTTTTTAATTTGTGATAATTTTACACTGATAAGGGACAACACAAACTATGACAACATATTTTATTACATATACATTTTATACATAGAAAAAACTTAAATTTTCGATTCATCAAAATATCCACCATTAGCAGCTATTACAGCTCTGCATAACCTGGGCATCGGAGCTGTCAGTTTATTCAAACATTGACTTGATACTATATATTACTCCAAGCCTCCTGAAGGATTGCCCAAAGACACTTCTTACGGACATCACGGTCCAGTTCCTCCCATAGTAGCTCAATTGGGTTGAGGTGGGGTTTATGGGGAGGCCATTCCATGGCAGACATGATGCCAGCTGACTGTTTCCTCTCCAAATAGGATTTGCACAGCTTGGAAGTGTGCTTGGGGTCATTGTCTTGTTGGAAGGTTGGGGTGTTTCCAAACTTTTGGAGGGCAGTTTATATATGGAGGTATATATGGTGTGTATGTGTGTGTATATATATATGCCTTACATCTGATGTCAGTTTTGGTCCTGGACAACTTTATTTTACTTTTATTTTACTCTTTATTATTTAAATGAATTATTTATTATTTAAAACATTTACTTATTATTTAAAAAAACTTTTTTATTTATTTACATTATAGTACTTATAAATAATAATATTTAAAATATTATTCAAACATTTAAAAAAAAAATTCTTGCTCGAATGCTGCATTAACCGTTTAAAGAAAGACACTGATTGCTCATGATTTTGTGTGAGTGTTTTTCTAGCATGTTTTTTTTTTAATATCATTCATATGCAAGGATGGTGAGACTTATGAAGGTGGACAAATAATGTTAGGTCTTTTTTTCTCTCTCTCTCTCTCTCTGTCAAATTAGATGACAATACTAAAAATGTTTTAACAGCGGTGCTCAATAGATTCCCCTCTGAATAAATGGAGTGTTTGAGAAGGAGAAATAGAGAGAGGCAGTGATAGGAGTCTTAACAGACAGCATGGAAGGTAAGAGAAGGACAGAAGAAGTGAAGGGGGGTCAGCATGTAAACGGGGGGTATCAGTTCCATTCCCTACAGAGCATCTCTCTCTCTCCCTCTCTTGCGGTTCACATCCCTCTCTCTCGCCCACCCACCCATGACTGGTCGAGTCTCGCTCCTCTCTTCGACACCTGCAACCAGTTGCAATACATCACTGTCAGGTCTGCTTTCCCCACCCATCCGCACATGTGTATGCGTGCGAGCGTGTGTACGGGGAGAGTTGAGCGCTCCTGACACACACTCCCCGGTGGGAGCAGTTGTAGGTGAGGGTGCGTATGGAGATGCCAGGTCCCCTCACCACCCTCCACTGCTCTCACACTCAAAATATCATTCAAATGGAAGGCTGAGGATTTCTATTTTTTGTCCATGGGGCGATCTGAATGCATCAAGAGCAAGAGGTGTACCCGTGAGATCACAGATGCAGCTCTGATTGGCTACCTCGTTTAGGGCACTTTGATCTAGCTAAAACACTTGGATAGGTTTAAGGTAGTCTAGCACTGACAGACATTCAACTCTTGGCCCAAGTCTTGTTGACACTTCGACCAAATAATCGCCTGCTAAGTTTCACACTATCTCGTGCAATGTTAGGAATTCATTTGGGAATTCCTATTTTGAAATTTCTCACTATATAAATATAGACCACAGGTTAATGTTCTTATTTGCATATTTGCAGAGTCAGATGTACAGAGCACAAGAATATTTAGTGAGGCAGGCAAGCACTGTTCGGTGTATAATTGGTTGTTTGTTGCTAAAAAAAAGGGTTTTAAAGGAATAGTTAATCCAAAAATGAAAATGTGCTGAAATTGTACTTAGCCTCTGATCATCCAAGATGTAGATGAGTTTGTTTCTTCATCAGAACAGATTTGGAGAAATGTAGTACATCAGTACATCACTTGCTCACCAATGGATCCTCTGCAGTGAATGGGTGCCGTCGAGAGTCCAAACAGCTGATAAAAACATCACAAGTAATTCATTCAACTTCACTCTCACTCTCATTGGCTGCTACCTCTGTATAAATGCTATAACCATAACAAATAGACAAAAATACTTATTCAATAGAAAAAGTGTAATATAATATAATTTATATGAGTATGTAATGTTTCATTTTTTATAGTAGCAATAAATTATTTTATTAATATATTTATTTAAAATCATACTTTTTATTTAAATATATTAATTTCTGATTAATTAAAAATAATAATTAATTTAATTTCTGGTTCAAACCAGAAAAAAAGGGCATCCAAAGGGATTAAAATAATTCAAGATTTTAAGTCATAGTTTTGCTTTTCAAATAAATATGCCTCCTTTTTTAAAAAGATGTTTGAGTATTTTACTGGAAAACCGGATGTAAGCACTTTTTTTTCTCCTCAGGCTAATAAAAACCTGTGAACCCTGATATCCAGAAACAGAGTAAAGCAACCAATCAGAACAGAACAGATCTTATTGGTTTTAGTAAGCTCTTGTCATGTTAGTGTGCAGAGTGAATCAGATGGTTTGTCAATAATTTGCAGTCATTCTTTTTGCAGCTGAGAGGTTTATTAAGAAGATGTTAAAGAGGCTAGCGTACGTTATGAAGTTCAATACAGTGAGATCCAACTTGACACATTCCTGCTTCTGATGACGGTGCATATTGACGTTTCCAACTGTGAATGTGAAAACAGTTTCACTTTTGTTAGTTCATTAAACTTCCCCACATGAGTCTGTGGTCAGTGGCCATATGGCTCAACAGGGGTGCAGGACATGAAATGAGGGCTGGTGTGTGTGTGTGTGAGTGTCGTGAATGGGGCAGAATTACTGCAGAGTGTGAAAGCAGACTGTAATGGGGTCATTTGGAAGGCAATTGGCAAGGGTTAATGTACTATGGAGAGATGAGGTGATATTGGAGTGAAATTTGGGGCCCGATAATGTGTTTAAATGAAAAAGGCAGCCATGAGCTGAACACGAGTTGAATGAGGAGCTGGGAAGTGTGTGGGGAGCGGAGGTGGGATGTTTCGAGGGGGCCGTGAGAACAATAAAACTCACAGGCATACAAATGGACATCAGGCCCTCGCTCTCTTTTTCAGTCTCTCCTCCTCATGCGTATTTTTAAAACAAGAGTCCTGTCTGTGTCTCAGCGGCCGCTGGAGGAAGTGTTATTTTACCGAGGGCCGTCTCGGACAAAGCGATTCATTGTGCTCTGCAAATTTATGAAATCATTTCCTGTATCATCAAGGAAAACACCAACATGAGAGTATGACAACATGAAATGTCACTTTGAAGGACTGCTTTGAAACTGAGCACCAAGGCCCCTATGATATTCAATACTCAGCATATGTTTAACATTATGGCCCGGATAAACAGCGCAATGGCCCGGTCTTGTCCTGAGTTAAGTGGTTCAAAACAGCAGTAATGACACAGAGAAGAGGCCTGGAGAGGACGGATCTTTATGCTTTGTTACATTAGCTTGTTCATTAGCGTAATTGCTGTGGGTAATCCTGTTTTGGAGGGAACTTTATGTGCGGTTCTGGGAGTTTCTCTTTGCCAGTGATCTTAAGGAAGGGTTCCACGCTGCAAAAAAAATCAGTATTCTTGTCTCGTTTGCTAAAAATATCTAAGCATTTTTAAAAGAAAGTGTGTTCATTTGAAGCAAAACTGTGTAAGATTAGAGTTGTCAGAAAATGTCTATTAAATTTTATATTACTTGTACTATTGTAGTATGTGATACATAATATCTTTAAAATATAATTAGTATACTTGATTGTTTTATTAAAACATGTATTAACACAATAATAATTGCATTGTTTTAAGCTAATGTTTCAAACTTAATTTAATGCTTAATTTACTTATTGTAGTTTACATAATTAAATGCATTTAGTTTATATCATATCTATATAATGTTATTAATGTATTCATTTTATAGAATATTTTAGATCTCTTTTTTTCATAGTTTTTTTCTTGTTGTAAGCATAAATCTAAAGCTTCAGGCTCTAAAAAAATGCCAAAGGGATTTTTAAATAAATTAATGCAAGATTCATTGAAGAGTTAATAAATTACTCAGTTTTGTTTCTCAAGTATATTTGTCTTGTTTTAAAACTGTTTAAGTATTTAATTGCAAAGCAAGACAAAAATACTGATTTGGAAAATGATTTTTGCAGTACATCCAAAGGACATGCTGATCTTCTACGGCTACGCTGATCAACTTAAACTTTGATCAAAGCCAAACTTCCTTAACGCCATTCATGTGAATTCCCCCAGAGGTGTTAGTGTGCACTGCAGCGCAGGGCAAGAGGAGTGTGTGTGTGTGGGGGAAGAGAAAGCGCGTACAGTTGGAGTGCCCGTGCTGGATCACTGACCAGCCATTGTATTATCATCAGTCCTGGCCTCCAGTATGTGAATCCCTCTGATCATGTTTAACGCTGCAGCCGGACAGCAGTCATGACTGAAGATTCCTAGAGTGAGGATGTTTTCTTTTATCTTTTTTCTTGAGTTCACCTTGTGAATCGCTCTCTCTGTGCATGTGCAGATCTCTCTCTCTATTTCGGTCTTTCTCTCTCTCTCTCTCTCTCACACACACACACACACACACACACAAACTGTGCCCCTCCACTCCTCCTGGGCTGAGAGTTTTGGCGAGGAGCCGGCTACTTCAGCTGAAGCAGATTTTCCCAGGCTCCCACAGGGCTATTTGAGCATGATTCCCATTGGGCTTTAACCCATTATCAATGTTCCAAAACATTTACAGAGAATCTATTGAGTCTTATACTGTAATGAACTCACTTCTCATGGCCTTCTCTCTCTCACCCTCTCTCTCTCTCTCCATTTATATGAAAGTCAAAGCACTAAAGTGCTGTTCTCAACTCCACTTCTCCATTTTCATCTGACACCACTGTGCTGTGTCAAAAGCCAGCATTTGATTTGATTGAAAGTGCTCTAATCCAAACAATTCTGTGACTCCAATCAATGGTGGGATTTGAGTTTGATGTACCAATCACTTTGTTTGAAAGAGATTTACCTCACAGACTTAAATGAAGTGTTGAATGTGCTTTTAGTGGATATTTGCAGCACTTTAGGTTCAGCAGAAGCCCTTGTCTTATGAAGAACCATTTTTCACTGTATAGAGGTCTTGAGTTGGCCATATGTTTGATGTTACATTCAGAAGAACTTCTATATATTTTCTTGGAAGACCCTTTTATACGGTTTGAGAAAAACATGTGTTTTCTAAATAAGTAGCTTTTATATTGTTACTGTATTGAAGCCAAATAAATTATTCAAATATTATATGGGAAATATGTACTTGAAATTGACATGGTATCCTTTTCCCCCACTAATGTTAGTTGCAGAACAGTGCTTCTCAATCTTTTTGACTTCGAGGAACCCTATATGGTGTACAGTCTTTCCACTGTAATTATGACAAAGCTGCTTGCTTTCAAACTTTACTTATGAACATAAATTGGGAATAGTGATATATTAAATTAATGAACCACAATGCACTTTGTGATCCCTGAAGTTTCAAGAACTTTATGTTCTTCAATAAAAAACATAGTTAATGAGGGGTGGAAAAAATAAATATGATTTTTTATTATATGATTTTAATTTATATTTTGCTTAAATGACAAAGATTCTTCTATGGCATCAGGCGACAAAAGCCTTTTTTTGGGCACCAAAGCGCTAAAATAACCAGTATTGTCCAAGTAAACTGCACATGATAATCAAATCCTGTGTATATTTCCCAATTTAGGGACACTGTGGTGGATCTAGCCAGTGTTCCTCAAGCATTAAGCGGGCCTCCCAGTCTGTAGTGAGTCTAGAGATCTCACTCCTGGTGTCAGGCCATGTGCATTATAGTAGACATCTTCCCCTGTCTTTAGGGATAGCCACTCCTCCTCTTTATCTCCCCACAGCAGACATTGGTTGAGAGATGAGGAGATTAAAGCTGCCCTCTCTTTTGTGTAACACCGTGTCTGCATTCATGTGAGACGTGTGATTGAGAGAGGTGAACGAGTGCTTAGAGCAGCTCTGCTGTGGATGATATGAAGGGAATTACTCTCCTCCCTGTCTCCCTCTCTGTCTGTGTGTTGTTGTGTGTCTCTCATTCACTCAGTTTAGTTTTTTGGCTATATATATATATATATAGCAAGGTAGCATGTTACTATGAATGTGAAAACTACATACATTAAGAGCACAGTCCCAGCATTCATGTCATGCCACTGGAAAAACACCATCAGAAAGAAAGAGAGAGAGAGAGATGGGAAGACGGGAGAAAAAAATCAATGGCGCAATCTTTTTCTTTTTGCCTTCTCCAATCCGTAATTGAAATGGAAAATCAAATGAACGGCGAGCAAATAATTGTTTTATCAATATTCCCGGGCTGCCCTACAAGGGTCAGCGGCGAATGATCACGAGGCAGGGATATGACGAGGACGAAATGCGAAATTGAACAGCTAGGAGGCAATAAATCAGTCCTGACAACTAAGAGTGACCAGCACGTACCCGGAGCGACCTGTATATACCCCTCTCAGAGGCAGAGTGTGCGGAATGAAGAATATTCATCTCATTACCCATCTCTCTTAATGTCCTTATCAGATATTAGCAGAAGAAATTTCTCAGGAAACGTCAATGTCAGTTTGGACGGTCATTGTTATTGTTGTTGTTCTACTGTAATATCCTTACTGTAACAACCTGAGGACAGATGCTGGTGACTTGAAGTAAAAAAGGTTTTAATCATTTTCCGCTCCATTATGTATTCTCAAACCAACACGTTTGACTGATTTTACAAGTCTCGTAAAACTCACAGCTAAAACGGTTGCTGAAAAGCAACATCCTAAATCAGACGTCAGTCCTTTCAAATACAAACCATCCTCTAGCCAGACGTTGACAAAAAATATGAAATTGATTTGGTTGACGGGTGTTAAAGAGTCGACAGTAGAATGTCACAAACAATGAATGGTGGCAGTCGCTGAGAAAAAAAATCAATGGCGAAAGGTACGTGCGCGGGGGGTGGGGTGTTTAGAGAAGAACTTGGCAAGTGCCCGCCGTCCCACGGCTGAAGATCCATCTTCCTGGACTGGTGATCAAAAAGGAAAGCTGGATGGGTTTAATGAAGGAGGGATCCAGAGAAAGCTGACAATACAGATATAGATTCAGCAGTGCAATGCTTCGCACATCAGAGCAGACTACTGTCAGTCTGACTTATTGAAGATACATCTTAATCAAATGTGCAGAGGCAGTAGAAAGTGATTGAATCTTCTGTTGTGCTGGATTTGGTTAGGCTGTTGATATTGAGAAACGCAAAAGCTCTAGTTTTAGTCAGCATGTGATGTTTATACTGTCAAATTTTCATATAAGTTAGCTTTATAAAACTATTACATATTCTGAAAGGAATGTTAAAGGAAGAGTTCATACAAAAGAATAAAATGATTATTAGACTCATGTCCAAACCTATATGACTTGCTTTCTTCTGTAAATAACAAAAGGAGAAGTTTAACAGAATGTCCAAGCTACACTTTCTATGCAATGGAATGGTGACCATGATTGTCAACAGTCTGTTCCTCACAATAAGTTATTATTTGGCATTAGAGAACCTGAAATATATTATAGTATTAATCGTATGGACTACTTTTGACATATTTATTTATTTGACCTTTGTATAGCTTGAAAGCCTTTGGCCACTATTAATTTGAAATAGAAAAATTTTGTGTGAACATTCTTAAATCCTGTTTTATGGAAGAAAAAAATGTGATACAGGTTTGGAACTACCTGAGCTAAAAAAAAAAAAAAAGAAAGTGTTAAAGTATTGACACAGTTTGTTTAAGTGGTCATTACTGTTAACCCCTCCTCTGTGAATCCCATTACTTTGTTGGGATTGCATTTGTAAAGCTCGGGCCATATGCTGCTTCCTCTTTAGCTGGGATTATGCCACCATTACTGCTGATAAAGGCTGTTTACAGGCTTGGCGCGGGGTTGGCGCTTAGGGCGATTGGAAACTGGCACTGGTCTCAGTAGAAGTGTTTGGCTGATGCCAGCTGCTCAGCGCCCTGACCGTTCTGTTTTGTAACAAGTCTTTCAAAGTAGAAATGCCACATGTTTGTGACATTTATTTTACCTTGGATGGTCAGCGTGGGTTGTACTGGAAATATAATTATGTCTAACTGGTTGTGGTGATTGTGGAGATGTGCTGAGTTGCCTAAATCACCAGTCAACAAAATAATCTTAAGGAAGCGCTGAATAAGTAGTCTGTTTTCGGGTTCAACTGACCTGATTTTGTACATAAGATAAACATTCTTGTGTTCAAAAACATTCAAAAACAGTTAGATGAAACTGAACAGAACCAATTGCAGGGGTCATGTTTTTCAATGGTGGATTGTTTTCAACTCAATACACTAGTGTAAAAACACAACGCTCATGGCGGGACACTCAAAAACCAGCACAAGACATGACGCGAGACCAAATGACCATGGACCAGGACTATATATATATATACGAAGAGTTCATTTGCAAAAATAGATAACTCCGTTTTTAACAGTTTTCAAAAATCGTGTTTTTTCAAAATAACTAAAAAATACAGCTAACACAATAAAAATATGATAACATCATAAAAAACATGATTTTTGGCATGAAAATAAATGTTTTTGTAAATAAACTCTTCTTATACTGTTTATATTTAGACCTGTTGCTTTGAAAAAACTATAAATAACTTTTGCAAAAGGTTTTCATTGAACTAGTTCACTATTACAATGCCTCCATATAGACTCTATGCAAAAATATTATTTCTTTTGTTGTATTTCAGTGTATTAGTACAGCTATCAGTACAGCTATCAAGAGGTTCTGTTTTAGTTAAATTTCAGTCACATTGGTCAAATTTTGATGAAATTTCATGGACCCAATCCAATAATTTCTATAGGAATCCTTGTGATCAGGACTTTCTTTGTGACCAACAAAAAGCTGCTGGTTTGAAAGTGACTTCTCTGTGAACCGTGCTTCATGCATCGCTACACTATTGACAAGAGACAACGGACCTTTATTTGCCCCCGAAATTTCATCGAAATTCCGCTAATGTGACTGCACCTTTAGCAAAGGGTTAAAGCTTTAAACTTTAAGAAAGGAGCCTATTGGTTGCTACACATCGATTGTGCCTCCTAACAATCAATTCAGCCTTCGGCATTTCAATCAATGTGCGTGGTAGGCTCGGTGTCGCGCTATGATAATGACCCGTTCCCATGACACCGGGGGCCCCGATGGCCTTGCGCGTCTCTAATTAATAATGTAAAATCAACAACTGCCTGATTCCCAGGCAATTGTCTGGCCATCCTTTACCTGCACTTGTCAGGCTGATGCCTTTCATGCAAGCTCATCTGTCTGAGAGAGAGGAAGAAAACACCAAAAAAATGTGTCTCTATTCAAGTCCAGCCAAGACTAGCATACACGGCACAGCTGATTGAGTGTATTGATTGGCACCACAAGAATCAACCTCTTTGATCAAATGCACATTGAGGCTGATGTGTCTGCACATGATATGCTCTTTTGTAGACTTGCCAGACCTGTTTTCTTATCCGCTCGCTGAGAGGGGTTTGAACGCAGGACAGTGAGACTCTTATTAGCTTTTTGTGCGATTTTGTATTTGGTCGGCGAGCTTGATACTAGATGTTTTCCTGTTGAGACGTACTTTAATAGTAGTTAAAATCGAGTGATCCGAGTCATTATGATTGTGTGTGTTGTGTCCATGCATGCTGTGATCTTTTCAATTATCTTATTTATTGATTTAAACAATGACTTTTAAGCTTTTAACATCACATTTTTATGGCCCTTCCATGTCTTGAGGCTTTTTTGCTTTGTTTTGTTTTGTTGGGTGTCTTAAGTTATCTCTCTCTTTCTCTCTCCACTCTTTGGGTGCCCAGGGAAATCACGCTGATCAATATTTCCCATTTTAGAGGAATTGCAGCAAACATTGAAGGAGAGCAGAATTTACAGTACCTTCTCCTCAGCTCTAATCAAACTATAATTTAAATGTGCCCTGCGAACAATTGAGCTGAAATTAAAAGAAACCACACAAGCATTGTGACGGTGTGTGTATGTTCTTGTTTGGTTCTTTTAGAGGTCAACCTGAGCTGTATTTCAGAGATTCTCTCACTATATTATGTGTTTGACAGAAAAAGCAGCTTGTACTGCTTTTGAATGTGTGTGTTTATAATTATTCGAAGTTTGTCTTCTTAGTATATAAATCAAGCGATGTAATTTCAGCTGCCTTTTATGATGGTCAAGGGCCATCGCACAACTCAACCTCACGCTGTCTTATCATTTCAGCTGCGAGATCCTTTACATACCGATGTGCACTTCCCAGCTCCTTTTAGCATGCTGCTCGTTTTCTCTTTCTGCTACTGTTCCTGAAAGAAGAAACCATTCGCACAAATGACCACCGCTTTCAGAAAAGAGCTAGGACTGCATTGTCATATTGAAAGAAAAACCTTTAGTAGCTGCTAACTGGTGAGTTATGACAACAAAACGGATTGCACGTTCAATAACACACTTATTTGTGAAGTAAATACACAGCTGGGTGTTTCTGCAACTACAAGTACTTTTTGCCCTGTAGACTCTGAAAACACACTGTCCATTAATAGTATATATACATGCATCACAGTATAATTATGTAATTATTTGTGATTGTTTATGAAACTTCATGAACATTTCCACCACGGTGTCATTTCCACCAAATTATGTATATGGACGACTCCTTTGTCTGCAGCATTTTATGCATAGTAAATTCCTAGTTATATAATACTTGATTAAATTTTTGCATAATTTGACATGATTGTGTCTTGAGAAAAAGATTCTGTAATATTAAATTAAATTTACATGGCTCACTTACAAGTGAAATTTACTTTAATTCTTCACGCATCAACTAACTAAGCTTTATTAAGGCCAAATTGTTTGGCTGTGGTGGAAATGATAGTTATAATATTTGATAATGAATTTAAAAAAATCACAATTAATATTGAAATTATGTATTTAATTCTTTGTTTAGCTCAGAGTGGTTTTAAATATCTAACCAGTCTTTTATAAAACCATGAACTTTGAATATTTAATATTGAAGGTCTGTTAAACAAAATTGCTACATAAAAGTAATCTGAAAAGTCGAAAAATAAATGAAGACATGACCAAAAATTTCCAGGGAGGACATTTACATAACAAAAAGAAAAATATTTATATCTGTTAGTTTTAATAAAACTCAGCCCCTGGGACATTAATACCCAAGGAACACCCAATTATGTAATGAGTTTAAAAAAAAGTCATATTTACACCGACTTTCCATATAAATTGCCTGTATGTATAATTTAGTTTATTTGTTTATCTAATCCATTGTGGTCATGTAACCTACAACAATATCCAGGTTCTCTGCAGGGAAAAACACCTCAAGGCATTTTCGTACAGACTGCGAAAGCTAGAAAAGGGAAAGAAAATATTTATACAGTCCCCTAATGTCAGACTTTTTGGCTGCAGAGATTCTTTTGTGGAGCCCGAGGGTGTTGTGTAGTGCTTTCTCGCTCATGCATGTCTGTCTGTGCACTGAATCAAGCCCCAGTCCCCATGCAGGAAGCCCTGCTTCAAGTCTCAGGGGCCTGGTGAGCTGCAGACGAGATGCTGGCAGCGGCCGAGTTAAGCTCAGCTAGTGCGGACGGACCGTGATATATGACTCATTCACTGTGCGTATGTGTCAGTGATGAACGCTTCTGGAATTTCCCTTACTCCAACCTTTTTTCTTTTTTTTTTCATGTTCACTTTTTTATTGGAGTGTTAACAGTAATGGTTTATGATGGCGAAGGTTTCTTTTTTCCCTAAAGTGTTTTCACGGTAAGATTTTGGAAAGGAACAACCCAGACTGCTTTTAAAAGAAGAAAAAAAGTACTTTTAAAAGTTCTCCTTTAAAATGTGGCTTCTCTTACAAGGCCCATGTGGTCATGGTGATCTGTAATGATTTGTTTGTTGTGGGTTGGTTTGCTGAAATGGAGCTCCAGCCTAGCGTTATCTGATGGTATCAGTTACAGGGTTGTTCAGTCACTGAAGTATCGGACACTGCGTATGAAGCCACTGCAAATGGGTCGGGATGCTCAGTCTGTGTGTGCTTGAGGTGAGTTTGAGTGTGTGTGAACGTCTAGGGTTTATGGAGTGTGCGCTGAGTTCAGCTGGTTTCTCATGGCAGGTGTCGACAGTCTTCGAGCTCCGCCTGTCACAGGTGTGTATATTCAGATCCTCGGACAGTCCTGGACAGCCATGAAATGAGACACTAGTATCTCCCTCTCTCTTTCACGCTCACTTTTCCACTCTATCGTACCACCTAACTAACCCTTTCTCAATTGAATTCAAACAAAAAAACAAGAGAAAACAGCCTCAGCCTTAGGTGTTATTCGAATGGGATTTGCTTGTCCGTGATCGGACTCTCCTTATTAATTGTCTTTTTATGTCAAGTTTTAAATTTTTTTTAATTCAAGTAAAATCAGTAGGGAACACAACTTAAATGTAGCTTTAGTTACAGTATTTGATTGAATAACTGTTCAAAATTGTATAAATAAATAAATAAAGACAGAGATTTAGCACTGCTCAGACACTAATTATTTCTTAAGGTGGATATTACACTAGCAAAAATGGTCCATTGTCAGTAGAGATGCATGAAGCATTGCTCACACCAAAGAAATTGTCAAAACAAGCAGGTTTCTGTTGGTCAGTGTGGCCAATTTAGAAAAAATATATGTATTATAAAAGAAAAAACAAATCTATGCAAAATAAGAAAAGTCTTGAACCCGATGCAAAATGTTGGAGAAATGTTTCGCATAATTGCAGATTCTTATTGAAAAGACTAGAAATGGTATGGTTTCAGATGGCATTTAGTTCATGTCAACCTTCAAACCTGAAAATGTCCTTCTCACGTAGTCATTCACATTACAGTGTTCAACACTGTGATGAGTTTGATGATCATATAGTTTAAGTTATAAATCATAATATTTATAACTGTATATAATATATACAATATATAACTGCATATAGTATATATTATACATGTCTACATGTAAAACATGCAATTTAGCTCTTAATTTTCTATCATTTTATGGCAAGTGATTGGAGAGAGAAACACAAACATTTCCAATTCTAAATGCAATGAAATCCTCTCTAAATTGATACATAAAATACATTTGTGAAATAGGGTTAGCCAAATAGGGTTTTACGCAGTACCACCTGCACAATATCCTCTCTTCTCCCTACACGCCATGAGCCTTCTGAAGAGGTGTGTGTGTGTGTGTTTGCGTAGAGGAGCTAATGTTTCGGAAAATGTCACTTTCACTGGCTGCCCGTGGCTTGTCGTAGGTCAGGCTCGGGGTGCAGGCTGATCCAGTTATTAAGTCCAAAATCCCATAAACAGCAGTCTCAGCCCAATTAATAATTTACATAATTAACATGCAATTTTAAGTTGGGGCTGGCAGAGCAGGAGCCGTTTAGGGGGAGGGAGGGGTCGGGCATGCGGGGGGGTAATTAGGGCTAACGCAGCCGTGCTGCTAGGACTCCTGTTGGCAATTCCAGCACATTCCGCTCTCTTTCTCTCTTCCGTGTCCTCCTCAGCATGGTCGACTGACAACTGGGCGACAGGCTTTCCCAGCTAAAGCGAAAGCCCCCTCTGACAGTATTAATAGTTGACAAACTGCGCCTAAAGCCTGGGCATTGTTTCTGTCACTTGTTTGGTTTGATGTCAGTGTTAGCGGTTATAAATCAATAGTGTCAGGATTTGGTAATGTTTATAGCAGAGCCAAGGTTTATTATTTCATGTGACTGTCATGGACAAATAGTATTTATCATAGCTGTCTATAAATTACGGCCGACAGACTGTTGGTTTACCCAAACCCACTCCACTCTAGCAGGGACCATTCCGATGTCCACTTCCATATTTAAAGCGATTTATTTTCCCTGAGCCGGAGCCAGACGTTAACCCCACGCTGGTTCTCCTTTCTCTCTGTCGGCCCACGTGTGTGTGAGTGTGTTGCTGCAGTGGTTTCTGCCGTCACATTAACACTTCCTAAACCGCTCAAGGGCAGACCTCGAAACATGACCTCTCACATCTCTCACTCCAAGAATTTTCTTTTTCTTTTCTTTTCTCTTCTTTTCTTTTGACAAACTTTCTAATTTGCTGAGAATTACTTAAAAAAAAAAAACCTTTTGAAACCTTTTTTAACTATCCTGTCCTGTCCCGTCCCATCCCATCCAATCAAACTGTCCTTTTTCTTTGCATTTCATATAAACGGATATAACACTTTGTTTTCATCCACATTTATTTCCTGGTGCAAAGTAGTTCGAAACTGTATTTACAAGGTGGAATAAAATAACTTTGCTATAGTTATACTTAAACCAGCCCTCACTAGTGTTGTTGTCGTAGAACAATGCTGTCTTTTAAAAGATAAAAAGATGATTTGACTGGAAACTTTAGTAAAATATTACCACTTCTCTTATTTGCTCTGAGTATATACAAATAATATCATGTTTACTGTAAGGATGAAATTATGTGTACATTTACAGTGAGCAGTGGCTCTGAAATGGGGAGTTATCTTATGATACTATCCTAAATTCAAACAACAGTATCCATATTTATCTTATGAATAGTAAAATAAATAGGTTTACAAAAAAATGTTGATGTTAAAGGCTCAATGTCCAATTATGAACCAGATTTACTAACAGCTAAACCATCTTTTTGCGTTAATACAGTACTGTCAAAGATTTGCAAACAAAACGTGCAATAAAGAATTATCACTGAAAAGGGTTGGACACAGTTATTTTTGCGCCTGACCTTATTGAATATGCAATTGTAGGAGGTTCCCTTTCAGATGCAAAATTTTGGGAGGAGAGTATTAAAATGAATCACGCAATGTGATTTACTAACGCTTGCACTCGTCAAAGTATTGCGCTGGTATTTGTGCCATTATTTAGCGCCCCCCCAAAAATGTCTTGCAGTAATTTTTACTGCTCTTGGTAGATTGTGCTGGTCATTATGGAAATGATCTTGCAGCTTCTGTGTTCTTTAATGTGCGCATTGTTTGTAAATCACCCACAGAATTTTCCCTTCCCATCGGCGCTTTTATGGACTTGCGCTCTAACGATAATTTGCCCTGTTTAGTAATTCTGGCCCTAAACCTAATATTTTGGGGCTAAAATTGCAGGTTGCATGACATGCCCTCGTCCCCAAGGACCGAAATGGTAGTGTTCGACCAATGGCACTTTTTGTTTACTTTTCTACAATAAACAATTTTGAGCACTAGGTCACAGCATAACAATCAGTTGCGAACCACTGCAGCAAACAAAGTAACAAATTAGTACATTAAGATCCTACGTCAAAATATTTCTCCTGCTCTCTCTCTCTCTCTCTCTCCTTAGAAACTGACCATTCCTTCTCACTCCACCTCCCTCTTCCTCTCTCTCTCTGTGGCTTTGATGATAGCCACGCTGTCTCTGCGTGTAAGAGATGTCTTTGGCCTTGGAAATGATTTCTCGGTGGCCAGGCCCAGCTCTGTTCTATTGATCAGTGGCAGTCATTGACTATCAGTTCCACTTGCAGCAAGGAGGTCATTAGTTACCCACACACACACATTCATCAGAAGGCAGCCATGGATCACTTAGAATGCTAATGCACACGCTAGGAGCTGACAGCTGGACCAGGGGGAGAGAGAACGAGGGAGAGCGAGCGAGAAGAGGGGTGGCTGTAGGGTTGTTCCTGTGTTGAGGAGGGTGTACCAAGGGAGTGCATGCTAAATTGTTTGTGCGTGTGTACAATTGAGCTCCGTATTCTGTTCTTAGCGGGGCCGTCTGCTAATGGGTGTGCACTTTTCCTTATCGTACCACTCCTGTGGCCAAGCCTCAGAAATAGTGATGAAAAAGAGAGATGACATTGGCTATCCAGCCTGTACCTGCATTTGCAGTCTCTTTTGACAAGGGCCACCATGCCTGACCTACCTTGTTTTAGCCTACGGCTGAACGTGACCATACCCTTTAAAATAAAAACAAGCAATACACGAGGAAAGCAAGGCAGCGAGAGAGAGAAAAAGAGAGAGAGAAAGAGCTTTATAATTGGGCCAAGCGAAGCTGCGGGAGGTGGCCGAGCCTCCACGTTCGCCTTTTGTATATTCATGACCCCCTGACTTGATTGATGGAAGGATAGCGTTTGGTGACACTGTCATTTGCAAGTTGAAAAGGTAGCACAGTGGCTGGAGCCGTGGGCTGGGGTCCGGGCTAGGACTGTGGTACAAGCCGAGCGGGAAAGAGAGGGAGAGGGGCTCATTTCTATGCTGATGATATCCAAAGCCCTTCTCATTTCCTTTGTCTCCAGTGGAATGACATCTGCTGACAACAGACACTTTCCAAAGGGCTCCACAGTGGTGGAACAGAAAGAAAAAAAAGGAGGATTCTGGGTTTGAATGTTATACAACTTAAAAACAGATACTGTATATCATAGAAAATTCCTTGCAACTAATAAAATATATATTTAATGTATTCTATGTAGACTGTTTATGGTAACTTAAATCTGCAAAAACATCTTGTTTTTGTGGTTCTGACATCGCATCTGTGAGCATATCACTGTAACACACTGTATGACTGTCTGCATTTACATATAAACACCTCAATGTGAACCACAATTTTATTTGGATGGCTGTCTTAACAAGGTCATTTGCATAAGATGTTTTAAAGATACAGTAGCAAAAACAACCTGTGTAAAAAAATATTTATAATTTGATTGAAATACTTTTTATTTGAAATATAATTAAAATTTTTGATAGTTGTAATGAAAACATCTAATATAAATATTTTTTTAACTGATGATGTATCCTTTTTTTTTTAAAATACATGTAGACAGACTAAATGTAAAGTCTCTGTAAAGTCAGACTGTAAAGTACATGACTGGCCAATTTGTGAAACACTGATGCGTTCGTACACAGAAAGACACATCTATTCACTCTGTTCGATCTGCTCACAGTTTCCAGTTGTGATGTGAAATGTGCAGGTGTAGTTCCCGTCTTTGTATTTGCACCAATTAACACATAAAGTGTAATTACCCCTGTGGAGTCGGTTGGAAGTCCACAAATGAGGGCACCGCTGAGGCCTCTGGCAGCTGACACAGAGAGCCAGAGAGAGAAAGAGGAGAAATTAGTAAGTATCAATTAAGTGACAGTGATACTGATGAATGCTCACTCTGAAAGGTGTCAGATGAAGACTGTGTGTAGGGACTAAACCCAGAAGACTGCAAGATTTGAATGCGCCATGGGGTCTGTGTCACTTAATGCTGTCTGTAAACGCTAAGATGAGGACAACAGATGGAAAATCAGCACAGAGGGGCACAGCCTAAACATAGACCAAAGTTGTACTTCTGTTTCAGAAGTCTCAATGTCAAAAGTAAGATTTTACATAGAAAAAGTATTTAATGTGTTCTGTATACAATACTTCTCAAACTTTTGGGGTCGGTGAGATTTTGTTTGTTGCCTTATATATGCCAAGACTGCATTTATCAAAAATACAGACTAAACGGTAATATTGTGAAATATTATTGCCATTTAAAGTAGCCTAACTGCTTTCTGTTTTGTATTTCAGAATAAAATGTGTCCTGTGTTGACAAAGATAATTTTTTTATCAGCCATTACTCCAGTCTTTAGCTTTGCATGATCCTGCAGAAATCAGTGTAATATGCTGGTTGGTGCTTAAGATTCATTTCTTATTTTCATCCATGTTGAAAACAGTTGAGGTGCTTAATGTTTTGTGGAAACCATGATATATTTTTCAGGATTATTTGATGAATAGAGCATCCAAAACAACAACATTTATTTAAATTAGAAATCTTTTCTAATGTTATAAATGTCTTTACTGTCACTATTAATCAATTTAATCCATCCTTGCTGATTAAAAGTGTAATTTTCTTCAAAATTATATATATAGAAGTCCATAAAATCTCCTCATTTAGATAGCTAAGTAAATATATGTGTGTGTTTATAAGAGACAGAGAGAGACATTATGTTGTTGCACTTGTCTTCTTTCTCGTGTTGTCTTGGATTCCACAGATATACAGACATGAAGAGTGAGAGAAAGAAAGAGAGAGGGAGAGCGAGAGGGAGCGCAAGTGTGATGGATAAGCTCAGGGGCTGTTTACAGCAGTGTGTAAAGCATTAAAGAGCTGGCAGAAGGGCCATTAGCATAAATGTTTAAATCAGACAAACAAACTTATGTACCCAAATGAAAATGTTTTCCTGCATTAATCTGGAGCAGAAGGCTCTAGTAGAACAATTAGTGCCTCTCTCATTCACTCTTTCCCACTCTTTCTTTTCCCCCAACTCACTCTTATTCTCTCTTTTTTTCTGCCTCCCTTTTATTCCGCAAGTGTTTGTTTAAAGACCTAGGACGGAACTTCTCCGGTCCCCTATTAGTGCCGAAGCATCAGACACTTTAGAGACCCCGTTTCAAGAGTTGGCGAGTAATTGTCAGCCTGGTGTATTATGACTGAGTTTGTCAGACAACTGTGAAGTTTCACAGACCAGCTGCGAGGCATCAGACTCTCTTCGTCTCCCTCTCTCCTCCCGAGCTTCTAGTGTTGAGGACCAGACTGAAGCTAGGCTGATTTAAGGCCTTGTAAAAGTGTCGGCTTTTTAAATACTGTTTGCATGCCGCCTCCCGGCAGACATTTCATATTCAGCAGATTTACATGATGGCCATTATTATGATTTTATGAAGCGTGAGCTTTTAAAACTATTGCCTCAGAAACGCTGGGGCAATTTCTGAGATAGTTCACAAGCTCATGACTAGAAGAGACCGTAAAGATCGAAGTGTGAAGCTCAGAGCCTTTTTCAAATATACCAGTCCTCTGCTGCAAAACCTAGTGAGGCAGCATTTGAAGGCATCATAGGTGCTGCTAATGCAAAGACAGATTAGAAACTCAGGCAACTTAATTAGATATATATTATATATTCCATTAAACCTATTTGTTTTCTTAATACATCACGTTATGGCAGTAAAATGTGTTGCAAAAGGCATTTCTTGTTTACTTGTTGAAGTGGTATTTAAGTTTAACCTGTGCATTTGAATACCAAGGAATACGAGTTCTAACCAGGTTCACCAAGATGTTCTACCTTGGACCTGTCAGCTAGTATTTTATCTGGTCAACCATATCTAATCTTGGACCACCTAATGGTCATTTTCAATCCAGAAATTAAATACAACCAGGTACCACTTTGAACTGGTTTTAGCTGGAGTTTGTGGGTATTTGAAGTTTCCATTAAAAGGGTGTATGGGGGGATTCAAGATGCCTGTGCGCTTCAGTATGAGGAAAATCCCCTTTCAGGGTAACCTTTTGTGTCATGGAATGGCATAAATCCAGTCCGGTTTTTACATATGCCCTGTCGACACCGCCTTATATTAGCTGTTTGTTTAAACTAGCCGATAAGCTCTTCAAAGTTCAGCTGCTCAAATTCTCTCTCTGAGAGGTTTTCTACTCCCTTTTTCTCCTCAAATGTTAAACTTGCATAATTTACAGCGGCCTTGTTCCAGCACTCTTGGCCTGGCTCTTCGGGCCTGCCTCTATCCATCTTTACAGTAGTGTAAGCACTGATAGCAGAACATGCTAGGTGTGACAGAACCTCTCCTCTTGTGGGTCGGACTTGACGTTTTTCTCGTGGAGAGTTATGGCTGTTTTGGTAAGACTGGCGGGCCAGGAGGGCTCTTTTGCTGCAGGGTGGAGTGATAGATTCAGCTGCCTGAAGCATCCCAGTGTGTTTATCCATGGCTAGTATGGCAGCTTTCAGAAGACATTTACCCCATGATTTGCGATGAGCTTATGTGTGAATAATTAATGGCAATTAATCCTTAATTACAGTAATTAGGCAAGTCACAGGAAATTAAGCTGCAGCTGGAGAGGGCCTGCGCGTCAGAGGAGGAGAAGGGAGGATGCACAGGCGAATGTGGCATGGCGGTGCTGCTGGAGCAGCAGAGGGTGGCTCGGGTGGCACGGTGAGTGTCGGTGTGTGCCCATGCGAGATTGGCAGCCTCGGTGTGGCGTGCAGTGACACAGATGCTCAGCGGGCATAGAGCCGCCTTGCAGAAGAACAGAGCTGCTAGCGGTATAGAGCAATACTCTTTATCCATCTTTTCTTTAATTCTTTTCATGCCTTCTTTTTGGCAGTCCCTCGTTTCTTGCAGCTTGCAAATATAGTCATTGACCCATTGCCTTTCTGAGATCTGAGGTCCACAGAGATTAAGACAGCCATTTGAGTCATCTTCTTAATTCTCTTTTAATAAAACCCAAATTTATGGCATTTCCGAGCACCTGGGCCATAAAGCACTCGTGCCAGGCTGCCAGGAAGACCTGGTGGGTAGAATTCCAGGCGGGGCACACTAACTCATCCGATATGCCGGCTAGACTCCTGATGAGCCGTCTGTGGCAAAGTACAAGCATAATACACTAACCATTCAGAGAGCTTAAAATAGG
Source organism: Barbus barbus (assembly GCF_936440315.1). Classification (NCBI taxonomy): domain Eukaryota; kingdom Metazoa; phylum Chordata; class Actinopteri; order Cypriniformes; family Cyprinidae; genus Barbus; species Barbus barbus. Next base: position 13,550,552 of record NC_136756.1, read on the forward strand.
CCAAAGGCAGATTTGTGCTTTCATTGGAGCAAGTGGACATGGGGAGATGTTTGGATTTTGTTAGCTCTTAATTGAGACGGGAGTCAGAGGAGGCGCTGGTCTATTTTTCCCGTTTAGTCCAGAGCTCATTTGCGTCTTTTCATGCCTGCCTGTGTGAATTTCCGCTCCTTTCTTCTACTGTTACTTCCAATTACGCTGTTATGCACATCACTAATTCGTGTGCCAGGGTCTCTGGATCAGCCTTGGGTTTCATCTCTGCCCATTTTCAACACAATATGACCTTCATCTGTGTTTTTCTTTGGGTTTTTTGACGTGCCCTGCAGTCAATTTACATATTACATTTTTAGGTGATCCACAGGGCTCCATACTGGGCATGTTTTTTTTTTTGTTTTTTTTTGTTTTTTGTTTTTTGTTTTGGTAATTTGCGCTTTACCCTTACCTGTCTGAAACACCTTAATAATATTTTCATACCTTCACGTACTGTACATGGAATTTAATGCTAACTCCTGTTGTTCCATTTTAGGTTTTTGGTATGATGGGAATAATTATAATTTAGAGCCTAGACTCGTTTTTTTCGGTATTCACTACCAGTTTTTGACAGTCTTCTCTCCTGTGCATCATTGAAGTGGCAGCGTGGGTTCATTTTTATAACATGGAGGGAGAAAGGGAGTGTTTTACTAATAGGGGGTTTAAGTGGCATGGTGAGGCGCTCAACTGTGATATTACATTAACCCAACCTGCCTCACATAGCCTGCCATCGACGACAAGATTAAGAGAACACACACCACCCCACTCTTAGCTCTCAAATACTCCACTTCAAATAATGAGAATTTATTGAGGAGCTCAAAGATGCTCCTCTCACACCTCCTTTACCTCTTCCCCTCTTTTATCAGGACGCACAGCAGAAAGCATGCCAGAGTGCCGCCGATGTGGATGTGCACACTCTCTAATGATGGCGCGCCTGCCTTTTTCTTCTCTGTCAATTTACAGTAAAAAATGGTTCAGTTCCACATAATAGTCACATAGTTAAAGCTCATATGTGTTAACCCTTTTAGCCATCCATTATAATAGGAGTTGAAGCATTTGCACACAATTTGCGCTCTGACGGTTCTAGCATCATCTGCATGTGTTCTCTACATGCATCAGTTTTCCTCCTTTGCTTCTTTGGATAATCGTACATAACCCAAGCACCAGTGAGTACTTTAGCTCCAGACAGAGAGAGCAAAAGGAGTGAGAGAGCCTGGTGGTGTGAAGTGACAAGGTCAGCAGGTTCTCTCGTCGCTGTACAGAATCTTCCGGATAAGTGAAATAAATGAGGCAGTGTTAGCTGCTAACGGAACGTGTGTCACTGCGATGCTAAAGGCTAAATGCCGACTGCCACGCCTTCAAATCTCTGGGTAGGCTAAGCTTCAGCATTGGCATAGACGTCCTGTTAAAGTGTCTGGGAAAAGTGCAATGGAAGCAGATACTCGTGTAGTCCAGCTCACTGATTCAGTTGATACAGGAAGCAAGACAGAACAGCATAGGTGCAGTGCTAACAAGGCAGTTATTAGCTACACATCAGCAAATGCAGAGAAATCAGAAAACCACTCTGACATATTACTTGCACTCTTAATCATTACTAGTCACAATAATACTGATAATAATGATACACAATAAATAATACACAAAATAATGATAATGAAAATGTGCTTCCTTGACTATATTGTTTTATTTTTTAATCAATTTATAGATTTCCATCCTGCTAGTCTTTTATGAAATGCCTTTAGCAAAAGCCAGTTTCATAATGACATCATCCTCTAGGAAGTAAAATAATATTTGGCTGGAAAACAACAGCACAAACATCAGTAAGTAGTTTGTTTTCTGGCATTAGTTCCAGTCCATTTTGCTTTTATATAATTACAGAAATCTGCATATTATCAAAATTTCAAAAGATGCTGTATAAATAATCAAGCTATAATCAATAAAGAGGAAATACTAAAAGATTAAGAGTTCAGAAGGGTTCTGCATAAGAGGAATGATGCTTACACCCCCCCACCCCCCAAAAAAGCCCCAAAAGCCCTATCAATTTCACATTTTCATTTGACAGTGTCAGGTCCCAGTAAGACGAAGAAAATCCAATTGAGGGAAAGCACAGGAGACTGTACTCTGCATTTGTGTTTTCTTAATGTAGAATTGCCATACAAGCAAACTTTATTGGAAGATACAGCATTATAGCTGGACAGGGACCTCAAGATGTAAACGTAATCGAATAAGGACGCAATTTTTGAAAAGTGGCCGATGTCCTGAGTCTAGCCCCCATGCTCTTTCCCCCATCCAGCCCTCTCACAATTAAACATCCAAAGCACATAGAAGAGCGGATTCATGCGGAAAGTATGTAATACCATTAGGGGACATTTCAAAGTGGACTTATATAGCTCTGTGTGTTTTTCTTTTAATTAGAGTCCAATTGTTTTAATGGCAAAGTTTCATCCAGAGTATTTGTATTCAAATACACATTTTCCTGGTTTTCCCCCCATCTTTTCACTTTCTCTCTCTCTCCGCTTTATATTTTTCTTGGTCTCTAATTGTCCATTGCAGTGAGTCAGAGCCGCGCTACAAGAAAACATAAGTGCAACGTGTTGAGGCTATTTCTCCCTGAGAAAACTCTGCAGGGCTGCATCAGTGACAGTGCTACTGACGGGTTAATGGAGCAGTCTGAGTGTGTGTGGTTGTGTGCATACGTGTGTGTAAGGCTATCCTTTCGCCCCTGCGCTGACCCCTTTGTGGGCCTGAATTCCTCAAATGTTTGCAGGATCAAGTCACTTAATCTGTGTCTCTGCTCGAACCCCAACGCACAATGCCTCGGAGGGAAGTAGAGATAAAAGAACGGAGAAAGCTATTGAGATTGAGATGCAGGGAGCACTTGGAAGAGATATACTGTACATTGAGAGCCGGGTTTCAGTCAGTAGGCAGTATGTATTATTTCACACTACCTCGTATTGTCCTCTGCCAATTGTTTTTGACAGGTAAAACGGTCAGGGAAATCGGCAAGGGAATTCTGTGTATTCCCACAAAATGGCAGGCATTGGCATTTAATCACAGAGTCTGCGGAGTGAAACTGCTCTCTATTGAAATGTATGAATTTGCTGCGCCAGGAATGGGGTGCATCCTCTTTACGTTGAAGACTATTCCGGAGGGATCGCTCCTTGAGATAGAATTCCGTTTGCGTCTCCAAACAGCATTCCTGTCGCCCGGCAATCACCGGCGCTCCCTTCATCAACTTGCAACAGCTCCCTCTTGATAGGAGCAATTCATAATTTCAGCTCCGTGTCACACGCGCACAACCGCGGCCCACTCATGCCTAATAGCGAGCAAGTCTGAGGCAGGAAGAATGGGGCTAAAACACGTCTGAGCCTTGAGAAATATTTGAGGATCAGTCAAAGATATATTCCAAGAACTCGAATGCATAATATATTCGGGGCCTCGCGAACATAAGCCGCTATTTTGCTCCGCTCCTGTTTCCCGCTCAATCACGATGATGAAACAACAGAGGATGGGAGGAGGGTGGTGGGTTTAGAGGCGGGTTGGTCCTCCATGCCGGGCTGTGCGCTCGTCTCCCGAGTTCCTCTTCCTGGGTGAAACGACAGTCATGTGGTGGGGGAGCGAAGGACTCCTCAGTCAGTGCGTGACACTGCTGTCAGTGCATGCATTAATTATGCAGCCCGGGGCCACGGAACGAGAGCGGCAACGTGTAAGACTAAGACGGAAAGATAGGGAAGGAGAGAAGAGAAAAGAAGGAGATGGATAAAGGAGTTGTGTGTGTGACAGGACAAACAGGGAAACGGAATGAACTGGTTAAGAAATAGCTCGAGTCCATTTTAACCTGGAGGATTTCTGTAGCGGTGCAGGGTCATACATTACGAATGAAGTCATTATAATTGATGTAAACATGCTGTGACCCTTAAAGCCAACGTGAAGTCAACAATAACCTGTGTATTTTCTTAATGCACATTCCTGGTCTTATCGGGAACTATTCCACGGTGCTTATTATTCCAAAGGGGAACAAAATGGTCTTGTAATGTTCAAAATGTAACTGCATTTTTTATTGTAATGTAATTTAATTTAAAGTAGTTTGTTGTTGTTATTAATATTATCATTTAGCATTTTCAATTTAGTTTAATTTTTTATTTATTTTCAAAAGTTTGTTTATTTATTTTTTATTTTAGTTTTCGTTTTAGTATTTTAGGGCTGCCAAAGTTAATGTGCTAATTTCAAGTGTTTAACGTCATTACATTTCTCAACCCAGTTTATTTTTATCTACTGGCATTTTATTTTGAATTGAAGGCAGTTTTTATTGTTTATTTCAGGATTCAATACTGATAACATATGCACCAAAAACTAACATTTATTTGTAGATATATTTATTTATTTACTTTTTAGGGTTTTGTTTAAATTTTGACAATTTATTTTAGTTGTTAATTTACTGTAAATTTAGTTCTCTGTTAACAAGATTAACATTTACTTACATTCAGCCTTGCTCCATAATGGCATGCAACATGCCCTTTTCACTATCCGATAGGTTGTTTGGCCAAAAAAACAACAACAAAAATCTAAATTATTTTCTTGAATATAATTTTCAGATTACAGAAATATGGTGGTTTGTGAATAGCAATTTACGTTGAATTGTTTTGCACCATGTACATTGTTATTTGGGTTACCAAACAGCTTGTAGATGAACTGTTCAAGCATCCAATGGAAAAATATCTCTGAAATATTGTCTTGGAACATAGTACTGTTAAAGGGAAGAATCCAGTCACAAACTCATCCAAATATCCAAGACTTATTTACATTCGGCCAAGTGACTGTTTGGAGAAATGTTTGTGCGTTCGTGTTCATTTGGGCCATCTGTGTTGTGTAGACAGGGCCAGCTGTGTTTAAGATATGACTCTGCTTTTTAAGATGGACCAAACTGAACTGGACATGTAATGACAGCGAATTGCCATGGCAGGCAGCTCTCCATGAGAGATGCTAATTTTAAACCCTGTCCTAGATTTAGTACAGCCTAGCACAGCAGTTTCCTTCCTGTGTGCACACACATACTTACGGCTCACTGTGCTGTCTCCTTTCCTGTCACTCATGCCGCATCATCCACCATAATTCAGAGGTGATGCCTCATGACTTCTCACTGCCATCAGCCTTCTGCTCTGTAAGTGTTCCAAGGTTTGAATCCGTGGCTGTCAGGATCTCTTCTATAGTCAGGGATATATATTCTGTGTGTCCGGGCAATATTGCAGAGGAGCTTTTCGAATAGTCCTAATTGAGTCACATGCAAAAAGTCTGCAATTTTATTCTGTTGATCAGGAGTTGTTTCCATGAATGCATGAATTCACTACCATTATTCCCTTCGAGAACTTCTGCGTCTTTATAAAGACTTAACCCTGCCGGATCCGGCATGCTCGCTTTGTAGCGTGCACAATTTTGATCTCAGGAAAGCTGCTGTTCCGTAACTGTCACCTGTCACTTCCATTTTTCCACAACACAAAAGAACATATCTTGTATTACATGGTATTCCACAGGGGTGTTTCTCTTTCCTTCCCCTGATCTCTGCAGTTATTGAAAAATAAATGCTGTTAACTACTGTTTGAGTGGGCTTTGATTCAAATGGCATGGAAATGAGCTGGTTGCTTTACTCTCAGGGAGCAAAATTGAAACCATTAACGAATTATTCACTCTCTCTCCGAATGTATTCATTTCTTTATTCTACGTGATCATACATAACCATATTCCGTTTGACGGCAAAGTATAAAAGTGATATTAGCAGCCCAACACAGCATGGAGCTACATCGCCCCGAACGGAACGGTTCTGTTGAAAGAAGTAGGTGGCACTGAGGAAAATATATGGATTCGTTGCCGAGGAATGACATGCGCGTATAGCCTTAACTTCACCCTCTCTTATACCTTAAACAAATTCCCGCCCGCCCACGGACCTCTTAAATATTTAATTTGACAACTTTTTAATCCGTCACTACGCTGTGATGAAGTAATTGTCACATGTCGGGAAAGAGGGAGAGCAGGAAAAAAAAGATTAAATTATACTTTGAAATGTGAATTGAAGTGATTTAAAAGGTGCCGGGCTCTTATTTGTTTTAGGACCTCAAGTAATAAGCCATGGCTAAGAAGGATGACTTTTCTCATGTACTTGCGTGTTTATCTGAGGGCTTTGGCATTACAAAGCTGGAGTCCCTGGTGATTTGCCCGGGCCGGCGTTCCCTGCGATCCAGAGGCTGGTGGGGGCTTTAAACCATAACCTGTACTAATGGAGTTCACGGGTCTGCTCGCTCACAAACACGTACGGTTTCACACTCAGCAGTGCCGTATATGACCGATGACATTTCGCGAGTGCTTTTAAAACCTATGCCTAAGAAACTGACCTTGGTTTTGCTTGGATAATGTGGAGCAGGAGGCAAAGGATTTGCTGGTTGAAGTAAAAACCTTTCTGTGTATGAGACAAACTCCTGAGCTCATGTACAGTGACTAACTGTCTTTTCTTAGCATACCTGATCTTTTCTGATCACAGATTAGCTATCACGAGAAAGATGTAATGCGCTTCTATCTCATCTGCAGAGAATGGGAACAGGACAGATTATACTCTATTGATAATCCTGAGGGGCTGAGTAGAATTCAACATACCCAGTGTTTATCGGACCTTCATAATTTAATCAGTTTAAACATAATATGAAAATTATGGCATCATTTGCTCACATTCATGCCGTTCCAAACCTGTATGACATTCTTTCTCCTGGGGAGTACAAAATAAGGTATTTGAAAAATGTCTTCCATCATACCATGGATGTTCACTGGTCACCAAAATGTTTGGTTACCAACGTTCTTCAAAATATTTTATTTTTATGTTCCTAAGAGGAAAGAAACCATTGCTTGCACAATTTGAGAGATGCAATACTGTGGTAAAAATGTTGCACGTCTCTTAATAACTGATAGACCTCTTCCCATAACTATTACCATATTTTCTATCTGTTTTGACCACTTCAGCCTACGATCAAGAATAACTCCAAGAAGTCTTAATTTCCTCTAACTGTTCAATAGGCACACTCTTTACAGACAAATTTAATTGTGGTTTAAATTTAAGTTTAAAATTTGATCCAAACACAATACTTTTGTTTTTTGTCAAATTTAAAACCATCTTATTATTCCGTACCCACTTTACTCCTCATCTAAATCAGCAGATAATTTTTTAATTGATTTTGTTGGTAGATATAATGTTGTATCATCTGCATACATAACTGCCCTTGCACGCTTTAACACCAAAGGACGATCACTGGTAAAAATAGAAAATAACAATGGTCCTAGACAACTTCTTCTTTCATTATAAAATACACATTGCCTCCTATTAGTCAGATCACTTTTAAACCAATTCACAGTATGAGAAGTAAATTTATAACATTTAAATTTTTCAAGCAATAATTTATGATCCAGTACATCAAAATCAGACTATATAATTCAGACTTGTATTTGTCTTTCTAGATTTAGCTTTTTTTCTAGATTTACCCCCTGATTTCTTCTCACCCTCTCACCCTGGCATGGGAGGTGTGTGTGCCTGCTTGTGCCCGGCTGGTGCCCAGCTTTGCAGGGCATGGCGCCGAGAGCAGCGGGCAGATCCTTCAGGCTCTCTCTACCTTTCATCCACTGCTGAAGGTGAAAGTGCCCCCTCAGGGTTACTGAGCTCTGCCCCTCCCAATGGCTGCTGTGCAGGGAGTCAGATAGAGGAGAAATGATTAAAAAAATGAGAACTGCTGAATTTGCCCTTGTCTAATGTATAATGTTTAATAATGAAGGCATTTTTTTCGTGTCAGAAATTAACTTTTATATTAAGGAGCAATGTTTGTCCCCTGGAGTTGTTCTTCTGGGCTTTTTATCTTTATGAAGGCTTATTTTTTTTCTAACTATATTAAAATGGGCAACATGTTGCCCGCTTACGTCAAATACTTCTGATCTGATGACTTCTGATTCTATCTATCTATCTATCTATCTATCTATCTATCTATCTATCTATCTATCTATCTATCTATCTATCTATCTATCTATCTATCTATCTATCTATCTATCTATCTATCTATCTATCTATCTATCTTTATACCATTAATAGATTGTATTCATATGTTCATTGAAAAGTAGTGTTCAGGAAGGCAGCACACACACACACACACACACACACTCACACCACTATTATCCTGCACAGAGGCAGCTGAGATTTATGAAGTCCACATGTTTAATACATTTAATTTGGTCCATGGGATTTGTACTTGCTTTGGGTTTTTTGTGCGTCCACTAGTGAAATATTCAGTCCATACTCAGCCAGTATTAATACGGGACTCCAGAAGAGAGGGGAGCATGGCGTGCATAAACATTTAGCCCTTATAGACTTCCTTGAGAATATAAGGACTGCACAGTACATGTTGAGTGCTGTGAAGGCCCAATACATAATGTCCCAGAAAGCAACAGCCTGTTGAGAAATGGAGAGCAGTGTTACATATTCCTGCAGGCCTTCTAGTATTTTAGACAGTCAGATATGGAGAGTGTGTAGACTGAGAGAGAGCGAGAGGCCCCATTGTGAAATACCGACCAATGCAAATTTAAAGCCCCTGCCATCTCCCATTTTCAGGAGGAATCCATTAATTTGTAAACACATCCTATGAAGATGGCAGCTGGAGGAGTGCGTGAGGCAAAAGGGGGGGAAATTATGAAAAAAAAGAAAGAAAAATAAACAGATTACTCCACTGCCTGGTGTGGTCACTAAAATATTTGCTTTGCTTAAGTGCTGTTGGTTTTTCAAAGGAAATAAAAGAGAGCAAGTGAGGGACGAAAACAGACCCTCTTCTCTGAGGTACCTGCTAAGCAGGTGAGAGTTGTTTTTAGCAGAGTGTTTGCTTATCTAATGGGCTTTCCATTTTGATGGCTGAAAGTGTCATCAGTTCTTCATTTAGGCAGCAAACAGGAAACATGGGTAGAGAGAGAGAGATAGAGAAACAAAAAGATTTGACTCTCTTGACTGCATGAGTAATGAGAGTTAAAGAGAGTTCACAACCTGACTAAACAGCTAGCTGTGTTAGCTGCTGCCCGTAGCGTGATACTTGCTAGCTCTTGTGTTTGTTTCGCCCTTGTGGCCGCAAATGCACTTGCGAAGGCGGATGCTTTTGTTTACATGGGTAATGCGGGTGTATTTAATGTTGACAGATATGGCTTTTGGGTGAATGCTAGCTGGGGTGGATTGAGGGGCCCATAATGTGGCTGTCATCTGCATGAACAGAGGTTGAAGAGAAGCAGCCCACCTCCATTTCCCCCCTCGCATGGAGCCCGCTCTCCTCTCACTCAGCGCCGCTTGTATTTATGGACTGATTTTACTGGCCTCAGACATGGCGCTTTTACACCGATCTGCTCAGACTCAGGGTTGTTCGGACATTTATGTTGTTCCTGCTCTGAGTTACGTTCTCATGTAAAAAATGAGAGATATTGTCTGTAAACCAGGGGGAATGTAGAAATACACCCGCACAGGCACTGACACTGTTCTCACACTGAACCTGTGGCATATACACTTACATAATATTTTAAAATCTAAAATTGAATTATGAGTTAAACTTTAAAATGGGAAATTAAGTCACATTACGAAATATAAGCTGTCAGTTATGAAAAATAAAGTTGCATTTGTGGCAAATTCTCAGTTGTGAGATATATTATACTGAAGTGATGAGTTATATTGAAGTATAAAGTCACAATGATTTATTTATTTTTATTTTATTATTTTGCAGAAACGAGCTTCAATACCTTTCTTGCCCTTACAAAAATAGCCATGGTATGATTCTTTCGCTAAAATACTGTAATTGTTGCAGTCAATAGTGTGATATCTACATATATAAAAAACTTTAATTACTACATTAATGTCTTTTATAATACTAACAGTAGCTGGACTAATTTTGTGGTATTTTTGTTGGAAATTATTGTTACCAGGGTAAATTTATGCATGACTACCTCATATTTACTTTATTATAGCAGTTAAAATTATTTACAAATACGCAGTTTATTTCATGCAAACTTTTGGGACTCAGTATTTGTTTCCATGAAACCAAAATCCATTACCAAGACATTTCTATCTTATTAATAAACCCCCCCTGCAATACACATTTATATTCAAATCTGTGAACTGCTGCGAAGCTCCAAAAGAAGCAGGCAGAAGTCATCTGCTAAAGTCTCTCTCACGCTAAGCCCTCGAGTTTATATGCACAAACACACAGAGCGCAAAAGAAACGAAAGGGAACAACGAGAGCGAGCGAGACAGCAACAACCCCTCCTCGCCCTCCTCTCCCAAATCCTAAACACTGTTTACTCATATTTTAAAATCAGCCTTTCCACTGCCCCACTGTGAGGATATCGAACTCATTCAAACACGTCATCTTTACCAAAGCTTATTAAAAAGACGGACACAGCAGCGGAGGATCCTCATTTTTCAGTCTGTGCTGTAATTGCCCAACACAGACTGGTGAACAACAATCGCAGAGAGAGGGAGCGAGAGCGGGTGAGCGGAGGCAAGGAGATAAAGGGCTTTAGAGGGCTGGAAAAAAAAGGAGGGAGAATGTCTCGGAATCTCTCAATGGACCATGTTCCAATAAATCCCCTCGCATTTCAAAGGGGTGTGGGATTTCACAAACACATTTTGAAAGACGATCCTGTGAATCGAGCGAGCACTTTACGGTATAAGTGCCAGCTTCTTTAAGCTGAGAGAGCGAAAGAGGACGGGGGGCAGGGAAAATGCGAGCAAGCGGGGTGGGCTTTTTGCGCATGTAATGCCTTGTGTTTGACCTGAAACTGCACTGGCTGGCTGATCTTTTGTGGAAATGATATACATGTGGAACAGAAATAGATAACTCCGTTTTTAACAGTTTTCAAAAATCGTGTTTTTTCAAAATAACTAAAAAATACAGCTAACACAATAAAAATATGATAACATCATAAAAAACATGATTTTTGGCATGAAAATAAATGTTTTTGTAAATAAACTCTTCTTATACTGTTTATATTTAGACCTGTTGCTTTGAAAAAACTATAAATAACTTTTGCAAAAGGTTTTCATTGAACTAGTTCACTATTACAATGCCTCCATATAGACTCTATGCAAAAATATTATTTCTTTTGTTGTATTTCAGTGTATTAGTACAGCTATCAGTACAGCTATCAAGAGGTTCTGTTTTAGTTAAATTTCAGTCACATTGGTCAAATTTTGATGAAATTTCATGGACCCAATCCAATAATTTCTATAGGAATCCTTGTGATCAGGACTTTCTTTGTGACCAACAAGAAAGCTGCTGGTTTGAAAGTGACTTCTCTGTGAACCGTGCTTCATGCATCGCTACACTATTGACAAGAGACAACGGACCTTTATTTGCCCCCGAAATTTCATCGAAATTCCGCTAATGTGACTGCACCTTTAGCAAAGGGTTAAAGCTTTAAACTTTAAGAAAGGAGCCTATTGGTTGCTACACATCGATTGTGCCTCCTAACAATCAATTCAGCCTTCGGCATTTCAATCAATGTGCGTGGTAGGCTCGGTGTCGCGCTATGATAATGACCCGTTCCCATGACACCGGGGGCCCCGATGGCCTTGCGCGTCTCTAATTAATAATGTAAAATCAACAACTGCCTGATTCCCAGGCAATTGTCTGGCCATCCTTTACCTGCACTTGTCAGGCTGATGCCTTTCATGCAAGCTCATCTGTCTGAGAGAGAGGAAGAAAACACCAAAAAAATGTGTCTCTATTCAAGTCCAGCCAAGACTAGCATACACGGCACAGCTGATTGAGTGTATTGATTGGCACCACAAGAATCAACCTCTTTGATCAAATGCACATTGAGGCTGATGTGTCTGCACATGATATGCTCTTTTGTAGACTTGCCAGACCTGTTTTCTTATCCGCTCGCTGAGAGGGGTTTGAACGCAGGACAGTGAGACTCTTATTAGCTTTTTGTGCGATTTTGTATTTGGTCGGCGAGCTTGATACTAGATGTTTTCCTGTTGAGACGTACTTTAATAGTAGTTAAAATCGAGTGATCCGAGTCATTATGATTGTGTGTGTTGTGTCCATGCATGCTGTGATCTTTTCAATTATCTTATTTATTGATTTAAACAATGACTTTTAAGCTTTTAACATCACATTTTTATGGCCCTTCCATGTCTTGAGGCTTTTTTGCTTTGTTTTGTTTTGTTGGGTGTCTTAAGTTATCTCTCTCTTTCTCTCTCCACTCTTTGGGTGCCCAGGGAAATCACGCTGATCAATATTTCCCATTTTAGAGGAATTGCAGCAAACATTGAAGGAGAGCAGAATTTACAGTACCTTCTCCTCAGCTCTAATCAAACTATAATTTAAATGTGCCCTGCGAACAATTGAGCTGAAATTAAAAGAAACCACACAAGCATTGTGACGGTGTGTGTATGTTCTTGTTTGGTTCTTTTAGAGGTCAACCTGAGCTGTATTTCAGAGATTCTCTCACTATATTATGTGTTTGACAGAAAAAGCAGCTTGTACTGCTTTTGAATGTGTGTGTTTATAATTATTCGAAGTTTGTCTTCTTAGTATATAAATCAAGCGATGTAATTTCAGCTGCCTTTTATGATGGTCAAGGGCCATCGCACAACTCAACCTCACGCTGTCTTATCATTTCAGCTGCGAGATCCTTTACATACCGATGTGCACTTCCCAGCTCCTTTTAGCATGCTGCTCGTTTTCTCTTTCTGCTACTGTTCCTGAAAGAAGAAACCATTCGCACAAATGACCACCGCTTTCAGAAAAGAGCTAGGACTGCATTGTCATATTGAAAGAAAAACCTTTAGTAGCTGCTAACTGGTGAGTTATGACAACAAAACGGATTGCACGTTCAATAACACACTTATTTGTGAAGTAAATACACAGCTGGGTGTTTCTGCAACTACAAGTACTTTTTGCCCTGTAGACTCTGAAAACACACTGTCCATTAATAGTATATATACATGCATCACAGTATAATTATGTAATTATTTGTGATTGTTTATGAAACTTCATGAACATTTCCACCACGGTGTCATTTCCACCAAATTATGTATATGGACGACTCCTTTGTCTGCAGCATTTTATGCATAGTAAATTCCTAGTTATATAATACTTGATTAAATTTTTGCATAATTTGACATGATTGTGTCTTGAGAAAAAGATTCTGTAATATTAAATTAAATTTACATGGCTCACTTACAAGTGAAATTTACTTTAATTCTTCACGCATCAACTAACTAAGCTTTATTAAGGCCAAATTGTTTGGCTGTGGTGGAAATGATAGTTATAATATTTGATAATGAATTTAAAAAAATCACAATTAATATTGAAATTATGTATTTAATTCTTTGTTTAGCTCAGAGTGGTTTTAAATATCTAACCAGTCTTTTATAAAACCATGAACTTTGAATATTTAATATTGAAGGTCTGTTAAACAAAATTGCTACATAAAAGTAATCTGAAAAGTCGAAAAATAAATGAAGACATGACCAAAAATTTCCAGGGAGGACATTTACATAACAAAAAGAAAAATATTTATATCTGTTAGTTTTAATAAAACTCAGCCCCTGGGACATTAATACCCAAGGAACACCCAATTATGTAATGAGTTTAAAAAAAAGTCATATTTACACCGACTTTCCATATAAATTGCCTGTATGTATAATTTAGTTTATTTGTTTATCTAATCCATTGTGGTCATGTAACCTACAACAATATCCAGGTTCTCTGCAGGGAAAAACACCTCAAGGCATTTTCGTACAGACTGCGAAAGCTAGAAAAGGGAAAGAAAATATTTATACAGTCCCCTAATGTCAGACTTTTTGGCTGCAGAGATTCTTTTGTGGAGCCCGAGGGTGTTGTGTAGTGCTTTCTCGCTCATGCATGTCTGTCTGTGCACTGAATCAAGCCCCAGTCCCCATGCAGGAAGCCCTGCTTCAAGTCTCAGGGGCCTGGTGAGCTGCAGACGAGATGCTGGCAGCGGCCGAGTTAAGCTCAGCTAGTGCGGACGGACCGTGATATATGACTCATTCACTGTGCGTATGTGTCAGTGATGAACGCTTCTGGAATTTCCCTTACTCCAACCTTTTTTCTTTTTTTTTTCATGTTCACTTTTTTATTGGAGTGTTAACAGTAATGGTTTATGATGGCGAAGGTTTCTTTTTTCCCTAAAGTGTTTTCACGGTAAGATTTTGGAAAGGAACAACCCAGACTGCTTTTAAAAGAAGAAAAAAAGTACTTTTAAAAGTTCTCCTTTAAAATGTGGCTTCTCTTACAAGGCCCATGTGGTCATGGTGATCTGTAATGATTTGTTTGTTGTGGGTTGGTTTGCTGAAATGGAGCTCCAGCCTAGCGTTATCTGATGGTATCAGTTACAGGGTTGTTCAGTCACTGAAGTATCGGACACTGCGTATGAAGCCACTGCAAATGGGTCGGGATGCTCAGTCTGTGTGTGCTTGAGGTGAGTTTGAGTGTGTGTGAACGTCTAGGGTTTATGGAGTGTGCGCTGAGTTCAGCTGGTTTCTCATGGCAGGTGTCGACAGTCTTCGAGCTCCGCCTGTCACAGGTGTGTATATTCAGATCCTCGGACAGTCCTGGACAGCCATGAAATGAGACACTAGTATCTCCCTCTCTCTTTCACGCTCACTTTTCCACTCTATCGTACCACCTAACTAACCCTTTCTCAATTGAATTCAAACAAAAAAACAAGAGAAAACAGCCTCAGCCTTAGGTGTTATTCGAATGGGATTTGCTTGTCCGTGATCGGACTCTCCTTATTAATTGTCTTTTTATGTCAAGTTTTAAATTTTTTTTAATTCAAGTAAAATCAGTAGGGAACACAACTTAAATGTAGCTTTAGTTACAGTATTTGATTGAATAACTGTTCAAAATTGTATAAATAAATAAATAAAGACAGAGATTTAGCACTGCTCAGACACTAATTATTTCTTAAGGTGGATATTACACTAGCAAAAATGGTCCATTGTCAGTAGAGATGCATGAAGCATTGCTCACACCAAAGAAATTGTCAAAACAAGCAGGTTTCTGTTGGTCAGTGTGGCCAATTTAGAAAAAATATATGTATTATAAAAGAAAAAACAAATCTATGCAAAATAAGAAAAGTCTTGAACCCGATGCAAAATGTTGGAGAAATGTTTCGCATAATTGCAGATTCTTATTGAAAAGACTAGAAATGGTATGGTTTCAGATGGCATTTAGTTCATGTCAACCTTCAAACCTGAAAATGTCCTTCTCACGTAGTCATTCACATTACAGTGTTCAACACTGTGATGAGTTTGATGATCATATAGTTTAAGTTATAAATCATAATATTTATAACTGTATATAATATATACAATATATAACTGCATATAGTATATATTATACATGTCTACATGTAAAACATGCAATTTAGCTCTTAATTTTCTATCATTTTATGGCAAGTGATTGGAGAGAGAAACACAAACATTTCCAATTCTAAATGCAATGAAATCCTCTCTAAATTGATACATAAAATACATTTGTGAAATAGGGTTAGCCAAATAGGGTTTTACGCAGTACCACCTGCACAATATCCTCTCTTCTCCCTACACGCCATGAGCCTTCTGAAGAGGTGTGTGTGTGTGTGTTTGCGTAGAGGAGCTAATGTTTCGGAAAATGTCACTTTCACTGGCTGCCCGTGGCTTGTCGTAGGTCAGGCTCGGGGTGCAGGCTGATCCAGTTATTAAGTCCAAAATCCCATAAACAGCAGTCTCAGCCCAATTAATAATTTACATAATTAACATGCAATTTTAAGTTGGGGCTGGCAGAGCAGGAGCCGTTTAGGGGGAGGGAGGGGTCGGGCATGCGGGGGGGTAATTAGGGCTAACGCAGCCGTGCTGCTAGGACTCCTGTTGGCAATTCCAGCACATTCCGCTCTCTTTCTCTCTTCCGTGTCCTCCTCAGCATGGTCGACTGACAACTGGGCGACAGGCTTTCCCAGCTAAAGCGAAAGCCCCCTCTGACAGTATTAATAGTTGACAAACTGCGCCTAAAGCCTGGGCATTGTTTCTGTCACTTGTTTGGTTTGATGTCAGTGTTAGCGGTTATAAATCAATAGTGTCAGGATTTGGTAATGTTTATAGCAGAGCCAAGGTTTATTATTTCATGTGACTGTCATGGACAAATAGTATTTATCATAGCTGTCTATAAATTACGGCCGACAGACTGTTGGTTTACCCAAACCCACTCCACTCTAGCAGGGACCATTCCGATGTCCACTTCCATATTTAAAGCGATTTATTTTCCCTGAGCCGGAGCCAGACGTTAACCCCACGCTGGTTCTCCTTTCTCTCTGTCGGCCCACGTGTGTGTGAGTGTGTTGCTGCAGTGGTTTCTGCCGTCACATTAACACTTCCTAAACCGCTCAAGGGCAGACCTCGAAACATGACCTCTCACATCTCTCACTCCAAGAATTTTCTTTTTCTTTTCTTTTCTCTTCTTTTCTTTTGACAAACTTTCTAATTTGCTGAGAATTACTTAAAAAAAAAAAACCTTTTGAAACCTTTTTTAACTATCCTGTCCTGTCCCGTCCCATCCCATCCAATCAAACTGTCCTTTTTCTTTGCATTTCATATAAACGGATATAACACTTTGTTTTCATCCACATTTATTTCCTGGTGCAAAGTAGTTCGAAACTGTATTTACAAGGTGGAATAAAATAACTTTGCTATAGTTATACTTAAACCAGCCCTCACTAGTGTTGTTGTCGTAGAACAATGCTGTCTTTTAAAAGATAAAAAGATGATTTGACTGGAAACTTTAGTAAAATATTACCACTTCTCTTATTTGCTCTGAGTATATACAAATAATATCATGTTTACTGTAAGGATGAAATTATGTGTACATTTACAGTGAGCAGTGGCTCTGAAATGGGGAGTTATCTTATGATACTATCCTAAATTCAAACAACAGTATCCATATTTATCTTATGAATAGTAAAATAAATAGGTTTACAAAAAAATGTTGATGTTAAAGGCTCAATGTCCAATTATGAACCAGATTTACTAACAGCTAAACCATCTTTTTGCGTTAATACAGTACTGTCAAAGATTTGCAAACAAAACGTGCAATAAAGAATTATCACTGAAAAGGGTTGGACACAGTTATTTTTGCGCCTGACCTTATTGAATATGCAATTGTAGGAGGTTCCCTTTCAGATGCAAAATTTTGGGAGGAGAGTATTAAAATGAATCACGCAATGTGATTTACTAACGCTTGCACTCGTCAAAGTATTGCGCTGGTATTTGTGCCATTATTTAGCGCCCCCCCAAAAATGTCTTGCAGTAATTTTTACTGCTCTTGGTAGATTGTGCTGGTCATTATGGAAATGATCTTGCAGCTTCTGTGTTCTTTAATGTGCGCATTGTTTGTAAATCACCCACAGAATTTTCCCTTCCCATCGGCGCTTTTATGGACTTGCGCTCTAACGATAATTTGCCCTGTTTAGTAATTCTGGCCCTAAACCTAATATTTTGGGGCTAAAATTGCAGGTTGCATGACATGCCCTCGTCCCCAAGGACCGAAATGGTAGTGTTCGACCAATGGCACTTTTTGTTTACTTTTCTACAATAAACAATTTTGAGCACTAGGTCACAGCATAACAATCAGTTGCGAACCACTGCAGCAAACAAAGTAACAAATTAGTACATTAAGATCCTACGTCAAAATATTTCTCCTGCTCTCTCTCTCTCTCTCTCTCCTTAGAAACTGACCATTCCTTCTCACTCCACCTCCCTCTTCCTCTCTCTCTCTGTGGCTTTGATGATAGCCACGCTGTCTCTGCGTGTAAGAGATGTCTTTGGCCTTGGAAATGATTTCTCGGTGGCCAGGCCCAGCTCTGTTCTATTGATCAGTGGCAGTCATTGACTATCAGTTCCACTTGCAGCAAGGAGGTCATTAGTTACCCACACACACACATTCATCAGAAGGCAGCCATGGATCACTTAGAATGCTAATGCACACGCTAGGAGCTGACAGCTGGACCAGGGGGAGAGAGAACGAGGGAGAGCGAGCGAGAAGAGGGGTGGCTGTAGGGTTGTTCCTGTGTTGAGGAGGGTGTACCAAGGGAGTGCATGCTAAATTGTTTGTGCGTGTGTACAATTGAGCTCCGTATTCTGTTCTTAGCGGGGCCGTCTGCTAATGGGTGTGCACTTTTCCTTATCGTACCACTCCTGTGGCCAAGCCTCAGAAATAGTGATGAAAAAGAGAGATGACATTGGCTATCCAGCCTGTACCTGCATTTGCAGTCTCTTTTGACAAGGGCCACCATGCCTGACCTACCTTGTTTTAGCCTACGGCTGAACGTGACCATACCCTTTAAAATAAAAACAAGCAATACACGAGGAAAGCAAGGCAGCGAGAGAGAGAAAAAGAGAGAGAGAAAGAGCTTTATAATTGGGCCAAGCGAAGCTGCGGGAGGTGGCCGAGCCTCCACGTTCGCCTTTTGTATATTCATGACCCCCTGACTTGATTGATGGAAGGATAGCGTTTGGTGACACTGTCATTTGCAAGTTGAAAAGGTAGCACAGTGGCTGGAGCCGTGGGCTGGGGTCCGGGCTAGGACTGTGGTACAAGCCGAGCGGGAAAGAGAGGGAGAGGGGCTCATTTCTATGCTGATGATATCCAAAGCCCTTCTCATTTCCTTTGTCTCCAGTGGAATGACATCTGCTGACAACAGACACTTTCCAAAGGGCTCCACAGTGGTGGAACAGAAAGAAAAAAAAGGAGGATTCTGGGTTTGAATGTTATACAACTTAAAAACAGATACTGTATATCATAGAAAATTCCTTGCAACTAATAAAATATATATTTAATGTATTCTATGTAGACTGTTTATGGTAACTTAAATCTGCAAAAACATCTTGTTTTTGTGGTTCTGACATCGCATCTGTGAGCATATCACTGTAACACACTGTATGACTGTCTGCATTTACATATAAACACCTCAATGTGAACCACAATTTTATTTGGATGGCTGTCTTAACAAGGTCATTTGCATAAGATGTTTTAAAGATACAGTAGCAAAAACAACCTGTGTAAAAAAATATTTATAATTTGATTGAAATACTTTTTATTTGAAATATAATTAAAATTTTTGATAGTTGTAATGAAAACATCTAATATAAATATTTTTTTAACTGATGATGTATCCTTTTTTTTTTAAAATACATGTAGACAGACTAAATGTAAAGTCTCTGTAAAGTCAGACTGTAAAGTACATGACTGGCCAATTTGTGAAACACTGATGCGTTCGTACACAGAAAGACACATCTATTCACTCTGTTCGATCTGCTCACAGTTTCCAGTTGTGATGTGAAATGTGCAGGTGTAGTTCCCGTCTTTGTATTTGCACCAATTAACACATAAAGTGTAATTACCCCTGTGGAGTCGGTTGGAAGTCCACAAATGAGGGCACCGCTGAGGCCTCTGGCAGCTGACACAGAGAGCCAGAGAGAGAAAGAGGAGAAATTAGTAAGTATCAATTAAGTGACAGTGATACTGATGAATGCTCACTCTGAAAGGTGTCAGATGAAGACTGTGTGTAGGGACTAAACCCAGAAGACTGCAAGATTTGAATGCGCCATGGGGTCTGTGTCACTTAATGCTGTCTGTAAACGCTAAGATGAGGACAACAGATGGAAAATCAGCACAGAGGGGCACAGCCTAAACATAGACCAAAGTTGTACTTCTGTTTCAGAAGTCTCAATGTCAAAAGTAAGATTTTACATAGAAAAAGTATTTAATGTGTTCTGTATACAATACTTCTCAAACTTTTGGGGTCGGTGAGATTTTGTTTGTTGCCTTATATATGCCAAGACTGCATTTATCAAAAATACAGACTAAACGGTAATATTGTGAAATATTATTGCCATTTAAAGTAGCCTAACTGCTTTCTGTTTTGTATTTCAGAATAAAATGTGTCCTGTGTTGACAAAGATAATTTTTTTATCAGCCATTACTCCAGTCTTTAGCTTTGCATGATCCTGCAGAAATCAGTGTAATATGCTGGTTGGTGCTTAAGATTCATTTCTTATTTTCATCCATGTTGAAAACAGTTGAGGTGCTTAATGTTTTGTGGAAACCATGATATATTTTTCAGGATTATTTGATGAATAGAGCATCCAAAACAACAACATTTATTTAAATTAGAAATCTTTTCTAATGTTATAAATGTCTTTACTGTCACTATTAATCAATTTAATCCATCCTTGCTGATTAAAAGTGTAATTTTCTTCAAAATTATATATATAGAAGTCCATAAAATCTCCTCATTTAGATAGCTAAGTAAATATATGTGTGTGTTTATAAGAGACAGAGAGAGACATTATGTTGTTGCACTTGTCTTCTTTCTCGTGTTGTCTTGGATTCCACAGATATACAGACATGAAGAGTGAGAGAAAGAAAGAGAGAGGGAGAGCGAGAGGGAGCGCAAGTGTGATGGATAAGCTCAGGGGCTGTTTACAGCAGTGTGTAAAGCATTAAAGAGCTGGCAGAAGGGCCATTAGCATAAATGTTTAAATCAGACAAACAAACTTATGTACCCAAATGAAAATGTTTTCCTGCATTAATCTGGAGCAGAAGGCTCTAGTAGAACAATTAGTGCCTCTCTCATTCACTCTTTCCCACTCTTTCTTTTCCCCCAACTCACTCTTATTCTCTCTTTTTTTCTGCCTCCCTTTTATTCCGCAAGTGTTTGTTTAAAGACCTAGGACGGAACTTCTCCGGTCCCCTATTAGTGCCGAAGCATCAGACACTTTAGAGACCCCGTTTCAAGAGTTGGCGAGTAATTGTCAGCCTGGTGTATTATGACTGAGTTTGTCAGACAACTGTGAAGTTTCACAGACCAGCTGCGAGGCATCAGACTCTCTTCGTCTCCCTCTCTCCTCCCGAGCTTCTAGTGTTGAGGACCAGACTGAAGCTAGGCTGATTTAAGGCCTTGTAAAAGTGTCGGCTTTTTAAATACTGTTTGCATGCCGCCTCCCGGCAGACATTTCATATTCAGCAGATTTACATGATGGCCATTATTATGATTTTATGAAGCGTGAGCTTTTAAAACTATTGCCTCAGAAACGCTGGGGCAATTTCTGAGATAGTTCACAAGCTCATGACTAGAAGAGACCGTAAAGATCGAAGTGTGAAGCTCAGAGCCTTTTTCAAATATACCAGTCCTCTGCTGCAAAACCTAGTGAGGCAGCATTTGAAGGCATCATAGGTGCTGCTAATGCAAAGACAGATTAGAAACTCAGGCAACTTAATTAGATATATATTATATATTCCATTAAACCTATTTGTTTTCTTAATACATCACGTTATGGCAGTAAAATGTGTTGCAAAAGGCATTTCTTGTTTACTTGTTGAAGTGGTATTTAAGTTTAACCTGTGCATTTGAATACCAAGGAATACGAGTTCTAACCAGGTTCACCAAGATGTTCTACCTTGGACCTGTCAGCTAGTATTTTATCTGGTCAACCATATCTAATCTTGGACCACCTAATGGTCATTTTCAATCCAGAAATTAAATACAACCAGGTACCACTTTGAACTGGTTTTAGCTGGAGTTTGTGGGTATTTGAAGTTTCCATTAAAAGGGTGTATGGGGGGATTCAAGATGCCTGTGCGCTTCAGTATGAGGAAAATCCCCTTTCAGGGTAACCTTTTGTGTCATGGAATGGCATAAATCCAGTCCGGTTTTTACATATGCCCTGTCGACACCGCCTTATATTAGCTGTTTGTTTAAACTAGCCGATAAGCTCTTCAAAGTTCAGCTGCTCAAATTCTCTCTCTGAGAGGTTTTCTACTCCCTTTTTCTCCTCAAATGTTAAACTTGCATAATTTACAGCGGCCTTGTTCCAGCACTCTTGGCCTGGCTCTTCGGGCCTGCCTCTATCCATCTTTACAGTAGTGTAAGCACTGATAGCAGAACATGCTAGGTGTGACAGAACCTCTCCTCTTGTGGGTCGGACTTGACGTTTTTCTCGTGGAGAGTTATGGCTGTTTTGGTAAGACTGGCGGGCCAGGAGGGCTCTTTTGCTGCAGGGTGGAGTGATAGATTCAGCTGCCTGAAGCATCCCAGTGTGTTTATCCATGGCTAGTATGGCAGCTTTCAGAAGACATTTACCCCATGATTTGCGATGAGCTTATGTGTGAATAATTAATGGCAATTAATCCTTAATTACAGTAATTAGGCAAGTCACAGGAAATTAAGCTGCAGCTGGAGAGGGCCTGCGCGTCAGAGGAGGAGAAGGGAGGATGCACAGGCGAATGTGGCATGGCGGTGCTGCTGGAGCAGCAGAGGGTGGCTCGGGTGGCACGGTGAGTGTCGGTGTGTGCCCATGCGAGATTGGCAGCCTCGGTGTGGCGTGCAGTGACACAGATGCTCAGCGGGCATAGAGCCGCCTTGCAGAAGAACAGAGCTGCTAGCGGTATAGAGCAATACTCTTTATCCATCTTTTCTTTAATTCTTTTCATGCCTTCTTTTTGGCAGTCCCTCGTTTCTTGCAGCTTGCAAATATAGTCATTGACCCATTGCCTTTCTGAGATCTGAGGTCCACAGAGATTAAGACAGCCATTTGAGTCATCTTCTTAATTCTCTTTTAATAAAACCCAAATTTATGGCATTTCCGAGCACCTGGGCCATAAAGCACTCGTGCCAGGCTGCCAGGAAGACCTGGTGGGTAGAATTCCAGGCGGGGCACACTAACTCATCCGATATGCCGGCTAGACTCCTGATGAGCCGTCTGTGGCAAAGTACAAGCATAATACACTAACCATTCAGAGAGCTTAAAATAGGCCAAAGGCAGATTTGTGCTTTCATTGGAGCAAGTGGACATGGGGAGATGTTTGGATTTTGTTAGCTCTTAATTGAGACGGGAGTCAGAGGAGGCGCTGGTCTATTTTTCCCGTTTAGTCCAGAGCTCATTTGCGTCTTTTCATGCCTGCCTGTGTGAATTTCCGCTCCTTTCTTCTACTGTTACTTCCAATTACGCTGTTATGCACATCACTAATTCGTGTGCCAGGGTCTCTGGATCAGCCTTGGGTTTCATCTCTGCCCATTTTCAACACAATATGACCTTCATCTGTGTTTTTCTTTGGGTTTTTTGACGTGCCCTGCAGTCAATTTACATATTACATTTTTAGGTGATCCACAGGGCTCCATACTGGGCATGTTTTTTTTTTTGTTTTTTTTTGTTTTTTGTTTTTTGTTTTGGTAATTTGCGCTTTACCCTTACCTGTCTGAAACACCTTAATAATATTTTCATACCTTCACGTACTGTACATGGAATTTAATGCTAACTCCTGTTGTTCCATTTTAGGTTTTTGGTATGATGGGAATAATTATAATTTAGAGCCTAGACTCGTTTTTTTCGGTATTCACTACCAGTTTTTGACAGTCTTCTCTCCTGTGCATCATTGAAGTGGCAGCGTGGGTTCATTTTTATAACATGGAGGGAGAAAGGGAGTGTTTTACTAATAGGGGGTTTAAGTGGCATGGTGAGGCGCTCAACTGTGATATTACATTAACCCAACCTGCCTCACATAGCCTGCCATCGACGACAAGATTAAGAGAACACACACCACCCCACTCTTAGCTCTCAAATACTCCACTTCAAATAATGAGAATTTATTGAGGAGCTCAAAGATGCTCCTCTCACACCTCCTTTACCTCTTCCCCTCTTTTATCAGGACGCACAGCAGAAAGCATGCCAGAGTGCCGCCGATGTGGATGTGCACACTCTCTAATGATGGCGCGCCTGCCTTTTTCTTCTCTGTCAATTTACAGTAAAAAATGGTTCAGTTCCACATAATAGTCACATAGTTAAAGCTCATATGTGTTAACCCTTTTAGCCATCCATTATAATAGGAGTTGAAGCATTTGCACACAATTTGCGCTCTGACGGTTCTAGCATCATCTGCATGTGTTCTCTACATGCATCAGTTTTCCTCCTTTGCTTCTTTGGATAATCGTACATAACCCAAGCACCAGTGAGTACTTTAGCTCCAGACAGAGAGAGCAAAAGGAGTGAGAGAGCCTGGTGGTGTGAAGTGACAAGGTCAGCAGGTTCTCTCGTCGCTGTACAGAATCTTCCGGATAAGTGAAATAAATGAGGCAGTGTTAGCTGCTAACGGAACGTGTGTCACTGCGATGCTAAAGGCTAAATGCCGACTGCCACGCCTTCAAATCTCTGGGTAGGCTAAGCTTCAGCATTGGCATAGACGTCCTGTTAAAGTGTCTGGGAAAAGTGCAATGGAAGCAGATACTCGTGTAGTCCAGCTCACTGATTCAGTTGATACAGGAAGCAAGACAGAACAGCATAGGTGCAGTGCTAACAAGGCAGTTATTAGCTACACATCAGCAAATGCAGAGAAATCAGAAAACCACTCTGACATATTACTTGCACTCTTAATCATTACTAGTCACAATAATACTGATAATAATGATACACAATAAATAATACACAAAATAATGATAATGAAAATGTGCTTCCTTGACTATATTGTTTTATTTTTTAATCAATTTATAGATTTCCATCCTGCTAGTCTTTTATGAAATGCCTTTAGCAAAAGCCAGTTTCATAATGACATCATCCTCTAGGAAGTAAAATAATATTTGGCTGGAAAACAACAGCACAAACATCAGTAAGTAGTTTGTTTTCTGGCATTAGTTCCAGTCCATTTTGCTTTTATATAATTACAGAAATCTGCATATTATCAAAATTTCAAAAGATGCTGTATAAATAATCAAGCTATAATCAATAAAGAGGAAATACTAAAAGATTAAGAGTTCAGAAGGGTTCTGCATAAGAGGAATGATGCTTACACCCCCCCACCCCCCAAAAAAGCCCCAAAAGCCCTATCAATTTCACATTTTCATTTGACAGTGTCAGGTCCCAGTAAGACGAAGAAAATCCAATTGAGGGAAAGCACAGGAGACTGTACTCTGCATTTGTGTTTTCTTAATGTAGAATTGCCATACAAGCAAACTTTATTGGAAGATACAGCATTATAGCTGGACAGGGACCTCAAGATGTAAACGTAATCGAATAAGGACGCAATTTTTGAAAAGTGGCCGATGTCCTGAGTCTAGCCCCCATGCTCTTTCCCCCATCCAGCCCTCTCACAATTAAACATCCAAAGCACATAGAAGAGCGGATTCATGCGGAAAGTATGTAATACCATTAGGGGACATTTCAAAGTGGACTTATATAGCTCTGTGTGTTTTTCTTTTAATTAGAGTCCAATTGTTTTAATGGCAAAGTTTCATCCAGAGTATTTGTATTCAAATACACATTTTCCTGGTTTTCCCC
This sequence comes from Barbus barbus, assembly GCF_936440315.1. NCBI lineage: Eukaryota > Metazoa > Chordata > Actinopteri > Cypriniformes > Cyprinidae > Barbus > Barbus barbus. The sequence continues at coordinate 13,575,972 of NC_136756.1, forward strand.
CCATCTTTTCACTTTCTCTCTCTCTCCGCTTTATATTTTTCTTGGTCTCTAATTGTCCATTGCAGTGAGTCAGAGCCGCGCTACAAGAAAACATAAGTGCAACGTGTTGAGGCTATTTCTCCCTGAGAAAACTCTGCAGGGCTGCATCAGTGACAGTGCTACTGACGGGTTAATGGAGCAGTCTGAGTGTGTGTGGTTGTGTGCATACGTGTGTGTAAGGCTATCCTTTCGCCCCTGCGCTGACCCCTTTGTGGGCCTGAATTCCTCAAATGTTTGCAGGATCAAGTCACTTAATCTGTGTCTCTGCTCGAACCCCAACGCACAATGCCTCGGAGGGAAGTAGAGATAAAAGAACGGAGAAAGCTATTGAGATTGAGATGCAGGGAGCACTTGGAAGAGATATACTGTACATTGAGAGCCGGGTTTCAGTCAGTAGGCAGTATGTATTATTTCACACTACCTCGTATTGTCCTCTGCCAATTGTTTTTGACAGGTAAAACGGTCAGGGAAATCGGCAAGGGAATTCTGTGTATTCCCACAAAATGGCAGGCATTGGCATTTAATCACAGAGTCTGCGGAGTGAAACTGCTCTCTATTGAAATGTATGAATTTGCTGCGCCAGGAATGGGGTGCATCCTCTTTACGTTGAAGACTATTCCGGAGGGATCGCTCCTTGAGATAGAATTCCGTTTGCGTCTCCAAACAGCATTCCTGTCGCCCGGCAATCACCGGCGCTCCCTTCATCAACTTGCAACAGCTCCCTCTTGATAGGAGCAATTCATAATTTCAGCTCCGTGTCACACGCGCACAACCGCGGCCCACTCATGCCTAATAGCGAGCAAGTCTGAGGCAGGAAGAATGGGGCTAAAACACGTCTGAGCCTTGAGAAATATTTGAGGATCAGTCAAAGATATATTCCAAGAACTCGAATGCATAATATATTCGGGGCCTCGCGAACATAAGCCGCTATTTTGCTCCGCTCCTGTTTCCCGCTCAATCACGATGATGAAACAACAGAGGATGGGAGGAGGGTGGTGGGTTTAGAGGCGGGTTGGTCCTCCATGCCGGGCTGTGCGCTCGTCTCCCGAGTTCCTCTTCCTGGGTGAAACGACAGTCATGTGGTGGGGGAGCGAAGGACTCCTCAGTCAGTGCGTGACACTGCTGTCAGTGCATGCATTAATTATGCAGCCCGGGGCCACGGAACGAGAGCGGCAACGTGTAAGACTAAGACGGAAAGATAGGGAAGGAGAGAAGAGAAAAGAAGGAGATGGATAAAGGAGTTGTGTGTGTGACAGGACAAACAGGGAAACGGAATGAACTGGTTAAGAAATAGCTCGAGTCCATTTTAACCTGGAGGATTTCTGTAGCGGTGCAGGGTCATACATTACGAATGAAGTCATTATAATTGATGTAAACATGCTGTGACCCTTAAAGCCAACGTGAAGTCAACAATAACCTGTGTATTTTCTTAATGCACATTCCTGGTCTTATCGGGAACTATTCCACGGTGCTTATTATTCCAAAGGGGAACAAAATGGTCTTGTAATGTTCAAAATGTAACTGCATTTTTTATTGTAATGTAATTTAATTTAAAGTAGTTTGTTGTTGTTATTAATATTATCATTTAGCATTTTCAATTTAGTTTAATTTTTTATTTATTTTCAAAAGTTTGTTTATTTATTTTTTATTTTAGTTTTCGTTTTAGTATTTTAGGGCTGCCAAAGTTAATGTGCTAATTTCAAGTGTTTAACGTCATTACATTTCTCAACCCAGTTTATTTTTATCTACTGGCATTTTATTTTGAATTGAAGGCAGTTTTTATTGTTTATTTCAGGATTCAATACTGATAACATATGCACCAAAAACTAACATTTATTTGTAGATATATTTATTTATTTACTTTTTAGGGTTTTGTTTAAATTTTGACAATTTATTTTAGTTGTTAATTTACTGTAAATTTAGTTCTCTGTTAACAAGATTAACATTTACTTACATTCAGCCTTGCTCCATAATGGCATGCAACATGCCCTTTTCACTATCCGATAGGTTGTTTGGCCAAAAAAACAACAACAAAAATCTAAATTATTTTCTTGAATATAATTTTCAGATTACAGAAATATGGTGGTTTGTGAATAGCAATTTACGTTGAATTGTTTTGCACCATGTACATTGTTATTTGGGTTACCAAACAGCTTGTAGATGAACTGTTCAAGCATCCAATGGAAAAATATCTCTGAAATATTGTCTTGGAACATAGTACTGTTAAAGGGAAGAATCCAGTCACAAACTCATCCAAATATCCAAGACTTATTTACATTCGGCCAAGTGACTGTTTGGAGAAATGTTTGTGCGTTCGTGTTCATTTGGGCCATCTGTGTTGTGTAGACAGGGCCAGCTGTGTTTAAGATATGACTCTGCTTTTTAAGATGGACCAAACTGAACTGGACATGTAATGACAGCGAATTGCCATGGCAGGCAGCTCTCCATGAGAGATGCTAATTTTAAACCCTGTCCTAGATTTAGTACAGCCTAGCACAGCAGTTTCCTTCCTGTGTGCACACACATACTTACGGCTCACTGTGCTGTCTCCTTTCCTGTCACTCATGCCGCATCATCCACCATAATTCAGAGGTGATGCCTCATGACTTCTCACTGCCATCAGCCTTCTGCTCTGTAAGTGTTCCAAGGTTTGAATCCGTGGCTGTCAGGATCTCTTCTATAGTCAGGGATATATATTCTGTGTGTCCGGGCAATATTGCAGAGGAGCTTTTCGAATAGTCCTAATTGAGTCACATGCAAAAAGTCTGCAATTTTATTCTGTTGATCAGGAGTTGTTTCCATGAATGCATGAATTCACTACCATTATTCCCTTCGAGAACTTCTGCGTCTTTATAAAGACTTAACCCTGCCGGATCCGGCATGCTCGCTTTGTAGCGTGCACAATTTTGATCTCAGGAAAGCTGCTGTTCCGTAACTGTCACCTGTCACTTCCATTTTTCCACAACACAAAAGAACATATCTTGTATTACATGGTATTCCACAGGGGTGTTTCTCTTTCCTTCCCCTGATCTCTGCAGTTATTGAAAAATAAATGCTGTTAACTACTGTTTGAGTGGGCTTTGATTCAAATGGCATGGAAATGAGCTGGTTGCTTTACTCTCAGGGAGCAAAATTGAAACCATTAACGAATTATTCACTCTCTCTCCGAATGTATTCATTTCTTTATTCTACGTGATCATACATAACCATATTCCGTTTGACGGCAAAGTATAAAAGTGATATTAGCAGCCCAACACAGCATGGAGCTACATCGCCCCGAACGGAACGGTTCTGTTGAAAGAAGTAGGTGGCACTGAGGAAAATATATGGATTCGTTGCCGAGGAATGACATGCGCGTATAGCCTTAACTTCACCCTCTCTTATACCTTAAACAAATTCCCGCCCGCCCACGGACCTCTTAAATATTTAATTTGACAACTTTTTAATCCGTCACTACGCTGTGATGAAGTAATTGTCACATGTCGGGAAAGAGGGAGAGCAGGAAAAAAAAGATTAAATTATACTTTGAAATGTGAATTGAAGTGATTTAAAAGGTGCCGGGCTCTTATTTGTTTTAGGACCTCAAGTAATAAGCCATGGCTAAGAAGGATGACTTTTCTCATGTACTTGCGTGTTTATCTGAGGGCTTTGGCATTACAAAGCTGGAGTCCCTGGTGATTTGCCCGGGCCGGCGTTCCCTGCGATCCAGAGGCTGGTGGGGGCTTTAAACCATAACCTGTACTAATGGAGTTCACGGGTCTGCTCGCTCACAAACACGTACGGTTTCACACTCAGCAGTGCCGTATATGACCGATGACATTTCGCGAGTGCTTTTAAAACCTATGCCTAAGAAACTGACCTTGGTTTTGCTTGGATAATGTGGAGCAGGAGGCAAAGGATTTGCTGGTTGAAGTAAAAACCTTTCTGTGTATGAGACAAACTCCTGAGCTCATGTACAGTGACTAACTGTCTTTTCTTAGCATACCTGATCTTTTCTGATCACAGATTAGCTATCACGAGAAAGATGTAATGCGCTTCTATCTCATCTGCAGAGAATGGGAACAGGACAGATTATACTCTATTGATAATCCTGAGGGGCTGAGTAGAATTCAACATACCCAGTGTTTATCGGACCTTCATAATTTAATCAGTTTAAACATAATATGAAAATTATGGCATCATTTGCTCACATTCATGCCGTTCCAAACCTGTATGACATTCTTTCTCCTGGGGAGTACAAAATAAGGTATTTGAAAAATGTCTTCCATCATACCATGGATGTTCACTGGTCACCAAAATGTTTGGTTACCAACGTTCTTCAAAATATTTTATTTTTATGTTCCTAAGAGGAAAGAAACCATTGCTTGCACAATTTGAGAGATGCAATACTGTGGTAAAAATGTTGCACGTCTCTTAATAACTGATAGACCTCTTCCCATAACTATTACCATATTTTCTATCTGTTTTGACCACTTCAGCCTACGATCAAGAATAACTCCAAGAAGTCTTAATTTCCTCTAACTGTTCAATAGGCACACTCTTTACAGACAAATTTAATTGTGGTTTAAATTTAAGTTTAAAATTTGATCCAAACACAATACTTTTGTTTTTTGTCAAATTTAAAACCATCTTATTATTCCGTACCCACTTTACTCCTCATCTAAATCAGCAGATAATTTTTTAATTGATTTTGTTGGTAGATATAATGTTGTATCATCTGCATACATAACTGCCCTTGCACGCTTTAACACCAAAGGACGATCACTGGTAAAAATAGAAAATAACAATGGTCCTAGACAACTTCTTCTTTCATTATAAAATACACATTGCCTCCTATTAGTCAGATCACTTTTAAACCAATTCACAGTATGAGAAGTAAATTTATAACATTTAAATTTTTCAAGCAATAATTTATGATCCAGTACATCAAAATCAGACTATATAATTCAGACTTGTATTTGTCTTTCTAGATTTAGCTTTTTTTCTAGATTTACCCCCTGATTTCTTCTCACCCTCTCACCCTGGCATGGGAGGTGTGTGTGCCTGCTTGTGCCCGGCTGGTGCCCAGCTTTGCAGGGCATGGCGCCGAGAGCAGCGGGCAGATCCTTCAGGCTCTCTCTACCTTTCATCCACTGCTGAAGGTGAAAGTGCCCCCTCAGGGTTACTGAGCTCTGCCCCTCCCAATGGCTGCTGTGCAGGGAGTCAGATAGAGGAGAAATGATTAAAAAAATGAGAACTGCTGAATTTGCCCTTGTCTAATGTATAATGTTTAATAATGAAGGCATTTTTTTCGTGTCAGAAATTAACTTTTATATTAAGGAGCAATGTTTGTCCCCTGGAGTTGTTCTTCTGGGCTTTTTATCTTTATGAAGGCTTATTTTTTTTCTAACTATATTAAAATGGGCAACATGTTGCCCGCTTACGTCAAATACTTCTGATCTGATGACTTCTGATTCTATCTATCTATCTATCTATCTATCTATCTATCTATCTATCTATCTATCTATCTATCTATCTATCTATCTATCTATCTATCTATCTATCTATCTATCTATCTATCTATCTATCTTTATACCATTAATAGATTGTATTCATATGTTCATTGAAAAGTAGTGTTCAGGAAGGCAGCACACACACACACACACACACACACTCACACCACTATTATCCTGCACAGAGGCAGCTGAGATTTATGAAGTCCACATGTTTAATACATTTAATTTGGTCCATGGGATTTGTACTTGCTTTGGGTTTTTTGTGCGTCCACTAGTGAAATATTCAGTCCATACTCAGCCAGTATTAATACGGGACTCCAGAAGAGAGGGGAGCATGGCGTGCATAAACATTTAGCCCTTATAGACTTCCTTGAGAATATAAGGACTGCACAGTACATGTTGAGTGCTGTGAAGGCCCAATACATAATGTCCCAGAAAGCAACAGCCTGTTGAGAAATGGAGAGCAGTGTTACATATTCCTGCAGGCCTTCTAGTATTTTAGACAGTCAGATATGGAGAGTGTGTAGACTGAGAGAGAGCGAGAGGCCCCATTGTGAAATACCGACCAATGCAAATTTAAAGCCCCTGCCATCTCCCATTTTCAGGAGGAATCCATTAATTTGTAAACACATCCTATGAAGATGGCAGCTGGAGGAGTGCGTGAGGCAAAAGGGGGGGAAATTATGAAAAAAAAGAAAGAAAAATAAACAGATTACTCCACTGCCTGGTGTGGTCACTAAAATATTTGCTTTGCTTAAGTGCTGTTGGTTTTTCAAAGGAAATAAAAGAGAGCAAGTGAGGGACGAAAACAGACCCTCTTCTCTGAGGTACCTGCTAAGCAGGTGAGAGTTGTTTTTAGCAGAGTGTTTGCTTATCTAATGGGCTTTCCATTTTGATGGCTGAAAGTGTCATCAGTTCTTCATTTAGGCAGCAAACAGGAAACATGGGTAGAGAGAGAGAGATAGAGAAACAAAAAGATTTGACTCTCTTGACTGCATGAGTAATGAGAGTTAAAGAGAGTTCACAACCTGACTAAACAGCTAGCTGTGTTAGCTGCTGCCCGTAGCGTGATACTTGCTAGCTCTTGTGTTTGTTTCGCCCTTGTGGCCGCAAATGCACTTGCGAAGGCGGATGCTTTTGTTTACATGGGTAATGCGGGTGTATTTAATGTTGACAGATATGGCTTTTGGGTGAATGCTAGCTGGGGTGGATTGAGGGGCCCATAATGTGGCTGTCATCTGCATGAACAGAGGTTGAAGAGAAGCAGCCCACCTCCATTTCCCCCCTCGCATGGAGCCCGCTCTCCTCTCACTCAGCGCCGCTTGTATTTATGGACTGATTTTACTGGCCTCAGACATGGCGCTTTTACACCGATCTGCTCAGACTCAGGGTTGTTCGGACATTTATGTTGTTCCTGCTCTGAGTTACGTTCTCATGTAAAAAATGAGAGATATTGTCTGTAAACCAGGGGGAATGTAGAAATACACCCGCACAGGCACTGACACTGTTCTCACACTGAACCTGTGGCATATACACTTACATAATATTTTAAAATCTAAAATTGAATTATGAGTTAAACTTTAAAATGGGAAATTAAGTCACATTACGAAATATAAGCTGTCAGTTATGAAAAATAAAGTTGCATTTGTGGCAAATTCTCAGTTGTGAGATATATTATACTGAAGTGATGAGTTATATTGAAGTATAAAGTCACAATGATTTATTTATTTTTATTTTATTATTTTGCAGAAACGAGCTTCAATACCTTTCTTGCCCTTACAAAAATAGCCATGGTATGATTCTTTCGCTAAAATACTGTAATTGTTGCAGTCAATAGTGTGATATCTACATATATAAAAAACTTTAATTACTACATTAATGTCTTTTATAATACTAACAGTAGCTGGACTAATTTTGTGGTATTTTTGTTGGAAATTATTGTTACCAGGGTAAATTTATGCATGACTACCTCATATTTACTTTATTATAGCAGTTAAAATTATTTACAAATACGCAGTTTATTTCATGCAAACTTTTGGGACTCAGTATTTGTTTCCATGAAACCAAAATCCATTACCAAGACATTTCTATCTTATTAATAAACCCCCCCTGCAATACACATTTATATTCAAATCTGTGAACTGCTGCGAAGCTCCAAAAGAAGCAGGCAGAAGTCATCTGCTAAAGTCTCTCTCACGCTAAGCCCTCGAGTTTATATGCACAAACACACAGAGCGCAAAAGAAACGAAAGGGAACAACGAGAGCGAGCGAGACAGCAACAACCCCTCCTCGCCCTCCTCTCCCAAATCCTAAACACTGTTTACTCATATTTTAAAATCAGCCTTTCCACTGCCCCACTGTGAGGATATCGAACTCATTCAAACACGTCATCTTTACCAAAGCTTATTAAAAAGACGGACACAGCAGCGGAGGATCCTCATTTTTCAGTCTGTGCTGTAATTGCCCAACACAGACTGGTGAACAACAATCGCAGAGAGAGGGAGCGAGAGCGGGTGAGCGGAGGCAAGGAGATAAAGGGCTTTAGAGGGCTGGAAAAAAAAGGAGGGAGAATGTCTCGGAATCTCTCAATGGACCATGTTCCAATAAATCCCCTCGCATTTCAAAGGGGTGTGGGATTTCACAAACACATTTTGAAAGACGATCCTGTGAATCGAGCGAGCACTTTACGGTATAAGTGCCAGCTTCTTTAAGCTGAGAGAGCGAAAGAGGACGGGGGGCAGGGAAAATGCGAGCAAGCGGGGTGGGCTTTTTGCGCATGTAATGCCTTGTGTTTGACCTGAAACTGCACTGGCTGGCTGATCTTTTGTGGAAATGATATACATGTGGAACAGAAACATTAGGCAATCCAATCTGAAAAGGTCAGTCGCCACTGCAGTCGGCTAGAAATGGAGATGAAGTGCATGTTTCCCCCCATCTGTTTCATAAAAATGAAAAAAAAGGATAATAATAACAGCCTCAGCCCACAAAATGCTCTCAAAGCTTCATCTTCAGCCTGAAACCATTGAACTGAGGTAGCGTCAAGTCCTGAGAAGAAAGGAGGCACTGATTGAATTGAATTGTTTGCTGGCAAGCTAGGCTAATGGTGCTGTTGTTGTGGAGGGCTCGCATGCTCTCATTAACCCTCTAGCTCGTTAGCGCAGGCGGTTGCGCGTGCTTGACGAGCCCCGGCATCTCAACCTGACGCATTTCGTGTCAACGAGCACTGTTCCTCGCCCCGAGACAAAGGCACGTTGGCAAGACACTGGTCCACCCCGACCACAACCGACAAAACGTTATCCCCACTAATGTCTTCCCCTCCAATTAAATCTGTAACTGTTAATTACTGTAATTAGCTAAGCAAGACCTTTCTCTCTCTCTTTATCTCCCTCTCCACCTCTCTTTCTCTTCAGCGTTTAGCGATAAGCAGAGCTCTTGGATTTGGAGTGCTGTTTGGAATAGAAAGGTGTGATGTTGTGAATATTTATGATTAAAATATTAACATATTATCTAAGAGCTAAAGGTCAGATGCCACAGTTCAGACCCTAAACCCCTATTAAGAGATGTGTGAACAAATACGTGTTTTAATAACATTTTTACATGCACAGAGTTCATCCATACGTGCCAAATTAAAGAAGAAAACAGTGCAGTAACTAATGCAGGTTATTTGAGAAATCGTTGTATATGTTTTTTGTGTGTGTGTTGTGTTTATTAAAATACAATATAAGAAGTAATCAAATGAAATAAGAAGTGGTAAAGTGGGTCTGTTTAACAGTAGCATTAAAGTAAGACGTAATTAATCAGATGTAAAAATAAAACACTACATCAGTCTACATAGTATAAATTTGATATAGATTAATCTTTATTAAAGCTACAAAGGTAATTCAGTCAAGAGTAGCGAGGGATTTTCTCCTTTTGTTTTGTTGTTTGATTGACATTGAGACAACAGCAGGTATATTAGGCTGCTGTCACTTTAAGACCTAATGCACAGATCCAGTACCTTAACACATCACTTTTCTCCAAACTGTTTACGTTAACTTAAAACATAACCAGCAGCATTTACACAAACACTCCCCAAGATGGCATTTTAACATAACATTGTGTATATTTGACTGTTCAAGCGCAAAAAGCTGTGAAAGAATACTGAATTTGGGATCTTCGGGTGTGTGTCATTTAGCTCTTTTTCAAAGGTTATTGCACCTAATAACACTTTTAACACTTTTTACACCATGTGATATGCACAGTATAGCAAAATATCGATTAATGGACAGTTTATATTGTTTGTATCGCCCAGCCCTATGCTAAATATCTTGTTTTTAAGTAAATGATGGCAGAACTTATTTTGGGTGAACTGTCCCTTTAATGTCTGGTAAATAAAGTTTACTCTCTTTTACTTATTTCCTAAACCGTTTGCAAGCTTTTTTTACACCTTTGTGCCCAGTGATGGGTTGGTGCAGGATAACAAACCACTGTAGGCGTCAGCAAGGGATTCTACAGGAATTTTAGGGAACGTCTTCCTTGTTCCTTCACACCTGATTTGTGTGCTTGTGCACTACTTAATGCATTTTGAAGAGTGTTATTGCTGAAATAATTGCGTTTGAGTTCTGTGGTGAATGTGCATCCTCTGTGATTGGAGCTCCGCAGGTTTCCTGCCTCAGGATGCAGAAAACAAGGCAATGCTAATCTGTAATTTGGAGTGTAGTTCTTTGTTGGAAAAAAAGAAGAGACCCTTCAGAGGGAGCTCTTTCTCTCCTTCTTTGTCTCTCTCGCTCTCTCTCTCTCTCTGCTCCAGGCGGCAGAGTCTTTGCTGTGGATTCACTGCAGCCAAATTTAAATGATGGACTGTCAAGTCTGGCACAGAGGACACCATAGCAAAAAGTCATTTCTTTGGCACTGGATCACGGCCCAGCTGTATGTTTCTAACGCTGCTTTTGTTGTTTATCAACACGCCCTTGCACATACACGTACATTAAAAAAAAAAAAAAAGACATGCACATGTGGGCATCTGACATGCAGGAACACTCCAGCGCGCTCACATATCGAAGCGAGAGAAATGAAGGAACCAGGCAGAGAGGATTCTGGGATTAGTGTGCCTGCATATTACAGCAATATTCACGTCTGCCCAAAGCTTTTTTATTCTTGCCTTGCATGCAGTCGTGCTCATGCGTGTGTGTATAATGACACTAATACACCAGAACCTGCCATTTGTGTGTCCTGTTTTTATATGTGTATGTGTGTGTGTGTGACCTGGTTTTACATACTTCTCCGTTGCCTAATTAGGCAGTGCTGGAGAAGGACGAGGCGGCTTGCATAGATTAGTTACCTGTGGGTATTTCATAAGTGCCTTTCAATGACACATTTGCATTATTTGCTGGGGGTGTACATTAAGAGGCACACTACCTTGGCCACAAATGAAGGCCAGGAGCTTAATAAGACAAGAACAAATAACCTAAGCAGATATTAACATGTAATATGACAACCCAAAGCGGGCTAGAAATTGAGAGAGTCGAATTGGAAATGTACAATATTTAAAATAACAGTGCTCAAAGCACATATACATATTTCATGGAATTCTGGAAATATGAAGATATTTTATATTTGAATGAATGAAGAGACCACTGTATTGGGGAAAAGGGGATTATCAGTTGTAGAGTTTGATTCATATTATTGAAATGGTTCATTTAGACCAATTCAAATGCTAATGAATTTTTATTGTGAATCATGACTCAGAAGTATTTTTTACTCATTTATATAATTGCTTTTTTTTTTAGAAATACATTACAATACAATGAGTTTCAGCCTAATCATTAAAAAGATTATTCATCTGCACTTTGTTCACTTCATTTTTAATTATTGGTTAGATTTTACAACATTTTGCAAACCATTTAGACCAAATCAAAGAACATGTTCAAAACAACTATTTGCAAATCAGATATCACTAATTTCAGTACTTCTTTTTAACAATTTGTTTTCCGTTTTGTTGTATAGTTTACCATTAGATTAGATTAGTGTTCTGAAAATCTGTTTAACTGAATCTTTATAAAAAATAAAAAATTACAGTTAATTTCTAAACTAGATATTTCCAATCATCAGTAAATATTCATTATTAATACTTTATTTATTTATCACTATGTTTTCGATTAGGTTTTATACATTTCCATTAGGTTCCATGGGTTACAGAGTGCTTTGTGAATCGTTTAGACAGATTCATTAAAGAGAAAAACAGGAAAAAAAAATTCCATTAGGTCATATGAATTACCATAGGTTCGAATATAGTGTGCAAATCGTTTCAATTGAATCATTAAACAGAATTAGTTCAAAACAATTATTTTGTGTACTGGACATCACTAATCAATAAAGATCAATGTGTCAGTATGTTTTTGATTAGGTTATATAGACTCCCATTAAAAAGAACCAGTAAAAAAACAATGATTGTAGATCACTAATAATTAGAGATCCATATCTTAATGTTTTCTTTTTCTTATATATGAGTTGAGACCAGCTCTTTATCACATGGCCGACTGTAGGACTGCACCCAACATGATGTATACCGAAAAACGCTGGCTTCAGCATCTTGACCAGTGACTAATTATACATACGGGCTAAACAAATGATTGAATAAAGCTCAGCCTGGCCAGAGCCAGTGACCCCGTGAGATCCAGCACAGGGGCCCATGCTGAATAGGTCCCGTCAGGTCACTGTGTGTGAGAGAGAGAGTGTTGATCTGTGTCGCTGTGGCCTTGCGCTTTGGTTTGGCCGGCCTCCACATAGACACACAAGCAGGCCTGCTCGCTGACCACTGTGGTTCTTGGCCCCAGGCCGACTCCATGTCCAGGAAGGCACACACACACGCGCACACACACACACACACACACAAAGAGGCAGTGACAGAGGCCCTCTTGTTTAGACACTCTCACTCTTTCTCTCCGTCTCTGCCGCGCTTTCTCCGTCCTCTCCCTCTGGACTCTCACGCTGCGTGTCACTACAGACAAATGTCAGCTCCTCAACGGGACAGTGATTAATTTTGGTGTGCTTGGCGAAATGTCTACAAGATGTTTGTTTGGGTTATCTTTTCCCACCCCTGTCTTCTCTCCCCTCCTCCTCTCCCTCACCCTGTCACAAACCTCTCTCCTGGGGAGAGGAAACACATCATCATCTAGGGACATCCAGGCTACCTGAACTGACAGGAAATCCTCTACTCTTGACTGCTGCCACTTTTAGTCACGTCTCTCACTCTCTCTTTCTCCCACTTTCTGTTTAAACTTGAATGCCCTATCCCAGCTCTGAGGTGTGTGTGTATTGTCACGCATCGCTGTCAACAGTCCTGATTAGCTTATCATTCTGTGCGGAGGGAAGAGATACCGCGTATCATCAACATCATCTTCCTTCCAGTCCAAGTTGTACTGCTCCATCATTTCTCATTCCTCCTGCATTCCCTGCCATGGTGTTGTCCAATCTGTAAACACTGATAATTTACCAACCTTGTAGTGCATTTGAAAATTCCACCAAACTCTGCTACTAAACTCCAAGATGTTTGTCAAACACACTATATTATAGCTATAATAACACTTAAATGAATTGTGATCGGCCAGCGGTCAGTTTTCGAGTGGTCATAATGAAGTGCAACAGTAACCAGATACTTTTTAGAGGGCTTAATTTGTATTTTTCCATTTTATTTATTTTTTAAATATTTAAAAATATATTTATATATATATTTATTTTTTTAAATATAAAAAAAAAAAAGTTTCAAAATGAAGAAAAAGTTTTTTTCTTCTCATCCTATAAAACAGCAAAATATATAACTGAATCAGCAACCATGATAAAATGTAAATTATTTAAATGTTGAATAGGAGTAATTTGATAAATGGTAATGTATGGAAAATTTATTTTTGATTAATTCTAATTTAAAATAATTCTAAAATTTAATTAATTCTATTTTTTAAATTTGTCATAATGAAACTGAAGTAGTGACTGATCTTTTGTTCCATGATAAAAACATCTTCTTCCTGAAAAAACAAAAAACATGATCAATACCATACATTTACCAAATATAAATTTTATTTAATGCCGACTTTACCTTGAAATTGCACAGATTTGCGTCAATAGGATTTTTGTGTCTAAAATCCAACTGTTGCGCTCTATAAGCGTAATGCATTCCAGACTTCATCCCAATAGTCTTGCTGTGTGAAACTTAACATTACACTTAGAAAATGTCCAGCATGTTAAGTCTGTCAAAGTCGACAGGTTGGGCAGGCAGTGTGCGGTGGTCTCGCGGTACAGCAGTCCCTGACTGTGGGGAAATAGAGAGCCTCTAGCGTGTGACTGGGGCTCTGATTTGAGCTGGCTGAGTCGATTTGGTGGGAGGGCGCAGTGCGCTGGCCTCCCCAGTGCAGTCTCAGGTATGGTAATTAGTCTGTCATTAACATTGGGAATAGCTAATGTGTATTAATGTGTTAATGGCATGTTAATTACCCTACATGTGAGAGCAAGAGAGAGCCCAGAGGCGCTTTCCCTCAGCGTTGTCTTTGCCATGTGGATGTAGGCCAAGACTCATGTATGGACACACACATACAAAGAAAAAGACACTTGAAGACACATTAATGTGCTTGAATGATTTGGTTGTTTTACTTGGCAGAACAAAATATTTTTAGAAGTGATCAGATCTGCTGTGATCTTAATGCTTCTCCAACAGACGTCACTGAGAGGTAGATCCACATCCAAAAGCGCATCATATGTGATTCCAAATGCATTTTGTAATCCTGATTCGGTTTGACTCTCTTTAACACACACTTTCCATTGACATCTATTGTTTTTGTACTGAGCTAATGATGTTTTCTTACAACCCTTTTAGATTTTATTTAGTACATTATTTAGTGCATTTATTAAGCCATTTTCCTTGTGGGGACCGGCCTCACATACACACTTTTCATGGTTATGAACGACCGAGCACTGAGCCACTCTGAGAGAGATGACCTTTCTAGATATTGACAGGAAATAAATTCCCTTTCGATTAGTTAGCTTTGGGAGACCTGCGCCAGTCGATGAAATTAGATGTGCCGAGGTGTCAATAGGCAGCGGTCTGCTGCAGAGCAACTCACTGAACAGAAAGAGAGGGGTTGAGGGGTTTATAGGGTCAGTTGGAGGTGGATTGAACTGAACTCACGGACCGTGGATGCGTGAAAGAGAGCGCTTGAGAAGAAATCACTGTAAGACTGTGCTCGCATGCGGGGAATAACTGAATCACAACAAATTTCTTTCTTTTCTGTCTCCTCATGTTGCTTCACAAAACCAGATGCACTTCCTGATATGAACGAACACGGAGAAGTGTTTCTGCTGTCAGCACGTCACAGTCGGATTTCAAGCCTTCCATTAAATGGATGAACTGAAAACAAACAATTTAGTTGTCTAGATCAGTGTTTCCCAGCCTTTTTCACATCTCAAGTACTTTTTATCTATATAAACCAGAAAACTTGTGTTACACCACTGTTCAAAAGTTTGGGACAGTAAGATTTTTTTATTTTTTTTAAGAAATTAATAATTTTATTGGATACATTTATTATCAATAGGATTCTTATTAAACAACCAGTTTACAATAATTGATGGTAAGGGTAAAAAAATAAATAAAAAAAATACTAAAACTGTAATTTCAGTTTTGAGAAACTTTAATCTTTTTAAACTGCTTTTAGTTTGATTGACAACATGTACATTACAAAAAGAATATGTTTAGCCATTAATTACAAAAATTCATTGTTTAATTGTTTTAAAATTTTGAATAGTCCTTATGTTTTCATTATTTTATATTCAAACTTTTATGTAAGTTATATTGATTTAAAGCAAAGCTGAAATCCCTGGTTGAGGATCACAGGTCTCGGGTTTGTGCAAGCATAAACAAACACACATCCTCACCAAGTCGCTGACCGTACTGAAGAAAAAAACAACAACTCTCAGTGGTGCTCGTGTGTGTGTTAAGAGCTTGGCACGCTTCAACAGTGCACATTAACTCAGCGGGGATGAGTCTTTATGGCTCTCATGGCCACTCTTAAGTGATGGGAGTAAACAAGGTAGAGGTCAGAGGTCAGTCGTAAGGTTATGCCCAGTGCCTAAGGGACAGATTGAGGGAGAGAGACAGTGAGAGCAGGTGTAAATTCACTATAATTGTTGTGATGACACGCAGTTGTCAAATACTTGTCTATAGCAGTACATTGTGCCTGTCTTTTGTATAAGGCCTGTTTCACACTGCATTGTTCGTGCTGGACCTACTGTACGCTTCTAGAAATATGCGCGGCTTACAGTGTGAAATAGGCCTGAGTGTATTCAGTAATCTTTTGTTCGCAGTTTTTTTAAAGATTCGTAACACACCAGCAACAGTTCCCCTTCATCGTGTTGTTCGTTTTGAGCTGATGAAATCGAGTGACAGGCCTAAAGCACAGCGTTTAATTGGGGCTGGTTCTTCGCCGTACTGTGTATTTTTAGGGAACTTGTGAAGGTGAAGCTTGGCCTCCATTCTTCAAACGAGCTCCCAACCCCCTATTGTCCATTTACTATGATACCAGCAACGTTGCATCAGACCCAGCTGCTCGGAACAGAGCTTTTTCTGTCGCCTTGGCTCGGGGTTTAAATCCTAGGGAACCTGCATCAGACAAAAAAACTTTAAAGGCACAAAAACTAATGTTTCGTACTACTACCTGGGATTTTTGCGTCAGGTAAAGGGTTTGGATAAAGGTGCATGGTGTTTACACATGCCGTCAAGCTTATGCTGAGAGAGTGAGGTATTAGGTAAATCCAGTGCGGATATCTGTGACTAAAGCAGTGGAAATTCTCTGCTGCGTATTTGCGGCTTTACTGCCAATGAGAGATCTAATCGCCTCAAAGCCTATTTTACCAGTATCACGGCACAATGTTTACATTGCTCATCCTAAAAGTGTTATTAGCTGCTTAGCTTAAAGGAAACTGCAGGCCTCGGGATGAAATAACCCGCTGTGTGGATGTGATAGCACTAATTCATTTCAGACATATTGGGGTTTAGTTTGAAGTGATAAAAGTGTTGTTACAACTGAGGAGATTTGCTTGTTTCTTATTTGTCTGGATCCTCCGTGAGCCAGAAGTTATATGAATAGTGTTGCTATAATAAATGGATAAGAATAAAGATTAAGAGAAGCGAACAGAGGGAAAATATTTCAAACTGAAAGGAAGGAAAATATGGTGAAATTGCATGTGAGTGTATAAAGCACAATTCTTCTAGATTCTAGTTTAAAATGCATACTCTAAGTTCTTTGAATATACTTTTCGTATTCACAATGGTTTCATATAGTTTGGAATACATTTATACCAAAAGTTTATTTGTTTAAAATATTATTATACTTTTGTTTAAAATATTATTGTTATTTGTTATACTTTACACTTTTTAAGTGTAAATGTTTAAAACCGCATGTGGTATAACAATTTTGTCATTTGAATATGTTTAAGTACCCATATTAATCAATACTTTTTTTTTCTTAAGTTTTCTTAAATTTTTTTAAATATATATTTCATAGTGTTTATTTAATATCATGAATTATGAATTCATTATATATATATGTATATATATATATATACTGTAAAAAAAATTGAAAGTTTGTGTGTGTGTGTGTGTGTATGTATATGTATATATATATATATATATATATATATATATATATATATATATATATATATATATATATATATATATATATATATATATATATATATATAATATATTGTAAAAATAATTGGAAAGTTTGTGTGTGTGTGTGTGTGTGTATATATATATTGTAAAAATAATTGAAAATGTGTGTGTGGGTGTGTATATATATATATATATATATATATATATATATATATATATATATATATATATTGAACAAAAAAGGAACCATATACAAGAGAAAATGTAAAACGTAGAACAGCTGAAAGAGAGAGGACTGGATAACCCTAAAATGCTTTTGGGAGCGAACAGGGTAAAGATTCAACAGGAAATTACTAGACTCTTATTTCTGTTGTTAAAAGAAAGTGGCCCCATAAAGCACAGCACTGTTAGCTTGAAGCTCTTGCAGCAGGTGGAGGTGGAAGAAAGGAGGGGGGTCCGTGTCTACAAACGTGCCCATTATGGATGGCTCTCCTGGGCTGCCGTGGCACCAATACACCCGGTCTGCAGCCTGGAGGGGCCCGGCGCGCTCGCCGCACAGCCGAGTAATCATTTTTATCCCCGCCATTTCCCAAATAGAAATGGACACGTATGATAAAAGTGTCAGGGCCAGTGTGGGCGACAGGACCTTCTAACTGCATTACATGTCACATCCTCACGTCCCTCTCTGTTTTGCTTTGCCTGCGAACGGCCGTGTTATTGCTCGCAGGAACTTGGCGGTAATATACAGTGCGAGACAAGCAGCTCTTTATGGCCTCAGATTATTTGGTTTGAATGAAAGTACTGATTTATGTCTGTTTAAGTGAAAAGCTCTGTAAATTCCCTCAGCTGCGTTTCCTGTTCTGGTCCTTCAGGAGCGACTGAGCGAAATGGTAGTGACAACTGAGGCTGGTGTGGAAATGTGTCAGTTGTGGTGTATTTAATATACCTGACAGAAACGTAAAGAAATAAACCAACCTCAAAAACTAAGCCTTTACCTCCTCTAATGTAACACAAATCAAACGCAAACCCAAACATGCTCATACTTGCATATGCTACCCAGCGAGCACGCAAATCATCGCATCATCTGGAAAGTATCATGCTCTTTTTTTTTTTTTTTAAAGCCATAGTTGTGTACAAACCTCTAATAAACATCTAAAACCGCAGACAACATCTGCTAAATGTCACTCTAACATCTGACAGGGAACATTTTGGCTAATCCACATGAAAATTATGTACACATCGTATCAGGGTTATTATAGTTAACTAGAACTAAAAAAAAAAACATTACTTTAAATAAAATAAACCTTAACTGAAATACAATATATAAAAATATATTTATATTATATAATAATATATTTCATTAATTTTTACTTTATGTAGGCCTACAAAATTAATTAAAACTACAATTTAAATAAATAAAGATAAATAATATAGACATTAAAAAGCATAAAAAATGACAAACACAGAAACATTTCAAACATTTTAACTGAAATTAAAATAAAATGAAAAACATTCAAAATATTAGTAAAATCTATATAGTATCAACACATACTAAAATCATTAAAACTAAAATAAAATTTATATAAATTCTAAAAACATTAATATAAACTATAAAAAAAATGTAACTAATAAAATTACAAAAACAACAAAATTACTAAAACAAACTAAAATTAAAATAAATGGATAAAAAATGAAAATATGAAATCATGGAAATAAAGTGTCATTCAAAATAATAATATGGTATAATAAAAACTATTATACTAGCGACTTGATGTACTGTTTTTAAAAAACTTAATTAAAAATAGAAAAATTTAAATATAAAAATTAAGACAAATTCAGAATAGTAATAAAAACTATATAGTATAAACTTATGTACTAAAATCATTCAAATGAAAATAAAATTAATATAAACTATAGAAACATTTAAAAATAATAAAATGACAAAAACAACTAAATTACTAAAACTAACTAAAATTAAAATAAAAGGATAAAAATGAAAATATGTAAGGATGAAAATAAAAACTAATTCAAAATAATAGTAAAATATAATAAATACTATTATGCTATCAAAAAACTAGAACTACAAACACTGATAAAACTAATAATAATAATAGTAAAAAACTAATGCAACATATTACTATGAGTACTGAAATAAGACTGGATCAACTTGATGTCTCAGCGATTGGTTGGTTGTGTGTATGTGTAGTTGTGTGACTGCTCTTGGAGTCAGTGGAGCAGGGTCATATTGTCCCTGGTGTGGCCTTGGCTCGGTGCGCTGACACTGCATTGTCCAGCACGGCCAGCTGAGCGTCTCACACAAATGACCTCATTCATCCTCGGCCTCTCACACCATTACACCCCATGGCCTAATATCAACAGCACATACATGCGCTAACACCTGATCAATAGCACATGGGCCAGGCAGTCTGGGCTGAAGGTGCCGCTCTTTAAATTTGTTGTGTTAGCCGAGTAAATGGTCTCTTCATGTTGATGTTGACAGCGTCTTGTCTTTGTTTATTTACAAAAGTGGGTTAGCTAGAGTGTCCGTGTTCGGTGGGGCTGTGTTTGTACTCTGGGTTTGCTCACCGCAGGCGTTGATGGATTGTAGGTTTTTTTTTTTTTTTTTTTGTGGTTGTGCTTTATGGGAACGAGTCTTGAAGTCTGTTTGCAAAACCATAAAATTAATGTGTAAATATTTGTTTATGTTGTAATGTGAACAAGAATTGGAAGCAAGTGTAGCGTTGCAAATGTATAACCTTAGTCAATTATATTAGTTTGTATATATGCATTCAAACTTGTATTTTGTTTGAGGGATTGATTGAACGACATATAGTAAATAAACTAGGTAGTTGACATAAAAATCAAGCAATGCCCTGAAGAATGGCAAATCCGGCTTCTAAATGCAGGGATGGATTTATTTTTTCCCCCTATTTTTTCATTTGTTTGTTTGAAAGAAATGAATACTGCAAGGATGCAGGTTAAATTGATAAAAAGTGAGGGTAAAGACAGTGTTACAGTGGATTTCTATTTTAAATAAATGCTGTTCTTTTGAACTTTCTAGTCCTCAAAGAATCCTGAAAAAAAACCTATTTTAACCTGTTTTCAACATTAATAATAACAGAACATGTTTCTTGAACATCAAATCAGCATGTTAGAATGATTTCTGAAGGATCATGTGACACTAAAGACTGAAATTCAGCTTTGTATCACAGGAATAAATTACACTTCAAATAAAATATAACAAAACATTAGTTATTTTAAATTGTAATAACATTTCACAATATTACTGTTTTTACTGGATTTTTATCAAATAAATTAAGTGACCCAAAATTTTTTGAACGGTAGTGTGTATTTCTGTACTTTTTTATATAAAATAAAATGCACTTCTTTAAACTGTTTACCCATCAAGCATACCTGTGTTCTTGTGTGTAATGTGTGTGTGTGTCTCTTGTCAAACACACAGTGAGGCTTAGCTGCTTGCCAAGCTTCCATAGAGCAATAATAAAGTCAGTAATCTCCTCATTTAGGATTCAGCATCTTACAGTATCTTAATGAAGCCTGTAATGAAGCTCTTAGAAACTCTCAGAACCCCCAAATCACCCACTAGTTAAACCGTCCAAAATACCCAGACCAACCACAGCATACACGCACTCATCTTAGTCCTAGACATTTCTTTGTGCATTTATGATGATTTCTCGCCCCCTGTGCTGAATAATAGTATGTTAATTTCAACTTGTTTTTATTCAGATTTTAAGGCTGTGTTTTGTTTTGGGTTTTTTTTATGTCTGGCTTTGATTGATTGATTGATTGATTGATTGATTGATTGATTGATTGATTGATTGATTGATTGATTGAAAACTTTATTAATCCCGATAGGGAAACTGGTTTGCCACCAACCATACAGCCAACAAACACAATACACAACTTACAGATAAATAATTCTGCATTAGGAGACTAATAAAACCTGATTTGGAGACATAATTGAAGAAGGATTAAATTTCACAGTTCAAAAATATAAAATACAAACACTATAAAAGACAAAAATATAATTCAATAATTAGCAGTGTTCGTTGAAATATCTGACCGCTGCGGGAACAAAAGACCTTTTAAAGCTGATGTGTTGAATGAAAATTAATTGGGATCTGTTCTTTATGTTCCCATTATTCTGTTTAAAAAGGAAAAAAAAAATGGCAGAGAACCATGATCCAGGCAACTTTAGATACCAAGAACATTTTTTTTCTTCCGGTTATTGACAAACACTACTACTATGAAAATCGAAATCGGGATGTGTCCCAAATAACAAACACAGAAGGCCACAGACAGTGTGCATCTTCTTAGAGAGGCACTGTTACAAATACATGTTAAGATTAAAATGTTTGATTAAAATCTTTCAAAAAAGAACTTTTTCTGTTTCATTATTCTCCTATATGAATGGAATTCATTATGCAAACACTGAGAGAGAGAAAGAGAGAGAGGCAAGCATGATGAGGAAGTTTGTAATCAATCTTAATGGCTCTTTACTGCTCCAAGGTTCATTATGAATATCAGGCAAACACAATGAGCTATCTTTCACCCTCGTATCGATTGCTATGCAAATTTACATACATTTCAAGCAGCCTTGCCTCTGCAGAGAGCAGAACCGGGTTGTATAATAAAACAGTTTGTTAACAACAAAACATAACGGCACTTGTGAGAACACTTTCTGCTCATTATTACGCTGTACTCGTGATTTCGGAACAGCAGGCGAGCGCGTTCAGACACGTGTACAAGCAAGCCTTTCTGTTTAGCATCGCCTCAGCGTGGAGAGGTGCCATCACGCTGTTGAGTGTGTGTCAGTCGGTGAGTGTCCCTGTCATGTATGGCTGTGAGTAAACACACCGTGTGTGCAGTGTGCTGTGAAAATTCGAGAAGGCAGCACTGCAAAACAGAGGAAAAACAAATTCGTACCTACGGGCCTTTTCAGCACTCTCTCAATACCCACAGCGGCCTGATCCGTCTCACTTTAACTCAAGCATAGAGATGGGCCGGAGTGGACGACGTATTTAATACAGTCTGTAGTTATTTTGGCCTGTTGTGACAGATAGTGGTATTTGCTGACAGACAGAGGCTTGATTTCAGAGCTGACTACCCGTGTGATAGTGCGCCTGTGATTAACGCCTATATGAAATTCAATCATTCGTCAATAAATAATTCACTCTTTCATCGTACACGGGTCATGAGGGCAGCAGACGGGCCCAAGCGAGACAGTATACATCTTTACATTCTCTGTTTTTTTTTCTGGAAAACATAGAGAACTTGTTGCATTACATGTGGTTTAGACACAGTTATCCATCACATTTACAAATATGTAGAGTTAATAAAGTTTTTGTAAAGGTTTAGGAAGTGAGCATGTTCTGAAAAGAATAGTTTGGAAAGAAATGAACAGTCTATAATCATTTACTTGTTCTAGACCTGTTTGAGTTTACACTTAAAGGGATAGTTCACCCAAAAGTGAAAATTCTGTCATTTAATTACTCATTCTCATGTCATTCCAAACCCGTAAGACCTTCGTTCATCTTCGGAACACACATTGAGATATTTTTGATGAAATCTCTGACCCTCCCATAGACAGTAAGGGAACTACCACAATCAAGGCTAAGAAACGTAGCAAGGAAATCTGTAAAATAGTCCATGTGACATTAGGGATCAACCGTAATTTTACAAAGCTATGAGAATACTTTTTGTGTGCAAAGAAAAGAAAAATAATGACTTTATTCAACAATTTTTCTCCTCATACAGTTTCCTGTGACATGCCTCTATTGTGGACAGAGTATCACGATGCATGCTTCATGTAAACAACGCATAAATTGAATAAAGTCGTTATATTTGTTTTCTTTGCGTACCTTTGTAAAATTACGGTTGAACTCCTGATGTCACGTGGACTATTTTACCAATGTTCTTGCTACGTTTCTGGACGTTGATCGTGGTAGGGTCTAGGATCGTTGCTGTCTGTGGAGGGTCAAAGAGCTCTCAGATTTCATCAAAAATACCTTAATTTATGTTCCGAAGATGAACGAAGGTCTTACGGGTTTGGAACGACATGAGGGTGAATAATTAATGACAGAATGTTTTGGGTGAACTATCCCTTTAAGTTTAAAACTCAAACAAGTAAATTATGACAAACTGTTCGTTTTTAGTCAAACTATCCCTTTCAGAACATGCTCACTAACTAAACCCTTACAAAAACTTAAAACATAATATATTTTGAAAAATGTCACTGGGGTCCATGTTTTCTTTGGGCCCAAATGACTTTAATTGACTTTAAAAGAGTATCAAAATATAATCTTTTCTGTTCTACAGTTGAAAAGAGTCATACACCTAGTACAATAAATTGATTCAAAACTGTTTAAGAATATAAAAAGCCTTGTCATGTCACTGACCGATCGCTTCTTGTTGTTTATCAGGTCTAAGTATCCGCGGGGCTCAGGAGGAGGACCCACCCGATCCACAGCTGATGCGTCTTGACAACATGCTTCTGGCAGAGGGCGTGTCAGGACCGGAGAAGGGCGGAGGATCGGCTGCGGCGGCAGCGGCAGCAGCAGCAGCCGGCAGTCCCACTGACAACTCCATCGAGCACTCTGACTACAGGGCCAAACTCTCCCAGATCAGACAGATCTACCATACCGAGCTGGAGAAATATGAGCAGGTGAATGACAGTATGCACTACAGTACAGGAAGGCTTTCCCAGCTTGCAGCAAATATTGTTGTACTGAAATTCATCTTCAGTATGTTTTCTTCTCAATTTAGCTCAAACAAGCGCCATTCAATCATCGGGCGGGGAGGGGGGAGTGGGGAGGGGGGGTTGTTATAAAATGTAATGAAAATAAGGTTGTTGGTTTCACCTTTAAAGCTGTCCAAATGAAGTCGTTAGCAATGCATATTACTGATCAAAAATTAAGTTTTGATATATTTACAGTGGGAAATTTACAAAATATCTTCATGGAACATGATCTTTACTTAATATCCTAATGATTTTTGGCATAAAAGAAAAATCGATCATTTTGACCCATACAATGTATTTTTGGCTATTGCTACAAATATACCCGTGCTATATATATATATATATATATATATATATATATATATAATATGCAAATAATACAATTCTTTCTGAAGTTTGAAAATCTAACTTTTGAAGATAATTTAAGTTTTTCTGAAACATCACATTTTGGTGCCAGCATGAAATTAAATGTACAAAAGTGATTGTCTATACATAAAAAGCATACCAAATGCAAGTAAAGTGTCTACTTTAATGTCTCAGTTGTGGAAATGAAATGTCAAATATGGATGAAGTAATGTTCCATCAGCAATCAGTATAACAGAGATATGTATGTAAAAATGGTTTGAAGAACATTGGCAAAAATTCACAAAGATGATCAGTTTTGGGGGTTGCACTGTGATCCTCAAATAGAGTCTTTTAATGTCATATAATTATTCTTGTTCCAAATATTCCTATTTTTGGTATACAAACTATTGTTACACTGAATGACATTTTATTGTGTGACATTTGTGAAACAGGAAAAATGTATGATATTAATTTTTCACTCAGAAAAAGTCAAATTAAAAGTAAAAGACACATTCTAATGTACAGAAGCAAAATGCTGTATTAAACTTCTATTATCAAAATCTGATGGCCATCTTATAACCGATGGCATCACTGCAGTTTTAGTATGGTAAACTGTGACCTTTACTTTCTTGCATCTGTTGAACCATATATTTGCCTTTACATTTGTGTTTTTGTTGATTCTGACATTTTAATGGCAATAGTTAATTATGTAGCACTTCATTTACATACTGTAGAACCAAATCCTTTTCAAGCCTGGTAAGCACTGAAATTGTATATCTAGTTAAGCCCAACCAGATTGTATGGTACAGAGCCAAGAATACTGCAGAAGAACTTTGTATCTGCATTCACACATTTGCATTGATCCTATGAGTGTGAATAATCCCAGCTTGCTGTTCTGTCTGAATAGATGTTTTTCACTGAAGCTCCATGACAGGTTTAAAGGGAGACCTGGAGGCCTTCATCTGAACTGATGGTGTCAGAGGTCTAAACCTGAGCAAGCATTTTGCGTTTTACAGTCCTGTCTGTCATGATTACGACTGGGAGCGAATGTGATTTATGGTGGTATTCAGGCATTAGGACATCTTCAACTTACCTGACCTCTGAACAGCGGTAGTCTAGACATCCTCTTATAAATATTGAGCAGACGCTTTTAGTTACAGTGTGGAGAGCAGCCTCTGATTGCAATAGTGCATTTGAGAGTGTCGCTGTGCAGGACTTGCTGCTTCATTGAGGTCATGTATTGATTCTTTAATGGAGCTGACATTAATTTTTGATTCAGCGCTTTAGTTATTTTCCTCATAATCAAGGACGAGTTGAACGAGGGCCTTTCAATCATTATTATTTTCATATGCGCTATAGTTAAAGTGCTTGGTGTTTTGAGGAGATGCCTTGAAAAATCTAAGCAATAGCTGCTTGTCTATTTGCCCTGGTCAAGGACATGATGATCATTTTTTTGCCCATATCTGAAACCAACATGAATGCAAGTACATTTCTAAGAACTTGTGTATTAAACTAGATTTTACACGGATTTTCCTCTTGTTTACTCTTGTTTGATATTGACCCCCCTAATGTTCATTCTGTGCTTGCACCATAAAAAATAAAGAATGGTCAGGAGAACACTTTTATTTCTAAATAACAATCCTTTTAATGTGATATGGAAGTTGTTTAGCTGATGGTTTAGCCAGCCAATGGCCTAAATTAGTCTGATTAACTTGCAAGTGTTTGAAAAGGGAGTGTGTGGAAAAGGTGGCTCAACCCTCTCACCCAAAGTAAAGGCATCTTTCTTAAGGGTGTTCCCCCTTGTAATTATCTAAATGTAAATACTTAACGAATTTTACTCCGAGTAATGAGCTAAAGTGTGCACTACCTAAATTAGTTATTCTAATTAATCATGTATGAACCACTGCTTTAATGAAAAGCTGTTTAAATTCTACTGGCGCTGGGCCGGTGCCAAATTGCAAATCGGCATTTGCATTCATAGATGACTTCACCTATTAAGCCATTGAAGTCCTCCGCAGCACTACAAACAGTATGGATGGTGTTTTTCCCATGCTTTCAAGAGCGGCAGCTTTGAACTTGCTTCAAAAATTGCTGATTGCTGCTCCAGAGAGCTTCAAACGAATGCAGTTGAACTGATGTGCTTCTTCTGCAGAATAACGTCAAAGAGCATTTCTGTCACTGTGCTGAGAGTATATAATGATTTTAAAAAGAGGGTCAATCTCTAGGATGTTTTTGGAGTTTAAGTGAGGATGTGATGCCGGAATTGTATATTCAGAAATTATTTATTAGTGTAGCTGTTCAGTCTCAGCAGCAGGTTCTAAAGACTTCAGAGTAATTTAGTTTTGCATAATGCATTTTACACCTACATCCTCACTCGGAATAAAAGCTGTGTCCTCAGATCAAAATGGTCTTTCTCTACAGGCATGTAACGAGTTCACTACCCACGTCATGAATCTGTTGAGGGAGCAGTCTCGCACACGGCCCATCTCGCCCAAAGAGATCGAGCGCATGGTCAGCATTATCCATCGCAAATTCAGCTCCATCCAAATGCAGCTTAAACAGAGCACCTGTGAGGCCGTCATGATTTTGAGGTCCCGCTTCCTCGATGCCAGGTTAGTATCACATAAATTCATCCACATAAATTATTGTATGTGTATTTACATATGAGTTGTATTTGAAAGAATTTATCTTCTGCTAAATAATCAATGCAAGAAAGTAATGATTAGCAAATAAGATTTCAAGGTAACATCAAATAGATTGGCCCCAAAGGGTGGTCACATTTACAAATCAAGTCATATCAATAGGAATCCACTCAATCGGATATTTCATGTATGAGCGTTAAAGTTCTCCAACAGATTTCACTCATGTTCAAGTTGGTCACATAGTTTTGCACTGTTTTCCATGAACATGTTATTCAAAACGAGGACAAAAGATTAATTATTCCGCTAAAAGTTTGTTTTACAGTAAATGGCTTAGAATAGTGAAGTTAGTCCTGAAAAAATCTCCAGCCTCCAGTCTACAGATGGTTTGATATTTTATCTATACAGTGGATTTTTTTAAGTGTGACTTAAGTTTGTTCAAATACTTAGTAACTTGAAGTAGGAACCATTTTTAGCTCCATTTTGAGTTTATTTGACATTTAACCTACCCAATCAGGGTTTTGGCACAGCCACTGATGGTATGGCACCTGTTATCAACCAACCACAAAAAAGCATTCATTATTATTCAACCATTAGCGGTTAAGATGTGGTCTTCCCAAGACTAGGGTTTTAGAGCCTAAAGGCTAACCACGCAGTCATACTAAGCACCTGAAAGCAGTTAAGAGTTTTATAGAGTGGAAATGAAGTCATTTGCGTTTGGTGGGTAGGAGGTCATCAGCAGGTGGTCCAGATTACTGTAATCACAAACAGTTGGTAGAGGAGATCAGGAGAGGCGTAGAGAGGAGAGAAATGATGCAGTGAACATGAGAAAAGAGTGGATGAGGTCTCGAGGAGAACGCTTAAGTGAAGCGGAAGCACAATCGTTTGGCCGGCCACTCGTGTGAAAGGCATTAAACAAGGCGAGAGAAAGAAGCCAGCGCTTAACCGTGGCGGGGTGGGCCGCAGTGAGTGGCGATAAGTGCAACTCCATCAGGCCCTGCCCCAGTACTTGAGGAACAGTGTTCAGCTGGCCATGGCCTGATTTCCCTAATGTCCCAAGATACAGCTCTAACTGGGAATGCTTGAGCACCTCTAAATGCCCCCATCAGAGTGAAAGAAAGCAAGATAGAGGGAGAAAGAGAGAGGGAAAGCTCACCACTCTAAACACTGAACATTTCACGCTTCGCTTAGAGCTCAGCGTGACATCGTCCATTTGTGAGCCTACATATGTACTCTGATAATAGCCTTCCTGACTTCATTTCCTGCCAGCAGCTTCATTATGAGTTTGGCCATCACACATGGTTTTATTTGAGTTTCTCTAATTGCCTTCCTCCTCTTGTTTTTCCCCTCGCTTGTCCGACGGCAGACGGAAACGGCGGAACTTCAGCAAGCAGGCGACCGAGATCCTGAACGAGTATTTTTACTCGCATCTTAGTAACCCTTACCCCAGCGAAGAGGCCAAAGAGGAGCTGGCTAAGAAGTGCAGTATAACAGTATCCCAGGTGAGGCTACACCACCCATCCATGTAGCACATGCCCCATTTGTTGGATAGTCTGGACAGAATGACTAACAACAGGTCAAAGTCTGAAGACTTAAAGTCCCCGTTTAAGGGTTTACTTAGGTAAATCCAATGCCATCCTTGCTTTATCCCATGCAAACTGGTCTTAGCTGATTTAAGCTAGTCTTCAGCTGGTCAAACTTGGGGATCTTCAAGCCTGCTCCTGGAGGCACACTGTCCTTCAGAGTTTAGTTCCAACCTGCTCCAACATGCCTACCTCAAAGTGATCCTGAAGACCTTGATTAGGTAGTTCGGTGTGTTTCATTAAGGTTGGAGCTAAACACAGAACAGAACAGGGGTCGCCAGGAGCAGATTTGAAGACCCCTGCTCTAGCAGGTTTAGAGGGCTACCCAGTTGGTCTCCTAGCCGATGTCCTGAAGAGTTTAGCTCCAACTTGCCTCAACACACATGCCTGGATGTTTGTAGCATGCCTAGTAAGACCTTGATTTGCTGGTTTAGGTGTGTTTAATTAGGGTCGGAGCTAAACTCAGCAGGACACTGGCCCTCCTAGACTGATTTTGGAGACCCCTGATCTAAAACCAGTCAACAGACCAGCCTGACAGACCATCAAAATTTTTTTAGCAGGGTAATACCATTATCTAGGCTAACTGTGGCTAATTGGCTATGCTAGGTCACACAAAGGCCCTGTCTCAAATGGTGTACTTAATGTGAATTTACGGTCTGGTGACCTTTGCTCATATGGTGTCCAGGTTGTCATTTTAGGTTTCCAAACCTTCCCAAGCAGCCCATTTCAAGCCACTATGCATTCTCGACTGTTTTCCTGTAGTCCGTGTGGCAAAGTATATACTCTGAAGAGGATCTCAAGGGCTGAGGGTGCCATTTGGGACAGGGCCAAGCTTGATCAGACCAGAAAGACTCTCCAGCGCACGCTCTCTCTCATTGTCCTCTTCTTTCCTCTCGTCACTGTCTAGCATGCATACCTGTTTGCTCTAACACATCAGTCTGATACTTCCACTGAGCTGAGTCTCAAGCAGGGCCTGAAGACACAGAGTGTACCCTGTTGTGGATGGATGCCACAGTTTGTGGTGATCTGTGTCAGTCATTGTGTTTTAGAGTAAATGTGTGCGTGCATGCGAGTGTATGTGTGTCGGAGAGAAAGAAGAGGGACTTTATTTTAGTCGCAAAGTATGATTCATTATCGCAAGGAATTGTAAAGAATCACAGTGTTTTCCCACTCTTATAACTAAATTCAGAATCCACCTGAAGGCAAGAGTACCCACCCACACCCATCTCCCCACAGACAAAACTCTTTTCTGTTTTGTTTTTTTTCAAAAGGTCACAGAGGTGGTCAAGGAAAATGTGTACTGTTAACCTATTGGTCTTAGAGCATATCTGCATACTCTGTGATGTAATAAATGTTTTTTATCTGTGGGGAGGGGCTTATGGAGGGTTGTTCAGAGTCAGATCCTGTAAAAGCCATTCTTTTTTGCCTTCAGGGGGTGGGAACCACCATCACAGTGGCACAGGTATGTCATGACTTCTCCTGCTCCACTTTTCTTGTGCCATTTGTTTTTCTTTGTTGCTTTTCCTTTATTCTGTCACCCCTTTATGTGTGTTCACTTATACCTTAGAACATGTTAAGACATACTCAGCACTTTGTTCCCCAAAAGTCTACATTTCCTGCACTTACTGTAGTGCCAACAAATCTGCACACTTAACCAAGTGTCGAATGGGACTATATTTGGAGTCCTCAGTAACCAAACCAAGCGTCAGATAGTATGTTTTTGTTGTACGACTTTTGCTGTAATATACATATATACCCCCCCCTCCACTCTTCCCTAGAGAATTTCACTCGATTGTCAAAGCGCTAAAAGTATGTGTCCCTTTTGATTGTGTTACGTCTTGTCATTGCACATTTTGACATGCCTGTGATAGATATTTACCCCACATTGTATTTAATCAGTGTGTTCTGTGTATGTTCAGGAACTATTTTTATTTAGAAATATCTTATATTAAATAAATTTGTATGTTTGAATATTTTGTTCTTAAATTTATTGGTTGCTATAGTATAGCAATGAGGTTTAAAAAATAGATCCAGTTTTGCAGTGTTTTTTTAAACAAATAATATATAGTAATATTCTTTTCTACCAGTTATTTACATTCCTAAGGTGGTAGCAAGATTTTTCCATTGTTATTGTAACAGATTCTAGCACACGTAGATACCAGAGGCTGCCTGCATTGCCATTTTACTGTATCTGAGACATGTGCTGATTTGAAGTGATGGGTGGTGTTAATGGTATTGTTGATGAAATTTAGTTGCCTTTATCAGGCACCACTTCACTCAGTGCACAGAATCAACCTCATTATCTGGGCACAATCTCTGTGCATGTGTTATTCTCTTTCTTCTAAATGAGGCACACAAGGTCACATGATGTTTTTTTGAGAGAGAGTTTTTATAACCACTATGATTTTAAGCATTGAGTCCAGAGGGGATATTGTGCACCCTGTAAATGAGTGGGCACAAAATGTGGTGCCCATCACCCAGTTAAGTGCGGATCTTCCGCTTCGATCTTCCTGCGGTTCAAACGAGCGACACATATCAATATTTCAGCTCATTATACATGTAGCAGAGCTCTGCCTCAGGTTAATGTGTTAACTATTAATGCAGACTGCTTCATTATTGATAATATCAGCAGCCCTGGTCACTGCAACCGCCCATGTCAGGGAGTGGGTGCGTGTGTGTCTGTGTGTCTGTGTGTGCGTGTGTGTGTGTGTGTGTGTGTGTGTGTGTGTGTGTGTGTGTGTTTGTGTGTGTGTGTGTGCGTGTGTGATGAAGCCAGAAGTCTGAGTCTCCATTTAAGTTCCACTCTCAGCAAGAGAAGCAGTATAAATCGGGAGGTATTGAGACCTGAGTAAGATCATCCATCCTATTTCAGTGACACTAGTGGCATATTGACCCAAGCTTGGGGAGGGAGTAGTGGTGAATTATTTACTACACCCACACAGGCTTTCCTCTCCATTGGTTTAAAGCAAACAAACCAGTTATTGGGTTCCAGACATACAAGTCTACTGCATCTCTAGAATGTTCTCGCATAAATATGAAACCCAAATATGTGAGGTAGATTTGTTTTAAAATATTAGAATTTAAAAAATATTTGACAACTTAGTCAGTGTGGTGTAACCGACATACAGGGAGCCATTGGTTGTCATATGACAACAAAATCGTAAAACATGAAACTATATCGCAGAATGGGGCCCTATTTTTTTTTTTTCACATTGAAACCAATATGAATAAAAAGATTGCATTCAGTACTTTTTGTACTACGTTTTTAAAGATTTGCTGCTTTCATCATCTTTATCTTTCATCCTTATTTGTCATTGATACAGCTAGAGAACAATCATTTAAATTAGTTATATGTTGTAAATATGTTTGTTTTGTTAAAATATAAAACATTAGGGTTAGGAACAGCTAAGTTTAAGGTATTTAATCTTTAGAAGGAGGTTAGCTTGTGTGCCTCTTTTCCATGGCCTTAAACTGCTTCATAAGCAGGTTAAGTAAAAAGGATGACGGCTAGTGCTTTCATTGCTTCCAATTAAACCTTGCTTGTTAGTTTAACCTCTAGGTAAACCCATCAAACAATTGATGTTAAGGCAAAAGCCTGCCAACGGTGGTGGCTTCAGCCGAATGGTCATTAATTTTAATTGCCTAGATATTAAAGATTTAGAAGCGCAGAGGCATGGTGGGGGTAGAAATGATCTGATGTCATGTAAATTCAACCGCTGTAGCGTAGTGTGGCTCGGGCTGCTGGAGATATTAAAATGGAAGCAGAGAGGTGGAAATTAAATAAAGCATCATTAAGGGGCTGAGGCTCTCTGGTCCTCCAGTCCAGCCAGAGCTGGAATACGGCAGGAGAGATCGCCACGGCGACAGGCCACCGTAATTTATAGGGCTATTAAGAAACAACCCTTAATCTCTTTATTATTCCACAATTATGCAGTGCTAGCATTTGCTCATCTACCACCCCCCATGTGACCCAGATCTTATTGTTTCCTGGCTGCTGTTTTTAGTTAAAATTAGCATTATTGTAATTATTAATGTATTGCATTGAGGCAGTGCGGCTGCTTTTAGGTGTACTATCTGAGTGGTTATTATTATGTCTATTATTTGTCTTAAGGCAGGAGCACAAAAGTGGTTTTATGCAAAAGAAAAGAACATTAGTGTTATTAAGATGCATAAAAGCCTTGCCTTTGAAATGAAGGGAACCGAATGGATCCTAGTTACCTTAAAGAGAGGTAGTGAAAGTAAAAACAAAAGAGAGAGTTATGTTAAAACTCTTATTGAGAATGTATTATTTTTTTAAATGGGGCCAGGGACCAGAACAAACTCTTTTTTAGTAAGATATCTGTTAGCCTTACAAGGAAATATACCACCTTCACGTTTAGCACTAGCTACCTGATTCCATAAGCACAACACTGATCCAAATTTTGCCACAAGACGAGCAGCCCCTTGTGTGTTGGTTTTGTCTAGAGACAAACAGAGAGCATGTCACGCCTCCATCCGCAATAACGCACAAGCCCTGTCTGATAATCGCTTAATTAGTCTGCATGCCCAGCGGATATTACTGTAGGAGGCTGGGGACTGTGGACTTGATGGACCCAAACATGACATCTTGAAACAATCACTCTGCTCAGTGCACAGTGCCTTGTCTGCATTGACATCTGACGCCCCCTCCTCTTTTTTCCCCTCTTTCCTTTTCTTTCCATCTTTCCCTCAGGTATCCAACTGGTTTGGCAACAAGAGGATCCGCTACAAAAAAAACATCGGGAAGTTCCAAGAGGAGGCCAACCTGTATGCCGCTAAGACTGCTGTGACTGCCGCGCACGCAGTAGCCGCCGCTGTCCAGAATAGTCAGACCAACTCACCCACCACACCCAACTCCGGTAAGCTTGCACTCATCCCGGACGAGCCCCCAAAAAAACCAACCCCAATTCCAGCTTGGTCCCTTCTGAACCTCTGCTCCCTCTGGCATGCCGATTGGCTGCTGTGACAGTGAGAGGTCCCAGCCTGGGGGATGAGCCTCACTCTCCTGCCTCTGAGACTATACATGCTGAACGAGACGAGCAAAGTCAAGCAGAAACTGTGTGAGCGGGTTGCACATGCTGAATATGTTTGTAGTTTTGAGGAGTGGGAGGGTATTGGTGCCGGTGGGGGTAAACGAGATAATCCTCACCCACTGTCCTCCCTTTCTATCCATAAATATGTGACAGTGTTACCCCCGCTGTGAATTGATGGAAATCTCTTGCTTGGAGCATGTTACACTCTTGAAGAAATGTGTAGTATGAAATAATAATGAATATTTGATTAGCAGAATGATACAGTGTCTACCTTAAATTGATGCTCTTCAGACATAATAAGCAGAAGATTTGACTGTGATAAAGACATGGCTTAGACCCTGAGGAGTTGTGGGTAAGCAGTTTTTTAAGGGGTCCCCTTTTTCTTGCACCCAGGATTCCAGATGAAAGATGAAGAATTTCAGCTGGACTCTGCAGAGAACAAAAACACTCTATTAACCAACATGTTCACTGGTACTGGCCTTTTCCATAAGCTTCTTATTGTCCTTTTTGTCATTGGCATATTCCCTTTATGAACTAGTCCACTAGAGTAGGAATAGGTGTGAACCCCCTGTGGAAAACTTAGACTTCCAACTCCATACACCATCTTTGTCCTTTTTTTGTGATTTTCCCCCCTTTTGTTTTGGCATTTTTGGTGACCCCCACGTGCCCTTCTAGAGATGTAATGCAACCTAGCCATCATCCCCATCCCTATCCTTTCATTTCTTCCTTGTTTCTTTTGCTCTCCTTTTGTTGCTTGCTATCTGAGCATCACTTTCTAGTGTGGCGTGTGGTGCGCGTATGTCCTCACACATTGCGTGTATGTGTGAGTCTGTGATAGCCTCTCTTTCTCTTTCTCATCCTCTCGTTATTCAGCTCCTTACATCTTTCCTTTCTAGGTTCGTCAGGTTCTTTTAACCTCCCAAACTCGGGGGACATGTTCATGAGCATGCAGAATCTGAATGGGGATTCTTACCAAGGGGCACAAGTCGGAGCCAATGTGCAGTCACAGGTAGGCGCTACGCACAGGACCTGGGGCTGTGAACCAGAGCAGACCTGTCAGCTAGCCTACCATCCACATTAAAACTCAACTCCCTCCCCCTCAACATATAGACAGTGATAAAGATTTGATCACCCCCTCAACAATTAGCTTCATTATAGTCATGGAAGATTAATGATGACTGTAGTCTGGACATGGATGGATCCTTCAAATTTCCAGTCTGGACCCCCAACTAAATTACCATATCACAGCCCATAAGAGGCCCGTCTGACTAGAGACTCATTATTTACAGCATTATGCTGGTATATTGATCCTGAAGCAGACCCCATTTTGTAGTTGATGTTGTGAATGCATTTGGCTCTGACTTGAGCTCTTGGGTTGGTATTGGTTGTATGGTACTGTTCTTTCTTCAGACCTCTATATCCTCTATATCCTGTCCCCTTTTCATCAAGATTATCCAAATTTTCCATGTTTCTCATAAGCTCATTTCATCCTCATGTTAAAAGACACCATTTGAAGGAGAGAGACAAAGAGTTAATGTGTACTGAACATTTCTCATATCTGCTCATGCTCTAATATTGTGTTACATACCATATTCTCCTCCAACTGTTGTCATGTGAATATTACCGTGTTTTGTTGTAAATTTCAAATCAAAACTATTCCATTCCTTCTTTCTGTGATTTTGAGTTTCGAGCCTGGAAATAGAGTAATCGTCGCCAGAAAGAAATAGAGAGAGGAAACACATATGTATACTAAATATTGCATTAAACCACATATGTATCCCTAACGTCATTCAGCTGCATATTCCATTTTAGTATGATTCATTTAGTAAACTGTAAAGCCATCACATTTTTGTTTAAACACCATTGCCTTAGTCTGTTGTCACCATACATCACTGTGTTGATGTTTGCATGTGTTTCTGTAACGCAGAATGTTGACAGGCTTGACTTCCTGTTGTGTCCTCTGCAGGTGGATACCCTGCGCCATGTTATCAGTCAGACGGCAGGATACAATGATGCCCTGGGGGGGAATCCCATGTATAGTCCACATGGCTTGAATGTAAGTACAGTCTCAGTAAGCCATGACTAAAGTGCCACTGAATTAAGCAATAATAAACATACTACACTTGTCCTAACATGATAGAGATAATCTATAACTCAAGCCTTTTCGAATGAAAATTGTTATACATTACCATTCAAGTTTGAGTTTGAGGTCTCTTTTTTTTTAATGTTTTGAAAGAAGTCTCTTATGGTCACCAAGGCTACGTTTATTTGATTAATTGTGAAATATTATTGCAACCTAAAATAACTGCTTTCTAATTTAATATATATTTAAATGTAATTAATTCTTCTTGTGGCAAATCTAGATTTTAAGCAGCCATTACTCCAGTCTTCAGTGTCACATGACCTTTCAGAATTCTAGTGTGCTGATTTGATGCTCAAGGAACCATTCTTATCTTATCAATGTTGATAACAGTTGTGCTGATTAATAACTTTGTGTAAACCATGCTTTTTAGGATTATTTGATGAATATGAAGTTCAAAAGAACAACATTATTAGAACATTCGTACACTTTTGATCAATATAATGCATCCTTGTTGAATAAAAGTATTAATTTGTTGTTAAGATTTTGCTTTATTTAACAAAATGATGTGCTGTGGGCACATAAACACCAACATTTTCAGTTAACATTTACTAAGAAATGTTGTGAAAATCTGTAATGTGCAAATAAATATAGTTATTATAACATAAATCAGAAGGACCTGAGTCAGACAGCAAGAAACCACCATAAATCCAAATTCCACGACAAACAGAGTGATGATTCAGAGGATGATAGCAGTATCTATCCCATAATATGCATAAAACTGAAAATATGACCTTTTTTTAAAGCGGGAATAAATGCTTTGCTCAGTAAAAGCTCAAGCGGCTCAAGTATTTGGGAGTGGTGTGAGGAAAATGAGATTCAGAAATATATTAAGTCAGTTTGTTGCCTGTGTAAACAGTTCCTATTACAGTAACCTATAATGTGGTAAGATGAAAAGGCTTTTACTAGCACGTCTTGCCTCTGTTTGCCTGTTTTGCAATGCTTCAAAGAATTTGCAATATCCTTATCAACATGATGAAATATGAAAGTATGATTGCCTGCAGCCGTCTGCAGGCATGAATTTTATCTTCCTTGATGAGGTTTGATATGATGTTTTTTTTTTTCCAACCATACACTGCATAATATGAAACCATCAGAGTAAAGACTCATTTATTTGATGAGAGAGAGAGAGAGGGGGTGAGAGAAATACAGACATATATCTTCCTTGAGCTAAACACCGGTTTAGATGTTATATCTGTTACCTTGCTTGTCAAGGAATTGTTTATAAAAACATAAACTTAGATGTGTTAGCCTTAAACATTAATCTAAAAAAAAAAACTACTGAATGACAAGACTCTGGCTGGTGAGTTGATAAAACAGGAACATGTAAATTTTATAGTTTCACAATTGAGCATTTTCTGGATTTGTAATATTATCAAATGAGCCAGTAAAATGTGTTTTAAGGATTATTACATATTCCTGATACAAAACAGCTTATTTATCGGTCCAAATGGTCCTTGTACATTATCAAAAAAAACAAATGAGCTTTCCAAAAGCAAAACAAATCACTTTCTATTGAGAAACAGATGCAATCCGATGGAGGAATAATTTGCAGTGAGGTAATTAATAGAGCTGAGCTGTCATATGCGTACTTTCTGATGACTGTTAGAGCTCCATTTGCATGAATTAACTCTAGCAAAGCTCACAACGATGAATGTCATAAGTCAAAATGTATGCTCGATTTTTCACAGCAGTGGGGCCCAAACGTGGCAGTGTATCTGTGGCTAATGCTGAGACGGCTGTGTGTGTCAATGTGTGTGTGTTTGGAGGCCTCTGTGGCCTGTAGCTGTGCAGATGAAGTGTCAGCCTCTCGCAGGCTCAAACGCCAGTCTTTCACACTCTCGCACTCTGGTCCACTGCTCAAGTCAGAACTCACTCTATCATTACAACATGTGTGTGTGTGTGTGTGTGTGTGTTTGTTTGTGTGTTTGTGTGCGTGTGTGTCAGGCTTAATGCGAGTGATCCATGTCATCAGGGTACAGCAGACTTCCTCATAACGCTCGCGTTTCAGCATCAGTCCAGACATTGTGGCTGGAGGAGACTAGCACAATCTATTTATTGACCCGTTCCAGGAACTCAAAATCAGCAAAATCCTAATTCCGCCACTGAACAGACCCCGTATACACACACAGGCACAGGCACAAACATCTCCCCACGATTTTTATATAGAAACACAGACAGATTGTTTTGATAACCAAACACCTCATTAGCAAATCAGCATACGGCAGTAGTTCTCAACTACTATTGCTACAGCATCCAGATTTCACATGAAGTGACAATTCCTTCAAATGTTCATTGTACAAAAAAGTTAAATAAAATGTCAAATTAAGCATAGTTATTATTATTATTATTTAAACAGTGATCCACCATGTTTACTATTTGTATAATTATTTGTATAATTTTGTTATTTATTTATGAAGCCAATGATTCGCCATGTTCATCATTTTTATTGATTTGTTTGTTTATTGTTATTGTTATTATTATTTTATGTTAAGCAATGATTTACCATACTTATTTTTTAAATAATTTCTTATATTTTACTTATTAAGCCATTGATTCGCCATGCTTATCCTTGTTTAATTATATTTAATGTAGTCTGACATTTTCCTTGACCTTATATAGTTGTGTTTGTTGTTTTCAAAAATGAGGGCATTTCCTCAGGTTGGCTTCTGCCTAATTTTACAAACTTCTACAAAATAATTAAACATTTAATACTGCAGTGTTTGATGGGACCGGTCACCAAAAAATAATGTGGTATTTTTTCTGCGGTCCTATCACAACCTACTAGTTGGGACCGATGGCATCCTCTAACCATTTGTTGTGTTGATATGGAGAGGGATGGTTGACTTAGGTGGGGGATTTAACTGTTTTGGAGGGAAGAAATCCAGCTAAAGCCAGTCTCCACTGAGAGCCGGGCGATTGAGTCGAGAGCACTCAGGCGAGCAGGGTGGAGGAAAGGCCTGCACCGTCACTTCCACTCAGCATCCTTCCAGCTTACCCCCTCCCGCCCCGGCCTCCCTCCCCTTGACTGACATCAAAATATGGAGCGACAAGCTGTCGGCCCACCGCTGAAATCTGATTAGACATTGATTTCAGCAATCGTTCCCATTGGCCACAACGTTTATGTGAATTTGTTTACTGAGAGCGAGGGAAGCAGGGACTGAGAGGGAGAATCCAAAGTAGGTTTAGCGTGGCAAGATGGCCGTCGGCATGTCAGAGAGTAGATCAGAGGAGACAGTCTCTCTTATTAATTTCTTAATGCATTAGTATGCATATGTATGCATGCTTCACTCACATGTGCACACCAGGATTAGGACACGCACTTCACTGCAAGCAGACAAATAAACACCCGCACTTCCTGTGAATTGAGTACTAGGAAAGATTATCTGTATTTTTTTTTTTACATAAAATTCTGCAAAAAGTTCTATATTATATATGAATATATAAATATTTATTTGAGAAAAAAAAAAGTTATTAATGCTCAGTTATTAATAATGTTTTTTGGGGGTGGAAACCGTGATGCATTTTTTTCAGGATCCTTTGATGAACTGAGCAACATTTATTTGAAATAAATAAATAAATATTTAACCTTTATTAAAATACTTTTTTTAACATTATAAATATCTTTACTGTCACTTTTGATCAGTTTAATGCATCCTTGCTAAATAAAAGTATTTATTTCTTAATTTCTTCCGTTTAAGTTGTACTTTTGAATGGTAATGTATCAGTTTCCATTAAAAAACAGCAAAAAGCGTTTTCAACATTCATATATATATATATATATATATATATATAGTATTATTATTATTATTGCTATTGTATATATTAAAGTGTATTTGTTTTTTTCCACTGTGAAATGAATTACAAATTTTTTTTTTTCTGTTTTTTTTTTCAGGGTAATGGGGGATGGCATGATGCTACGACTCCATCCTCTGTGATCTCCCCTACAGAAGGCCCTGGTAGTGTGCACTCTGATACCTCGAACTGATCTCCTCATTGACATGGCCCCTTCCCAAGCTGTGGACAACCAATCACAGAACTACAAAACCACAGACTGACCAATCAGAGACACAGAATAGACTCTCACAGATAATCCAGAAACATCCTCATGGACTCATCCACAGTACTTTTCCACAGTGTTTTGGAAGCTGGACATTTCTTAGCCGTAACATCAGTCCACTGCAGTTTTTAACTTAACAAGCTCTCCTCCAATCATATTAAACCAGTACAGTTTTTGTTTCTTTTATCATTTGAAGTAAGCTCAAAATGTATGTGAGTTATTAGGGTTTTTTCCTCTTCTTTTGAGTTTATTACCAGTCATAACCCCTCTCCATTGTTCTAACCAACTGTCGGCAAAGCTTTAGTGCAGGAATACAACTGATACTTAAAAAAAAACGTATATTCATTTGATGCTAACCGATGCATTTAACAGGGCTAAATGCTACAGAAGGCAGCTTGGGGACTTCATTGCTGATATTTTTTGAGTTTTTATTAATATCACACCTAGCAATGACTTAAACAAGACCACCTATGGAAGGCAATCCACTCCATTTTGGGGGGTGATTTTTTGAAATACCTGGCTTTTTTTAAAAACACAAAACGTAATCTATATTCAGTCCACCACGATTAAGGAAAGGAAGTGTAGAAGATGTGAAAAGGAAATATCTTGTTGGACGCTCTTCTGGCAATTTTCAATTGAAAAACGTTCTTGTATATGACATAGCTTGAGAGTATTTATACATCTCACAAATAAATACTCAGCTTTATTACCTCATTGAAACTCATAGAAAACCAATAGATTTAAAACATTTCTTTAGCTTCTAGTGCTCTCACTGACTACCTCTCAACAAAATCACCACCACCATTTTTGTCTTTTACTTTGCCATTCTTTTTTTTTTTTTGTCTTTTTAAAATACATTCTTTTGTTAGATTCAGTTCCATATTGTAAGACATTTGCTCTCTCTGTCTCTCTCTCTCTCTCTCTCTCTCTCTCGCTCTTTATGTAATCTAATGTATATTTTAACCTTCTAAGAAAACGAAGTTGCTTTGTTGCAACTTTTAAAAAAGAAAAAAATAACCATAATATGAATAATACGAATAACACAGAGAGTATGGAGCGTACAGTGGCTGGTGGAGGGGAATTTTGTGCTGGAACAAGGAGGGGGAAATACGATCATAAAATTAACACCAAACAGTAAAACTGTTGTAAATACTGAAGAACATTTTGAATGTTGCTCATCTTGTTACTAATTCATGCAAAAAAGAAATAAAAAAAATAATAAACAAAAACCCATGATTAAAAAAAAAAGAAAGAAAACCTGTAATGCATAGAGGTTTCAGTATTCAG
Source organism: Barbus barbus (assembly GCF_936440315.1). NCBI lineage: Eukaryota > Metazoa > Chordata > Actinopteri > Cypriniformes > Cyprinidae > Barbus > Barbus barbus. The sequence goes on from NC_136756.1 coordinate 13,617,015, forward strand.
AATTGTACATTTCAAAACCCTGTGTGACAGGGTTCCAACTTTCTTTCTCTTTTTTTGTATCGTATGTGATTCTGACACTGATAAAAAAAAAAAAAAGTCATACAAAATTTATTTGTGGCAGTGGTTCTAATGTATTAAAGATGTTTCGTGTTTCTTTCTAACCAGACTACACCCTGGACTGAAAAGTCTTCCTTGTGGTAGTTATGTGTAATTTCAAACATGAATAAACTGTTTTCCTTTCATGACAGACTGTTTTGATATTGCCTTCTTTGTTGCACTTGAGGTGATTATAACAAGAATACATTTATTGTATTGTATTATTATGTACTTCTGTTCTATGCACATACATGTGTATCCATGCACATATCAAAAGTCTTGTTCATTTGCATGAATACCTCTTCATGCCAATTTCAACAAAGTGAGAGACTTATTCTCCTCCAGCGCGCATGTATCAAATCAAGCACACACGCCGAACTAAACACAACACCCCATTTTGCTAAAGCGTAAGTGCTTGTGTCACATTACTTAGACAATCATACACCAATATCTTAAATGCATTAGTACACGTCTATGCAAACCACACATGCGCATGACGGAGCTTCTAAGAAGAATTGACAGTCCCCTCATAGAAAGCATGGTTCCCCCTGCAGGCTTGTTCTCTGTCAAAGAGAAAGAGAGGGATTTTAGCATAGTGAGGGCTGCTGGGGCCAAATGAATTATTTGGTTTGATAGGGATCCGTGGAACAGCTTGTGAGAAGCTATTCCATGTGGCATGGCGACATGTGACAAGATTGCATTAATAGTACTAATTGTTGCCTGAGCCCTTTGACAAATGCAACTAAATTAATGGCTTCTTTTAATAGGCCTGTTTGTGAATTCACACTCCGGCCCAAATCCAGGATTTTTTTTTTTTTTTTTACAAATAAACAGGATGTGATCTTTAGACAATGAGTCTAATGAGAGTCTAGTAGTGTAGATAACAGATAAAGGCACGCTCTATTCGGAAAAATGGTCAAAAATGGAACATATGCAGCTCAAATAAAATAAATAAATAAACGATAGTGACAGTTTAGTATGATAGCATCGAGGCCTAAAAGTTGGTATGCATTCTATAGCTTATGCGGTCAAAAAATTGTTGAATTCTGCTCCAACAATCAATAGAAAATGTTCATCTATTCCAAATTTTTGTAGATGGTTTAAACCACCTCATTTTTAATGTAAGAGCGGGAATGGATATTTTTTCCTTGACTATGTAAGGCTTCCAGTGTCATCCACTTCTAGTTATGTTAAACTGGAATTTGTTACATGTTTTTTATTTATTATTGTAATCATACTTGCACTGTTATTCTTTTAGTTATTTACTTATAGCTGCTAATGATTTGGAAGTTGAGACGCATGCGAATACAGATTATTACTACATTTTAAGGCTGTCAGTTGATTAAAACAATGAATCATTTTCTCATGAATTATATTGACATGAATTATTTTAAACCTGCTGAAATGTTCCTATAAATTAATTTTTTATTTCCAAGTGTGCATTCTGAATAATAAATATATTCCCCTACTATCTTGTAGGTAAGTCTAGTGCTCATCTTCTCAAGTCCGATCATATTTCATACCAGTTGAGTTTTCATTTAAAACTAAATTTAACTGATAAACAGGATTTGGTTGTGTCTTGGTGTTCTTATCTAAAATAGCTGCCTTTAAAAAAAAATTAACAATGTTAAACATATTAATCTTAAACAGTAACATTTAAAAAAGACACCGAATAGTGATTAAAAAATGTAATACAAATATATAAATCGCTGACACCCTGTGGTGAAACAAACTGTATGTTTACCAGCCACCACTTTCTCAGATCAGCTTGGGTTTGTTTAAACTTCATGTTGTTTTGAGTGTGGAAAATTCTGTACACATAATATCTCTTTTCCTGTCCCTGAAAATGTCAGCATTTGTAAATCTTTTTGCAGACAATTTAAGTGGCATTTAACCAACTATGTGACTACAGAACATTGAATATATAACTGAAAACTAGCGAGCTGTAATATTTGTGTCGCAAAGCAACCCATTTGCACAAAAACACACACAACTATCTAGTTTGTGCTGTAAAGAATGACCATGACTTGATTTATATCTGTATGGTGTGTGATACAACAGTGGTTGAACTGAATTATGTGTGGTTAGCAAGTAAGCTAACTGCACGCTAAAGTAGCAAAAGTGTTCACCTTTTAAATGCACTTCTGAAAGTTTGGATTGGTTTAGAAGTAAATGGTCCAAAATGGCCATAATAACTTCTAACCCTAAATCAATGATAAAACATGCACGCTGGATAATAGAGCAAATTTTCCAACAATGCATTGCAAATACTGACTGTCCTCAGACAAATCCAAGTATTAGCTGACAAAAGATAAAACCATTACCAAGCTCAGAGTAAGGTCATGCATTGCAGTGTCACTCTTAACCTAAAGTAGTGCTTTCTTAGACCAGCTAGTATATGCACCAGGAGTTTTACAGCACTTTCTGTTCTGACTAATGACCTGATTGACTTTTTGCATGCAGAGAAAGAACCAATGGTTCAAAAGGAAGAATGTATTAGATGTCTAATGCCTGGAAGACATGGGGCTAATCATTATGCCATGAGAAATTACACACTCTTTTTGATCATTTTACCACCTAAATTACCATAAACTCTTTTCTGATCTACTATATATGCGTTTCAATAGCTTGCCAAACCATCTGCAAAATATCAGCCCAAATTCAAGACATCGAATTCTTTTTAGTTGTCTTTTTTTTTTACTTGGATGGCCGAGAGAGAGGCGCTCAGCAATAAACAGCTTGACCTTCAAATCTTGTTGCAGGTAAACCTATTTAGCATTGCCTCAGTCAACTGCTCCCGGTGGTCAGTACCCCTAGTAATTAGACGGGCAGCGCAAATCATATACAGACCTTGAATAATGAAAGCCAATCTAAACAATTCCCCCTCTGATCCTACTAGAATGATTAAGCTGCCAATGTGAGACTTCAATAGCCTCATTTGTTGCGATGGTGTTTTTGTATATTAATGTAATGTGGGCACTGAGAGGGGTTTGACTGCTAAGAGAGGGGGTGTGTGTCTTTTTGTGCTCATTTAAAGAGGAAAACATAGTTTTTATCCTGATTGAAAAGCTGGTTATTATAGAAGTCTGTTTCTGCCTCAAGAGTAAAAGAAATAAATAAAATAAAAAAGACAATTGCGACTTTATTTCGTGTAACTGCTACTCTGTATCCAATTTTTATTACACATACACATTACATAATTTTTATTCATATAAAAGTTATTTTTACACATATACATTTACATCCAATTCATATATATATATATATATATTATTATATACTGTGTAAACAATGTGTATCCCAATTTATATTTCACAGTTTCAACTTCTTTCTCATAATTGTGAATTTATTATTTGAATTGTGATATCAAACAATGTGACTTAAAAAGGTAATTGTGACTTTATTTCTTGTAATTACTAGTTTGTATCCCATTTACACACACACACACACACACACACACACACACACACACACACACACACACAAACACACATATATACAATTTATAATTTATAATGTGACTTTATATTAAATAATGTGACTTTTAAATCTCACAATGCAGTTTATATCTCATAATGTGACTTTGTCTCACAATGTGAATGTTTATTTCTCTCAATTATGGCTTTGTTTCTCATAATATTTAAGTTTATATCAAAATGTGATTATATTTGTTTCTCTCCCTTTTTTATATCAAAAACTGGCTTCCATAAATTACTGGTAAGGAAACATGCTTAAATTTCTGTTCATCATTTTTATCCTAAGTATATTTGAGTGAAACAACTTCTCAAACTAGAACAAATGTAAGGTAAGACTTCATTTGGTTCATCAGAAATGGAATAGATTGCTGTCAGTTGCTACTACAGTTGCAGAGCAAAGTGCTTAAAATCCCCTTTGCTGTTCCACTGGCTTACTGCTTTATTAAATATATATACATGTTTAAAGTTTCATAAAAGAAACAAAAAGCAACAAAAATCTAATATTTGTAATATATATATATATATATATATATATATATATATTGATCAATTATTATTCCACAAAGCAGATTTTCATGAATGTTTATCAGAATATTTAGCAGACACAACAAAACAGACTTATACTCATGTAATACAGAGTAACTGTTGTATTACTTAAGTTTGAACCTGGGAAACATCACTGTACCACTTGTGGATAATGTTCAACATCATCTGTGTTGGAATTTTGAGAACAGTAATGAAAGTTGTCATGTCTGAAATATGCTGTCAAAAAAGTTAAGATGCTATTAAAAGGACTGCCAAGTCAAAGACATCAGTTTTTGTCCCCACACAGATTCAGCCCTCTGCCAAAATAAAACAAGATTCACACTTCATAACAACTATTGAGACTTCATTGTGCAAGAAACCCGACTTGTCAGGATCCTCGGTCAGAGCATCACTCTTCCTAACCGTCTTCCATCTCTCCTCCCCTCCAAACACTCGGCTGCAAAGGTGAAGACTTAATTGAACCTGGTTTGGAGGTGACTGCAGAAGCCAGCCACACTCGCAGCAATTAACTGAAATGTCAGGCGCTTCTAATTCGAGTTATTCTGTCTGTCTGTGGTGGAAAGGGCTTCCACTTTCCATGGGTCATTGGCTACCAATTTAAAATGGAAATTGACATCCATTTATTCCCATTTTCGCTGCAGACTTCTCCAAAATGAACCATGCCTTTTAACCCAAGCGAGGCGAGGGAAAAGTAGCTCGCAAGGGCCTTTTTTATTTATTTAATTTTGTACTATTCCGAATAATAGATAATGCAGCAGTAATACAGCAAACAAAAACAGTAGGAAGAGCATCATAATTCGCCAGCCCTCTAAATGTGTTTAAAATGTGTCTAAATGTGTTTCGCAGATTCAACCAAAGGACCTTTAATGTAGGCAAAGTTACATTTGTTAAAGACAATGTCTATTAGGATTGTCTCTAAGGTTCATTAAAGACAACATTTCCCCTGTAAAATTTAGCACGAAAAGCATGCATCATTAAATATGGAAATCCTGCATTTTATTAGCAATCTGCTAGATCTGAGCTGACGCCAATTAAATTAAAAGAAGATATCATTTATTAAGCTAGAGTTCATATTCTGTTAAATATGAAATGTAATTTTCTTCTCGTATTGATTAATTGCTGCTGGTGCATTGTTCAAAGACCCATGTAACATTTCAGCGAAAGGGCATTGTTTATTCATTAAAATTTTAAACCATCCTTTTTGCTTGATGATCCTCAGCTAGAAATGAAATGGCTTTTAAAACTATAAATTAATAAATACATTTGAAAGTGTGAAAAGAAAAAGCAAACCTCCTATTTTTCATTAGAGAGCTTTAATATTTCATTCACACCACTGATGCTAATTTTTCTCCTTCTCTCTTTTTCACAAACCCACACATATTTAATCAGTCAGCATTTTTTTTTTTTAAATGGGCAGCCCTCTGATATTAACATCTACAAAAGAACATATAAATTCATATTTTAAATAACACATAAATATTTAATAAATTAATGCAATAAAACACTGCCATTGACCAATCAGCATCAAATATCTGTTATTGATTAATGTAATTGATTACTCTGTCTTTGTCTCAGGTCAAAGTGTTTAATTTTGTATCTTGCTATTTAGTCGAGTCTCGACAGATCGAGCGAATATGACAAGTGCCGATTCTCATCTCGAACGATTTTATTGACAGCAATATCACATGCAGGTCACCAGCCAGACTTCCCACTTGCCCACATGTAAGTATTCCACACACAATTTTCCACAACCTACCCGGCAGACTGAAGAAGAGGACGGGGAGGGTGAACAGAGATGTGTTGATTGGTACTTGTTAAAGTATGATGTATGGCCCTCTCAGAGAGTACAGCTATCTGGAAGTCATTACAGTGGTCTCTTTTATTCTCCAACCAAAGTGAACTCTACATTTTAAAGGAGAATGTCCAGCCCTTTAATATCTGAATATAAATGGAGTGGTTATTTTAGAATGAGTGTGTGATTTATTACAGATACTTTGTCAAATTAAGTATACTTTGGGGTTGGGAGTTTGACTGAGCTCTGAAGTTTGCCGCTGTGGTTCAATTCACACTTTGCTCACTGTTGTAGGACGTCACCGTTTGATTAATTTGATGGAGGACATCCGGGCTGCTGGATAAGAAGGATAGGTTATGATCCTTGAGTTTCTGTCATGGTGGAATGTCTAATATGATCATGTTTGGATGGAGTGTGTCTATGGACACATGTTGTTCCAACTGGTCCCTCTTCAAAAATGATTAAATAAATAAATAAACGAACAATGTCTAAAAAATCTGCCTGTTTCTCACACAAAGTTTTCATTTCATATGTAAGTATGATTATATGATGAATGACATAAGAACTGGTATAATGACTTAAAGCTACAGCCCGTAACTTTTATTGGTTAAAAATTATCCAAAATCAATTTTTGAGCAAGTACATAACCAACCAGAGTTCAGAACTATTGCCTTACCTTAGCCCGAATCAGAACGGCTAGCTTATAGTAATGTTTTCTAATTTGAGTGGTACTGATAATTCGGTGGAAATTGGAGCATGCTGCTGCATCATGTCACGTCTGTAAACATAAAGAAGTTGTCCCGGCTAGTAGGCTATATTTCATGTGAGCATGCTGCAGGTGGCGGATCGTTTATAGCCTTTTCTCTCTGCAGCTGGAATCATTAAACTTATCATTTTGATGGCAGTTTGTAATCAAGAATTTTGGATTATGTGTTTATGAAACACACGTAAATGACTGCAATTAGATTTTATTCCAGTTTTAAATGTGCATCTGATTACAGATAACCAAAGTGGGATTACACAAGTTTTGTATTTTAAAGAGTACCAGTTCTAAGGAAGAATAATTTGCTTTTTGGATTAAAATAATTTCTTTATATGAAATTCGAATGGTATGACAATTAGAGATTAGACGGTAGAGAAATTGAAATCTACATGGAACGGTAATACACACTACATACACATAGTCACGCAATGCTGATGCTATTAACTAAAACAATTTGAGAACAAAGTTTAACAATAATAATAATTTGCATGGTTTGATGTGATATGAGCTAACCGATCGTTAGATTTCATCACCATTGGTAGCACGGTTTATTGTAAAGCTTTTTTCCACAGCTGGTCAGAACAAAAGTGGAAGACTTGTTACTTACTTGTTCAGATGACAATATCCAGTGAAAATTCTTATTTGGGTGATACTTCCAAGACGCAGAATCTGTGATTCCGAAGTACAGTATCCACACCAGTAGATTCATCCGCATTAAGGAGCTGTGCCGACACACAACCCACGTAAAGAAAATAATTCTGCAAATAACTGCAACTGCGACAAAGAGGCAACACTTACGCACTGCAACTTTAATATATAAAAAATGACTAATTACTAAATTCCAATCTATTCTTCATATAAAGCAATCGATTCATATGAAACTACTTCAATACTTTACTTTTTTTTCTTATCAGAATGGAACATTATGTACATAACATAGCTGTCATTTTTTGATGGACTTTCTTTAACCCCAAAGTTTCTAATGAGTTGCTATTCAATGGCGATATAGTGGGAAAAACTAATTCCTCTGGCCTTGGTTCTGTGGTGATAAATAAAGATTCAACTGCTTTATTTTCCAGGTGTTTTTGTTCCTGGCATTCACAGCTTAAAAACAAAGACTGCAAGACAAATAGTTTTGAAACACTTGCTAATGCCCATACAATTAACATGAAGTTCTCTTTTGAGAATCCAATTAAAACTTTTGAGCTCTGAAACCACCACATTTTGTTTTCTTCACGCTTGTGTAAACAGCTGGACTAATTATCACATGCCACAGTCCCCTCTTCTCTAAATGCAACATTTTCAACAAAACCCTTCAACGACAATCCTTTCAGTGTCTCTCACCTTCAACCTTGAGCTGTATTACATACTATAAGGCTGCAGACGGCGTCTGAGAGAGGGAAGGTAGTGTGTACCGTTCTGTGAGTTTTGGGCAATGGCAGAGCTGTGAAGACTGGTGACAGTAGACAGGTGTTCTTTTTACCTCTCAACACAGGGTTGTCAGACAGCATAGCAAAGCCTTTGTGCTCTTAAAGTGTAGTGACATCACAGACACATCACCGAATCTGACTTTTTCCCCTTTCTATCTCAATTTTGCCCTACATTTGCACCTAGGAATAGTTGACCCAAAAATTTAAATTCTGTTATTATTTACTCAACCTCATGTCATTCCAAATTTGTATGCTGTCATTTTTGTATGAAATTTACCCAAAATCAATATAAAATGAAATAAAATTGAATAACTTATCACTGCTTCCACACACACACACACACACACACACAAACCCCCACCATTATCATAACTTGTAACTTCTACAACAAAATATGGCACTTACGGTGGCACTTATTTCAAAGCTAAGACTTGGACCTTTTATGTTGCTTTGTTAACGACTGTCCCTTGACAGCCCCTGCTTATATGAACAATGTTGTGAATATATCTCGATAGATTGTTAAAACATACTGTTTTTTGTGTTCCACAGCAAACTATATTGTGGAACGACATAAGGATGAGTAATTTTCATTGGTAGGTGAATTATCTCTTTAATCAAATCTATCTTTCAGTTTCATCCCTTTTTTTCCCTAAATAAGGACCCTGACATAATGTACCAGGAGTGTTTGCAGGGCAATATTCTGTTTCTCACAATTTCACACGTTTTCATATTTTTGTAATAAAGAGATATTGGTGGTTGGATTTGTAGATTTGCTTTCCAAATTCCCCTCGAGCTTCATTTATATTTCATATTTTGTGTTTCACGTGAAATTAACAGCTGTGAATTGTTTTTGCCATCTGTAAGCGATTACTTGGACTTTATTTGGCTTTGTAACAATGGCATGTTTTCGTCTTTGCATCTCTCTCGACAGGCGAAGCAGATCTCTGACAGGTGCTGAGGCTTTTGCTCAGGAGACTTGGAGAGCTGAGTTACTACTGCATTATTCAACTGAGCTTGGATAAACAAACAGCGCTCCTCCGCCAAACAATGCGCTCTAACAAGGCAACACTATGTAGTACAGGCCCCTGTGCTAGATACTGTACTCACAATTTTCATTTTCAAAAAATAACTACTTACATCTCCTCCCTTCTCGGTGGATATTGCTGAATGTCCTCCTCCTCCTTATCCCCATCTCTTGCTACCGCCTGGTGCATGAGACAACATAAGTGTATGAAGATGCAGGCATTACTGTGCTTGCATCTTCATAGACGTATCAACCTTATTTTTCAATGTGTAAGTAAGCTTTTTCCAGTGAAATGGCTTTAAAACTTAAAAAATATTTGAGCTTCAAGCCAATATATTGATAATTATAACAATACATCCCTTATGAAAATTAACCATCTCATGGTTACTATAGTTAAACCATGGTAACCACAAATTAACCATGGTTTTGCTACACAAACCATAGCTTAACCATGGTATTAGGTTATACAAATGGTCATCAATATGCCAAAAATACATACACTTACTACACTTTGACTATAATAAACCATGGTTAATTTTCATAAGGGATTAAAGGAATATGCTAACCAGTTTGTTTCCTCGTGTATCATAATGGACTGTTTTTGTTTTGCTGGAAGCGCCTGACATGGAAACCGCGCACATTCGAGTTTAAAGCTGCACCCAATTTTTACTCAATCATATTTCTTATTATTAGGTATTTTCCACCAATTGCTGCACAAGTTAAGGTTACATATGATGACGAAAGCATGTTAGTTCTAGAGCACATAGAGAGTGCATCGCAGTGCCTGCAAAAAAAATAGCTTGTATGGAAGTCTATGAGAACACTCGGGCCGATTTTCAGTCAGAGTGAAATCACATTTTTGAGCAGTCCTCCACAGAACATGACTTGACGATGATTGGACTATATATACTTAAGCAGAACAAACAGTCTAGAACAGTGACAGCTGTGACTGACTGTCATAGCAAAAAAATCCCTCCCTTCCGCACTTTGTTGGTGCGTTGCCCTATCCCCAAATAACCTGTTTTTTAAACATTGAAGCATGTTAAATTATTCTATTACACTCAATACACAAAATAATGATCTATGAAAATGACCCCTTTAATGACAAAATTTGTTGTGTGTGAATGGCCCCATACTTTTACATACATCTATTTGAATTTTTTTGAAGCTACTGTGTGAATGGGATTGTTTGAGAGTCAAACCTCTTATATGGATGTTTAGCCTCTCTCTTTCTTTTTTATATTTCTCCTTCCTTCTTCTTCTCTCTTGCATTCCTCCCCATAGTCATCAGGAAACGATTTCCCCTCCTTCTAGTATCATCACAGTGATACTTGTCCTCTTCAGCTGCTCATTTGTTCACTCTCTCTCTTTCTTCTGTGACCTTCTCTTTTTCCTCTTTCTTCGTTCCGCTTTTCTCCTTCTACCTGACTTCCTCACTTACAGAGCGCTGGTCTAGTTTTCACCATAATAACTTAACACTTCAGAACGCATTAGTCCATGTCCCCACAACAAGGCAGCATGACCTACGAAGTCAAAGAGCACACTCTTCCGTTTGCCTGTAGTAGCTATTTATCAAGACAGCCCGGGGCTTGCTATGATTCAACCCAGAATAAATCCGGATGAGAGCCTGCTATGGTGACCTGTAGCTGCTGTTCCTCTGCAAATGTCACATGGACCTGCTGACATGTGAACCAAAAAGCTGAGCATTTTGGTGGAATGTACTATAGTTTGCGTGTTTTTTGATAGATTTTCGATTTCTTCTGAATATAGAAACAAAACAAGGAACAAAATCTTCAAAAGATCTTATTAAGATCTTCAAAAGTCATATTAGGCACTTTCCATGAATACAGAACATTAGAGGCACAAAGTTTTTTATTTTTATTTTTTATCAATACCACATAAAAACATAAGAATAAATAAGAAAAATAAATAAGAAAAAATTGTCTTACAAGTATTTAAATTTGAGATATATTCAGATGCTGTTCTTTTAAAATTCAAAAATAAGTATCATGGTTTCCAAAAAAAAAAATAAATAAAAATAAATAAAGCAGCACAACTAATTTCAATATTGATCAAATACATACATTACATTTTAAAATAAATTAAAAATAGAGAACCGTTCTTTCAATTGTAGAAATATATTTAACAATCTAATTTTTTTTAAATATATAATTTTTATATATTCTATTTTTGATCAAATAAATGCAGCCTTGGTGAGCATGAGAGACTTCTTTTAAAACATTATAAAATCTTACCAACCCCAAACTTTTGAACGGTAGTTTGTTTTATAACTACACAAAGACATTTAAAGTCATTTAAAACCAAATGCAATCAATATTCTCTTAAGCACCTTCTTTCATGACATTTGACAGTAAATAATATATATAAGAGTTAACTGGCTATTTTTCAAATGCACATGCAATATTGGCAAGGTGTACAAATGAGGAGAGTGTCAGAGATGGATATTTATTTCAGATGACTGAATGAATGACAGAGAGCGAATAAGATAATAAGGAGAAGCCCAACATCTACAAGCAAAAGAGAGACAAAAATGAGAAAGACACACAGAGAAGCATCCAAGGCTCAGCATTTTCTACTGCAGCTGCTGCCGAACCCTGAGGAAGTCATTACAGGACCTGTGACCTCACTGGTGCAGCCCCTCCGACAGGCCACCCACTGGCATGATGTCATACTTCACATGTCAGGCCTCATCAGCGCTCTGCTGGCCATTGGAGACGATCGAGCAGCGCGGCACAAACCAGGAGGACGCCATTATGACAAAGACAATGTGTTAATATCAAACACGCTGCAACTGACAACAGCAGCTTTACACTGGCCCCGAGATACAATGTGTCAGAGTCTAAACACAGTGTTAGACAAAGTGCTGGGATTTTATCAAGTAATTTCCTGATAGCTAGCACATGCATTGTGGGTAAAGGTGTATGACATTCAAGGTGAAATTGATAAAAATAAATCTTAATTTTAAATGTTACCCATACTGTGAAACACACAGGAACAGTTTAGCCAAAAATTTAAATCTGATGAAACTTTATTCATTCTCAGGCCATTGAAGACATAGATGAGTCTGTTTCTTCATCTGGACAGATTATGAGAAATGTAGCTTTACATTATCGGCTCACCAATGGATCTTCTGCAGTGAATGGGTGCCGTCAGAATGAGAGTTCAAACAGCTGATAAAAACCACAAAAATCCACATTTCACATGACCCCAGTCCATCCATCCATCCACTGGAGTCGTGTGGATTATTTTGATGTTTTTATCAGCTATTTTATCAGCTCTCATTCTGACGGCACCCATTCACCACAGAGGATCCATTGGTGAGCAAGTGATATCAGTCTGATAATACTAAATTTCTCCAAATCTGTTGTGATGAAGAAACAAACTCATCTACATTATGGATGGTCTGAAGGTGAGTACATTTTCAGAAAATCTTTATTTTTGCATGTAAAAAAACTACAGGGATATTATGTGTGCAGCTATCATTTCACAGTTCCTATGAAAGGTCCTATTGTTCAGTACTTGTGGGAGAAGTCTCAACTGCTACAAAATATTCACTGACTCACTTCACTGCCCACCTCTCTCTTTTTTTACACTCCATCTTGCTTTCTCCCTCCAAATCCTCTCCTATGTGATCTGATACACATGTCTACATGTGACTGCCAGGCTCCCAAGGGTAATGGAGTTGGGTCCAGGGTCTGCCAGCCCTGAATCCAATATTTAAACTCATTTGTAGTCAATGTCACCACCCCTACATGTGCAGCAGTGCAGAGCAGCAGGAAAACCCCAGAACCAGTGCTAGTTACTTATGCTTCAGTTTAGAGGAACATACTCCACAACAGACACACACATAGTACAGCACACAATGCATGCTAAAATGGACAACTGAATTTATACTTCGGGTTAAATGTGACTTCATGTATTGTTGCTAGACAGAGGCAGGCTGCTTTAAATATATTTTGTACTATATTTAGCTCAGACTGTTTTCTTAAATTGTAGAAAAAGGAAAACTGTTATTCTAATGCATTTTTTAAGAGTACCTGGACTTGGATAGATTTATTTAGTTGTTTCAAGTTACACTGTAAAGTTTTTATAAAGTTGTAAATAAAACAAAGAATATGTTTTACAAGAAATTACTGTTTCAATATTCTGCTTCAAAATTTTGTAAATTCTGAAATTTACCGTACTATTTTCTTTCTTTTTTCTTTCTTTTTTTTCAATTGCATTAATTTAAGACAAGGTTCTACAAGGTAAAAACATTTTTGTTGTTGTTGTTGCTTTTGTAAATTTTGGTCTGTTTTGCTTCCATAACTTTTTTTTTTTTTTTTTTTTGTGGAAAGAAAACATAAAAAATACACATATATCTGTTTATTTTATTACATGATTTCCATCTGTATATTTCGGTTGCAGTATATATCTTTAATAACAATTTTCTCAACCAATCAATCAATCAATCAATTAATCAATCATTATTTTAGCGAGAAATCTCAATTTCAGTAGCACATACACCAACCTTTTTTCAGTTTTATATATATATCTACTGTATATATGCTGTTTTTTTTTAAAGAGGGTTTGTTCATCATTCAACTATTTATATAATATTTTACTCCTAAAAACATAGTGAAAATTTTTCCACAGTGTATTCAGATTCATGGACTGGTGAAAAGAGATATCCAAAATAATCTCTGTTAAATCGAATATATAAACAAAATGAACAATTCTTTTGAACCTGGCTTAATCCAGTATTCTGTCCAGTGACAGAACTGATTTATCCAGTCATTTCTGTATGCAAAGTAGTGCATATTTAATTATATAATGCATCATTTGCATATTTAAACACAATTTCAGAAAACTTGCAATACAAAACAATTGTCTTAATATAATATGATTAATCAGCTGGGGAAATTGTGATATCAATTAAAATGTTTACCCTAATTCACATGTAATGTCATGCAGAATAGCAAAGAATAGCAAATAAGCAGATCTAAAACCTATTTGTGACCCTGAACCACAAAACCAGTCTTAAGTCGCTGGGGTATATTTGTAGCAATAGCCAAAAATACATTGTATGGGTCAAAATTATTGATTTTTCTTTTATGCCAAAAAATAATAAGGATATTAAGTAAAGATCATGTTCCATGAATATATTTTGTAAATTTCCTACTGGAAATATATTAAAACTTAATTTTTAATTAGTAAAATGCATTGCTAAGAACTTAATTTGGACAACTTTAAAGGCTATTTTCACAATATTTGGATTTTTTTGCACCCTCAGATTCCAGATTTTCAAATAGTTGTATCTCAGCCAAATATTGTCCGATCCTAACAAACCATACATCAATGGAAAGCTTATTTATTCAGCTTTCAGAGGATGTATAAATCTCAATTTTGAAAATTTTATCCTTATGACTTGCTTTCTGGTCAAGGATCACATTTATGATATATATATATATATATATATATATATACACACACACACATATACACACACACACACACACACACACACACACACACACACACAATATATACACACATATATATATATAAATATATATATATATATATATATAAACACACACACATTTGTATATTTATCTGATCATACCGAATGCCTTTCTCCCTGCTTTGTTAAAACGTCTATGGTCTGCTAAAATCCATGATCCTGTGTTCATGTATTGCAGATGTGCATATTTGTGTGTGTGTCTGTTTGTGTAAATACATGTGTGTTCCTTGGTCTCGGGAGGGCTGCTTTATGCCCCGTCTGCTTCCTGGTGGTGTCTGGAACTTCAGGTTGTAGAGGCTCCAGGATCAGGTTCCCTTTGTAGCCATTGTCACTTGCATAGATTTGGCAAATTCATCTTGCTAATGGCAGGCGGCTAACTTGAGCACTATTATTGTTTTTTACCATTTTTTCCCCTCATACGACTGTTCAACATAAGCCTATTCCCTCATGTTTTATCACTGATATGATGCATTAAGCATGGTTTATCCTCAAAAACAACCATTCTAAGCAACCCTCAGCTATATTAGCAGTAAGTTTTAGCTGTCATTGAACGCTGTTTGTGTGTGTAACCTCCAATAATGCTCAAATCATACTTAAGAGGGTTTTTTCCTAGATACTTTAGCATGAAATGATGAAAATTAAAAATTCATGAATTACAGCTTTAGCAGGATGTTAGCTTGATTTTGACTTGCAGATAGTTACAAATAGTCTTAAAACTCTTATTGGAAGTCTTAAAGTTATTTAAGGGAGAAGAGCACCATTTGCTACATTTTGGAATGCTAAAGTTCAGAACAAACTTTCTCATGAGATTATCTATGAATATTTTGGCTGCTGAAGCTTGTAAAATAGAAGCTCTGTAAAATAGCATTTCAAATATTTTCAGTGGAAATGAATAAATAAAACTGTAGCTGTACATGAACACACACAAAATATAAAAAGCAGCTAAATCCAGAGCTTTTAAGTTGTGCTGCCTGGAGACTGAAGAAGAAGAAAAGTTAATATATCACTTGTTTCTCCTAAATAGTAATAAGAATAAATGGAGAGCAAATGGAGCTTTTGCTTATTCCTCTTGCTTCTCATCCAGAGATATTTCTCTTGACAAAAAGGAAAAGTGTAATCTCGGTTACACTTTTTTTTTAATAATACAATTTAGACATTCTACTCACATTAGGCTAGAGTTAGTAGAATAGAGATTCATTAAAAGGAATACTTAATTGAAGTGGAATCCACTGGTGAGCAAGTAATGTCAAGCTAAATTTCTCAGAATCTGTTCTGATGAAGAAACAAACCCATCTACATCTTGGATGGCCAGAAGGTGAGTACAATTTCAGCAAATTTTCATTTTTTGGTAATCTATTCCTTTAAATATGAAAGTCCAACGTCTTAGCAGTAAAATTCACTTATGCGAAGTATTGTCTGTACTGTACGTTTAACAAAATAAAGCCAGAAATGTAGTCTATAAGTGAGATCAACAGTTAAATCCTCCAGATTTAAGCTTGTGGGTACTTTTTTTTAACCAGGGGCCTATTCCCAGAGGAGAACCTCACTGAGTGACCTCTTACTTCAGTCCATCACCGCGGAAGGTCGTCGCCGCACAAATGAAGAACATGAGAAGTGGTCCAGGGTCTAATCAAGTCCTCTGGCTGCACTCGCTGGGAGCAATTAAGCCTCCTCTGCTGCTCCGATTCCACCTAAGTAACCAGATATGCTCCATCGACATTATGAATCAAAAGGGTTTTATGAGATGGATAAAAGAGCCAGTCTCTGCCCTTATAGACCTTTTAAAGTCTTTCGATCACACATGCTTTGTCTAAAATGAGGGTTTGAGAGTGATTGGGCAGGGTGGATGATCATTGGCCAAGCTGGAAAAAAAGCTTGAATGAGAATGATGCTTTGTAAGCATGACACAAGTATACGGTATGGCAATGATGCTATAGGGAATGACAGGACTGTGCAGATAAAATCTGAAAGGGATTGCAGAGATTGACTGGTACCGCTTGCACATACCGCTCGCTAGACTCTCAGTTTCTCTGTTTCTCTCAGTCTCAGGTTCACCACAGAAAGTCATTACTATCATGGAGCGTCTGACACAAATGAAGTCCTGGCACTTGCAGCCTACCTTCTCAAACCACAATACTTTATCATCAGCCATCTTAGATTTGTTTCTCTGTCAGGGAGGCGGAGAGGAGAGGAGAAAAGAGGGGTCAGCTTCACCTTTTGTTACAATGCAAGAGGGTAAATTCTCAAAACTGCAAAGTGCATAAATAAATAAATAAATGAGTGAGTGAGTGAGTGTTTTTTTTTCATGTTTTATAGTAAACAAACATAATTTCAATGATTCCTTTAAAAAAAAAAAAAAAAAACTGGCTTTGTTTTATGTTACACAGTCTTTTTAGAAGCAGCCTTAATGCCATTCAAATATTTGCCCTATACCTATCTATTAAACATCAATTCTAAACTAACAAAATATGTGATAATATCATTTATTTACTTTTTTATTATAAAATACAGTAAACTAATTTACTATACTTTTTTACTATACTGATTTACTATAAATACCACCTCATTAGGGTTATTCGTTAGAGAAGTTTTTGTGTCACTAAAAAGATTTGTCATATATGACTCATTTATTCAGTTATGATGAACTGGTTGCACATATTGTTTTGATTTACTACAAAGAACCAACTCGTACGTGTCATTTGTTGTGTAATTGGACTACGCTGGTTGCGTTGACCGTTTTGTGCGACAGATTTGGAAAATTTGCGATGCTAATAAATGATCAGTTAATGTTGTAGGAAACTATTTTTGAATTCAAAATATCATACTAGCATGCAGTACTACTATTAATATTTCTGACTGTCTTTATATGGCAGAGTAAGAGTACCTATATACTTTTACGAGTTCATTATCGGAAGTAAACATTATCACGTTTTGTTATTGTTTTAATTTGTTCTCACTTTCCAACCCTTCTCAGAACTGTTTATTGTAAACAAGACAACATACTCATTATGAAAATGATTTTTGCATTGCAGTAACTCACATCTACAGGTGTTGAAAATGTAAGACGCCATTGTCAAATAACAGCAGATCTCCAAACAGAAAGCATCTGATTTCCCCTCACGAAGATGCTCTACATGTATCTTTATATGCATCTGATATTCAAATAAGAACATTCCCGTGCTGCGTGTGGTCCCCGTAGCAGACACCAAAGGACAAATCAGGGACATCCATCATGAAAGGTGAAATTAGATATAGAGGAAACTCTACATTCACAACGCTGCACCATGATGAATTCCCAAATAAACATGACACAATTAATCCTCAATCAACAGAACATTAATGTACTAGTCAATTACTAATCAAAGTCCACGTGTATAGAAAGTATCTTCATTCATTCCAGCACCGACAGGAGCTCCTTTCCTCTCCCTCTCTCACAGACATGCTCACACATCCCATCCCCCTCTTCAGTGGAGCGACAGATCACCTCAGAGTGCTGGACTGAGGAGAGGAGAAATATGAACGACATAGCGGGTCATTCTAGCAGCCCCTCATTAAGGATAGAAGGCGTCAGCTGCAGGAGGTTAATGGCCTCATGTCCCCAGACTGACTGAGAGAGAGAGAATAAGAGGGAGAGTGAACGCTTTTACCTGAATCCACATTACCCAGTGTGAATACTTCAAATAGGCACACAGGAGTCAGTTCATCTAATCTAATCTAATCTAATCTAATCTAATCTAATCTAATCTAATCTAATCTAATCTAATCTAATCTGTGTGTTTATATATAAACACACAGATTATATATATATATATATATATATATATATTGTGTGTGTGTGTATATGTATATGTATATATATATATATATATATTGTTCAAATCTTAAACACTTAAACATAAGATGCCATTGGAACATTAAAGAACATGCTAATTAAAAGGTGAGTTGAGTGGCTCACCGATTCTTGAGACATGACACAAAACTGGTTAGAGGATTGAAAAAAAATGTATGCATTATTGTTGAATTACCCAGTTCAACATGTTGATATATGCATCTATGTTTGGGTTCAATCTCCTGCTTCCTCCTGTTTCTCTCATATGTTGGATCTCACAACACTGTCGGATAATAAAATATTGTGTTTAATATTTATTAGAAATATTAACAAAGCATTTACTTCACTAAATGAATACACTGAGACTACAGGACAGTTTCAAACTCATTTTCAGCTCTATCGAATAAATTGTCACCACAGTCAGGAAATCAGATCTTTAACAACATTATTTTGTGACAGTCATGTTGTTTTTCATATGTTGCAGTGAAGACGTTCTTAAAATGAGGGAAATGATCTAAAATTCCTAAAAACCTTAGGCTGGTGCTGGCATATGATGGCTGTTTCATGGCAATAGCCCTCCAGGACTGGATTTGAGGAGCCCTGATATAAGCATGCTTATCTTTTAACATATTTAAAATGTAAAGATATTAGGGCTGTCAAAGTTAACAACGCGTTAACGCAAATTCATTTTAACAGCACTAATTTTATTAATGCGCGATTAACGCAACGCACATTTTCTGTTTGACCCATGGCCTAGCCCGTAGTTGGAGAAATGGAGATGCACAGTGTTGCCAACTTAGCGACTTTTCAGACCCCTTTAGCGACTTTTTCCCCCTCTTCAAAAAAGCACCTAGTGACAAATCTTTAAGGTTTGCCGAAACCTTATTTCGTTTCTGAGACTCGCTGGTACTGCCGCGTGAGTGTGAGGTCTTGCTGTCCCAGCGTGCGCGCACATCTTTCTCTCTCTGTGTGTCTGCATTGTTCAGCGAGCGGCAGAGAGGAGCAGCGCTTTCAGCTGGCTTCGACCCCAGGGGGTTAAGTTGCGATTAATCATGAGATAACTCATAATCATGCAATTAATCGTGATTAAATATTCTATACAGCCCTAAAAGATATACATTTTATTATCTCATCTCGTAAAAATCTTGAGAATCTTGAGTCTGCACTCATCACATAGATGTTTTTTGTCCAAAAAAGCTTTCTCTGTTAACTAAGGCTGTTAGCAACTCACCATTCACTGTTGTGACATAAGCTATAAAGACTTCTGTGCACTCTCAGAAAAAAGTACAAAACCGTCACTTTTTCTTTTTTTTACCTTTTAGGTACTAATATGTACACTTTAGGTACACATCTGTAACTTTAAGGTACCAATACGGACCTTTTAGGTACAAAGGTGCACCTTTTGAAAATGTTCCGCCCCAGTGACAGCTTTTGTACTATTTTTCTTGAGAGAGTGGTTAAAAAGGGCCATCAAAAACACAATATTCAACTTCCTGATTCAAAAGAAAACATGCCAAAAAAGGTTATTGTCTCATCTGATAAAATTGTTCAAAACTATTGATGATACATCCTGCACTCATCAGCGTATAGATGTTTTTGTCCAATGAAATGCTCTCTCTGCCAGCAAAGGCTGTTAGAAACTTATGTTTCACTGCAGTGGCATAAAGTAAATGCTTCTGTGCACTCTCAGAAAAAAAAGGTACAAAGCCATCACCTTTTCAAAAGTACGTTTTTGTATCTTTTAGGTATGTGCACTTTAAGTACACATTATATAACATTAAGGTACAAATACGGACCTTTTAGGGACAAAGCTGCACTTTTTGAAAAGATACTGCCCCAGTGACAGCTTTTGTACCTTGTTTAAAAAGGGGCATTTAAAGCACAACATTCAACTCCTGATTCAATAGAAAGCATCCCCCCCTCCCCCCAAAAAATAAAAAATAAAAAAAACTTTAAAAACTTTAAAAAATGCATTTATTGTCTCATCTGGTAAAACTGTTCAAAACTATTGATGATACATCCTGCTCTTTTCAGCATATAAATGTTTTTGTCCAATAAAATGCTCTCCCTGCAACTCGTGGAATCTGTTTGTTAAATCTTGTCTTAAATCTCAGAATTGCTATTTAAAAGATATACCAGCAAGAATGATAATAATGATCAGAACACATTTTAGTTATATGCCAGCATACATTTTCCATATTTATTGCTTAGAATCTGCAGATTTTACGGCATTTTGTAAATGATGAAACTGACTGTAAACTGTAGCATCTAATCGCATGTGATTTTTTCCCCTTGCACAAGTGTGTCAATAATAATGAGCTCTACACTTCATCAATAACACCTCTGAGTAAATAACGTGGATTTTTATATTTACATGTAAATATCGCTATCACCTTGACATGTCATGTGAAATGAATTACCATGTAGATTAAGGATTACAAATTAGTCTCATGAATAGTTGATTGCATGGAGGATATGAGGAAGGCTGAGAGTCTTTCATTAACCCAACGCTAACGAAGAGTGAGTCTGCTCACCCTAACGAGAAAATGTCTATCACCCTTACTCTCCATCCCTACAGTGTTACAGGAGATGATGAGGTTATATTTAGCTCAGGTGAATGGAGAATATCTGTTGTTATTTACAGGTACAGTATGAATGTCAAGGCCAATGGCAAATCAAATATTTGATTTCTTGGCTTCTGCATGCCCAGATGCTAATGCAAGTAAACAACCAGATATAAAAATACTTTCACTCGATCTCTTGCATTTTCTTTTTTCTTTATGTCTGGTTTGGGCACATAATTACTTGTGCAATGTGCAACATTTGCATCAAACACACATTAGCATGTGCTGGTATGATTCAAGCGTATAGAATCAAACGCAACCTTAACTGCTTTTTGTAATTGTATTATATTGGAACTGTAAGTGCAACATATGGCAAAGAATTAGATTTCATTATCTTAACCAGCACTTTCACGAGCATAGAAACACCTGTTTGTGTATATACAAGCATCTCTGTGGTTTCAATGCATCTGGTCTTAATACCATTAAACATCATTTGTTTTATGTGGTATATATTTTCAATTCACATAAAGTGTGTACAGAGAAGCTCGACTTGTCAAACAGCATACATCTTAATTTAGCCTCTTTTAGTGTTTCGAAAGTCTTTTTAGCCATTAAATGCGATTCCTTTGTGTTCATTAAAGGGTAAAATCCTGAACAATAGCCCAATCCATTTTCAATTGCTATGTTGAGGGCTCAAAAGTGCTTCTCATCTTCACAAGTCAGAATGATTGCAAATAAATATAGGTTGTGGCTCCTTACTGCATGAGAGTAGTTTGAAGTGCTTTCATTTTTACAGTAAATGCACTTCCATCTTTGTTCCATTTAAAGAATAAACAGATGAACATTGACATGTGATGCATTGCATAACAATTAGCCAATTAACTCAATGAGAGTCTGTTTTAGCAGGTAATATGCTTTCAGTTTCATGTAATCTCCGTACGCTCACCATCTCCTGAGAGAACCGTCAGTGGCGCTGCCAGTCATTACACGAGATTTTGTTGTCATATCGTATTTGAGAGGCTGAAGGCTCGCTTGGAAGAGAAAATAAATGAGTGAAAAAGTGAGAAAGGACAAGAATGGAATTACAAAGATGGAGGCAAACAAAGATGAGTGTGGCGGTGCTTCTAGAGGAGTGCTGGAGGATTATCACGTGGAAACTGTCAGTCAAGATCTCATATGAAGGAACGTCATAGTACTCTTATGAGAGGAATTTGGATACTTTCTCAAGAATATGCCCTATAAGACCTACGTTTGAGTCTTGAATGAGGCAAGAGTGAGAATTAGTGTTCAGAACGAGCTTGCGTGCATTTTGCTGGCCTACTAAGAGGCCATATTTCTTTTAAAGGTGAAGAGAGGGAGGAGGAGCAGGGTAGCAGAAAAGGAGCGCCTCACGTCAACAGCACAGCCTGAGACTTGAGGCTGTTCATCACTTCCTGCAGAGTGAATGCAAGACAAGAAAAAAGCATGAAGATGGCAAGGCAAGGCACATATGAAAAAAAGAAAGTGAAGAAATTCTTCACAGCTGGACATCACATAGTTTTACCTCTCACAGCAGCCACGACTTGACAGATGATGGTTTTAGTAAAAACACTTTGCTTGATTAGACTTACAGGTTGCTGTAACCTTGATTTTGTTTATGTATGACTTTGTACAGCACCTGCATTAAAAAAGAGAGAGAAAAAAAACACATTTACAAGATTAGTTTGCCCAAAAATGAAGATTCTGTCATTATTTACTCCCTACTTTAATACTATAATTATTTACCCTCATGGAGTTGCAAACCCTTTTTTTTTTTTTTTGCTGATGAGATTATTTAAAGAAGATTTAAAGAATCTTCTCATACATATTTTATACTATTTCTTATGCTCATCAAGGCTGCACTCAAAATTAAAAAAATACACTAATATTGTAAAATATAATTAAAATTTAAAGTAACTGTTTTCCAGTCGAATATATTGTTTTAACAGCCATTACTCTAGTCTTCAGTGTCACACATCATTTTATATGCTGATATGCTACTCAATAAAAAATATGTAATTGTCTTATTATTATCAATGTTAAAAATAGTTGTGCAGCTTAATATTTTTCTGGAAACAGTGATATATTTTTTCAAGATTTTTTGATGAACAGAACATTAACAAAATAAGTATTTATTCAAACATAAAAAAAGTTAATGTAAAAGACTGTACCATTACATTTGATCAATTTAATGCATCCTTGCTGAATTAAATTATTAATTAGTTTCTAAAAAACAAAGTCAATCTTAGTGTATGAAAATAATATTTTTCACATAAAAAAAGTAAATAAGTGTAATCTGTAATATGCAATCTGTAAATCAGTAAATAAATGATCTGATTGGCTGTTGCGTTATAAATTAATTTGGGTGATAGGATGAATAGTAGATACACTAAAGGTATAGACACTGAATGCATCTCTAAACATTTAAAAATACCAAATGCAAGTTTGTTGTCAACCAAAGTGATTGGTTCTGAAGGGTCTTGTAACATACGAGCACCATATTAGCCGAATATGAGCAAATAAAGTCGTGTCGGAAGTCGTGGCCTAATGGTTAGAGAGTCGGACTTGTAATCCAAAGGTTGCGAGTTCGAGTCCCCGGCCGGCAGGAATTGTAGGTGGGGGGAGTGAATGTCCAGCGCTCTCTCCACCCTCAATACCACGACTGAGGTGCCCTTGAGCAAGGCACCGAACCCCCAACTGCTCCCCGGGCGCTGCAGCATAAAATGGCTGCCCACTGCTCCGGGTGTGTGTTCACGGTGTGTGTGTGTTCACTGCTGTGTGTGTGCACGTTGGATGGGTTAAATGCAGCGCACGAATTCCGAGTATGGGTCACCATACTTGGCTGAATGTCACTTCACTTCACTTCACTTCATAATTGCGTCCTTACATATAGTGAACTATGCCTTTAAGGTCAAAGACTAAAATGATGACAGCTCATCTGCAGTTAATTATAAAATACAAGTGTAACCTATTAAGATAACCAGAAGCGAGATTATCTTTGATTAGCTCTGCGCAACTAGCGCTGTGTGGTTCCAAACGCTCATTCCAGCCGAAGTGTCACAACAACGCAAGGCTTCAGAATGGAAGAAATAAAAAAAGCCCTGCCATCCCCACTCACGTCTGTCATAAGCCTCGCTGTAAACACTTTTGCATTGCATGTTTCATCACCAGTAAATATACCACTAAGTCACAGACTGAGGAGAGAGATACAGAGAGACACACAGTGAAACACGAATGTGTTGACTTGTCATGAGCATCATCGTCTGTCTGTTGACTGGGTGTTGTGCCACTGGCTGCCATCTTAGTTTCAGTACCCATGAACTACACACCTCAGGAAACTCGTTGTTGTCGCAACGATGAGCCACTCAACTGAGTCACGTCGCGGATTTGACTTCATATGCACGTGTGCGTGTGAGTAGAGTTTGTTCGAGAGTAAATCAGTATTATTATATGCCCGCAGAATTCAAAAGCCGGTCTTTATCCTCAAGGTTCTGAAGAATGAAATTTGACTTTACAGACTTGGAGGCTTCCAGAGATACAATTAAAGATGACACTGTAATTACAGCACGAGAGAGAAAGTACACCGAGGTGGTGGGAGGATGAATGAAAGAGCGAGAGCTCGAGAGCGAAGGAAAGCTCGGAGAGAGGTAGAGGCGGCAGAAACGAAGTGAAATGTAAATCAAAGCAGGCGATAGTTTGATAAAGTAATCGGCGCTCCAGGAACAAGCAGCAGACCCTGGTGTCAGCTCTTACCGATTCAACCGAGCTCACACGGACACCGCCTGCATCAGATTTACAAATTGAAAATCATTAATAATTCTAACCAGGACGTGATAAATCTGAAATCACTCTCGATGAACCTGGACACACTTCCATAAATCAAAAAGATTACTTGGGAATTTTTAAAAATCTGACGTCAAAGTGTCAGGCTTACTAATGGTTTTTGTAGATCTCTCACAGTGATACGCTATTAATCTGTGATACATTTGAAATATGTCAGCAGGCCGATATGTGATCTCTCTAATATCAGCGGCGGGCTGTTTTACGCTCAAAACACGACGAGAGAGAAGGGCCGAGGTGGTGGGGGGAGCAGAAAGAGAGAAATGGAGGTGAAAGTGTGTGTTGCGCAGACTAATAAATGCTGTTTGGGAGCAGAATTTGAAGTAAGAAAAAAAAAGTACAGGACACATCTGCTCGAGAAGTCATACAGATGCAACAGTATCCAGTTATCATGTTTGCAGCCGGTCTACAAATAGACCTGAATGGGTCCCAGCAATTGAATTTCAATTCAACATCTAATGTCAATGTT
Source organism: Barbus barbus (assembly GCF_936440315.1). Taxonomy (NCBI): domain Eukaryota; kingdom Metazoa; phylum Chordata; class Actinopteri; order Cypriniformes; family Cyprinidae; genus Barbus; species Barbus barbus. The sequence goes on from NC_136756.1 coordinate 13,642,386, forward strand.
AATTTGATGTCCAATACTGACGTCAGCTGACAATGATATGTGTTGTTTTTAGGTCGTGTAACCAAAATCCAACTTTAAGTCAAGGTCAAACTGACGTCATATACTGATGTCAACCCAATTTTCAAATGACAACCAAAATGCAACGTCTGTACGACGTCATGTCCAACGACAACCTGACATTATATCGACTAATATATTACTTTTGATTAGAAAAGTAAACAACTTGAAAACAACTTGATTAGAAAAGTAAACAACTTGAACAAGCTTGAATTGAAATTAATTTGAAATGACAAAAACTCGTGATTTTATGAATGAGATGGACCTCTTATATATATATATATTTCTCAGTTAGACCTCTTATATATATATATATATATATATATATATATATATATATATATACAATATATATATGTATATATATATAGGACTAGGCGAGAAGAAGGCACAAAATATCATATCCCCATATCGTATGATATTGATATTTATCTTATATGTATGTTCATATTTATATTCTACCATTAGGAAACAATTAAAAAAAAAAACATTTCCATTTCTTTCTGGATTCTGTATTTAATGATTCAGTAAAAATGTATCATGACAAATGGTGTCTAATTAAATTAAATGAACAAAACTTTAACAGTTTAATCATTCTTTTAAAATGAAATTAATTTACAACAAAACATTTAATTTTTATTATTAAGGAAGATGCTGCACAACAGAGCTGTATAACTTAATGCAAAATAATATCTTGGTTGTATGATATTCCTTAAAAATTATTATTATTATTACTACTTTGAAAATTATATTTTAGTAGTCTATGCAATAGTACTTCTGTCAGAAGTTCTTTAAGTTAAATCGGACTTTTATTTTGACGGGTTGGCGAAGGTCTTTCAGTTTCCATGTGTATTTGACTGTAGTTTTTTTCTCAAATGAAACTGTGTAAAGCTGGGGAAGTGACTCTTAGAGTAGTTCTGAAGATTGAATTTCATGTGTTCATGTCCTCATGTTTTGAGATGCAGACACTGGAAACACCACAAGCGTCACGTGAGTTTGAGTTTGTGTATCAGACGCTACATTCATTCACACAGAGACACGAGGAACATGCAGCCATAGACTGCTGTCGCCTTTATTTCTGCTGGATAGATTGTTATATTAATCCATATCAAGTAAAAATGTCCAGAGCCTACAATGTCCTATGAACCTACAAACATTTAGAATTAGCTTTAAAAATAAAAATAATCTAAATAAACTGTTTCATAAGAATTTAACATTGGAAACTGTAAGCATCAACTGGAAAAGAAAGAATTTACATTAGACCAAAAAAAAAAAAAAAGTCCACCACACACGACTGCTATTAAAGGGAAAGTTTAAAAAAATATTTAATTTGAGCTATTTTTTACACATCACTGCTCTGTGTTATCTGAGATTATACCCAGTTTAGCTGAGGCCCCGCAGCCTGTTGGGCAGAGCAGTTTTTTGCTTGTTTGAGCTGGATGCTAAGCCTGAGAGCGTCCATTGTGCTCTCTGTGATATCTACTCCGGCAAGAACAGGTCACCCATGCAATCTGAAAGTTATTTGCTCCCAAAACCTCCTCTTTCTTCCTAAACCATGGCTGAAAGAATCAATTAATCTACTACATCTTCCTCTCTCTAGTGCCCCCCCCCCCCCCCCCCCCCCCCACGTCTCATCCTCCTTAAGAAAAAAAAAATCTGTTTGTGAAACTGAATAAAGTGAAGGAAGAATTTGCATGGGCTTTTTTATTTTAATTCAAAATGGGTTAATTCAAAATGGATTAATTCATTAATACCATCACATTAAAAAAGAGAGAGTTGTTTTGCATTGATTGCCAACAGAAAAGGAAAGTGTGGATATATATCAGAATCAGAATGAGCTTTATTGGCCAAGTATGTTTACACATACAAGGAATTTGTTGTAGTGACAGAAGCTCCACAGTGCAACAGAAAGACATCAACAGGACACAGATAATAAAAGAATAATATACAAATAGGCAATGCAGAAAGCAGCAAAAACACAATATATAATATAGACAAATATGTATGTACAGGTCAAGTATGTGCAAATTAGAAATGAGAAAATAAAAATAAAATTAGTGAGTGTGGTGAATGGATAGTGTATTATAGTTGTGTGTTCCACGTTTATTGTTGAGTGTTCATGAGATGATATAACCATAATAATCAATTTAAGTAAAAAAAAATAAAAAATAAATGTGAAGCTAAACTGCAACAATGTAAAAAAAAAAGAAAAAAGCCGAAGAAAGCATTCAGCATTCAGGCCTCAGAGCATGCTGGGAATGGGGAGAAAGAAACAAAACAATTTTTTATTTTTTTTTTCCCCAGTACAGGTCTTCTTGAACAACAACTCACTTGCTATGTTTGGTACAACTTGAAAATCTAAGTATATAGCAACAGAAAAATGCATTACTTGTGAAAGTTTTAAGTCCAAAAACAAAACAAAAAAACACAAAAACAAACAATACAATAATCCAGTAAATCTTTCCTTGGCTTTTTTTTAAGACCTGTCTGCTGTTTGTGATGGTGACACCATTGGATCTTCTGAGAGGAGAGGACTACATGCATCCTGCCTCTTCTTAGTCAGTTGTCGCTATTAATTGACTTTTCCTGTCATTATCTTCAAAAGACAGGCAAAATCCACCACAATAATCTAAGACATACCCCCTCCCCCGCCCAAAACACGCTGAGAGTAATTAGCAGAAGGTTTAATTGGCTCAAAAATAAAAATCTCTCGCTGAAACTGTACGTCGTTCATGACAGAGACGCTCGCGCAGTCCCCAGACGATCACGTTAAAAGTGAAGTATTTGTTTGATTGCCTCTCAGCGGAGTATACGAGGCCTCGCCAACAACGCAGGTGCACTTTTCATGTGAAAATCTTTTTCTCACAATTCAGAAGCGCACACTTCTTACTTCTCTTTTTTTTTTTTAGTTGAGACGAAGAACGAGAGAGAGAAGGGGAGGAGTTTCTGAAGGCGACGGAAACAAAACTCAGTCTTTGACAGTGACATCAAAGGAGATGGCTTCTTTTGTGTTGGGAGAAGAGGTGCGTTTGAAGTGCTCTCCTGGAAATACTGGAGTGCAGGAACGAGTTCATTGTTACCCCGGCTCTGCCGATGATTATCTTCCATAGGCACAGAGCAGTGAAGGGGCCTGTCAGACAGTCAGACAAGTAATGATCTATACACCCGATGCCGAGGTTTCAACTCGCAGCAAGACACAGACACGTTCAACATGCTGCTCATTCACAGATTCCCGATAGTAATAGGATTGGAGATACCTTATCATTATCCATCCTGTTTTTTTCGACCAATACTTGTTAAGAGATGAGCTATAATTTTGACAACCTGGGCATTTCATTTGCACATCACGTTATTAGTTTATACAAATGTGTATTTGCACCCTAGCTTCCCTAAATATCCCAAATAGTGGGGCCCAAAAGTGTTGAGACAGCTTGTCAGAATGCTTCTTTTGTGTATTTTTGGAATTCATTTAAACAAAAGGACAATTTTTAAATATTCGTAAAGTTTCTAACATTTAGTTAGTTTTAAGAATCTTTCAAAAAGTATCTCATGTCCAGCAGGGCTGCATTTATTTGTTCAAAAGTACTGTATTGTGGAATATTTAAAAATGTTAAAATGTAATTTATTCCTGTCATGGCTAAATTTGTTAGCAGCCATTACTCCAGTCTTCATTGTCACATGATCCTTCGGAAATCATTTAATTATGCTGATTTGGTATAGTATATAATCGGATATCTTGTATGTAATAAGATGAATCCAGGCCTTTTCACCCAAATTTAATAGGTATCTTTCACACTCAGGAAACACAAATAGAGGAGCGAGTATTATGAGTGTACTTATAGCTTCTGAATTTTGTAGGGCTTTTGGAAAAGAAAGCCTCTGTTGCCTCAGCTATTATTGTACATGGGCAGGCAGTCTATAGCGCTGCCTGTAAAATCTTTGCGAGAGGGTCATTAAGGATATTTCATTATCTCCATATTGCCAAGGTCAGGTTGTCCATATATCCAGTTTACAGCTGCTGTGGGAATATGCTGCAAGTGTAGTATAATAGACCAGAAAATGTCCACACCGGGAGTGATGGGAAATCAATATCGGGGCCCAGCTCATCAATATAAACCCCATTTTCACAAGCAGGAAGAAGGCACTCAAGAAAAAAAGCAAGGAAAAATAAATTAAATCAAAGAGAAGAAAATATAATAAAATAACGGGCCAGTGTTCATAATGTGCTTTTTCGTTGTTGTGTTGTGTTCTGGGAGCGAGTCATCAGATGAGGGGGGTCAGGAAACCAGGTTTGTGTTGATTTTGCTGTAATCCACCCGCGCTGGATGGAGTCGGTCGTAAATGTTATGCTACACGTGTGTAAGTGTGTTACAGTAAAAGCAAACATGGGTCGTGACAATGACTTTTGTTACATCTAACTCTGCCTCCGGACTGATTCATACATCTGCTCTCACACGTTGTTGTGACATCTGATGTGCAATCGATTCATTCTAAAAACACACTGTACAAAGCCACTGAAAACTAAAAACCATATCTTAACACAAAGGAAGTGATTCATTTCAACTCATACCTCAATAATCGCTTTTACAGTAACATATTTACAGAGGATGATATAGATAAAAACAAACATCAAACATGACATGTAAGTGCTTTAACAAAATACAATCTGCATTTTTCTGCTTTTGAAAGCTGCAGAAATGCCATACCATATTGGTTAATATTATAAGTGAGTTATTGTAGAGACAAAGTCAAAACGATCATTTGTAGTAATTGACAATAAGCCACAGATGCTGCTTGCGTTATGCATCAGATTGAGATGTTTAATTATTTGCATGCATCCATTATACAAGTATGTATTTGTAAAACTGATTTTTACATATCTTTATATTTTCATGGCCCGCATCCCTACTCTAAACCTAACCACTTCTCACCAAAGATCAAAGCCAAAGGTTTCTCAATGAAAGAAATGGGCTTCCTGTAGTCAAAATAGTATTGCCTAGGGCAGGGGTTCTCAAACTTTTCCATTCCATGACCCACCTAGACAAGCATAATCTATTTCACGACCCACCAAAATATTTGAGATAAAAAAAATGTATATTGATAAAATATAAAAATTTGATAAGAATTTAAATTATATCATTAATTACTCACCCACATGTCATTCCAAAACCGTAAGACCTCCTGTTCATCTTCAGAACACAAATTAAAATATTTATGATGAATTCTGAAAGCTCTCTGACCCTCCCATAGACAGCAATGTAAATACCACGATCAAGGTCTAGAAACGTAGTAATGACGATGTTAAAATAATCCATGTGACATCAGGGGTTCAAAAAATTAAAGTTGAACCCCTGATGTTACATGGATTATTTTACCAATGTCCTTGCTACGTTTCTGGAAGAACATTGCATTTCGTAATTAATGTTGGCAGGCTATATTGTGCAGCCCTAGACTGAACTTTGTGTGTCATTGAAAAGCAAATTTAGCTGCAGCCAAGTCACTTTGTGCGACCCACAAGTGGGTTGAGACCCACAGTTTGAAAACCCCTGGCCTAGGGGTACCTAATGGTTTTGATGCCGTGGTTTTGGAAAAGGATTGGTTATTCGGCTATTTTTTCACTTCTCATAAATTGTCAATTTTAGTCAGTAGTATCTCACACAGGCCTCAATATTATTCGAAACTTGCATATAACTAATATCACTTCCAGTTTTCCGTTCTGGTTTTTTTTCTGGTTTTTCCGTTCTGGTTCAAACACCGGACTGCTAAAACATCCTGTAAGCATAAACTGGAAAGTATTTTTCATCCAAATTTGAAGTGCAGCGTGGTTAAACTGTACAAGAGACGTTAAATGAGAAGAGCCTGAGGTTGTGCAGGCAGTCTGCACTAGCCTGCGGCACTGTTTGTTTATGCAGAATGTTTCTCCAAGACTAAATTAAAATGCTACAAAGACGCTCTCGATAACGATGCCAAAAAATTGGAAGATTTGATTGGGACGCCTGATTCCGACACGTGTCATGGATCGCTTCATGTTGATGAGGGTTAAAGGTCAACTGTATAGATTGACAGTCACAGGATGTGACTACTTTGACCTCGAATGCACTGCGTGGCGTCAGGTCTGATAAGTCAGAGAGGCTTTGGTCATGTGCTTTCTTGTACAATACACCATGACTTCTCTTTTACAGAGAATAATGTTCAGCCCACCCTCTTTCCACACACATACACCCGCATATACACACTGACACAAGCACATTTTTTGCTCTCATCTCGTGTGGAATGCTTATTAACATCCTCTGCGGCATGTTAATGGCTTATTGACCAAATATGGTGTAATGAGGAGCCGGGAGTGGGCCTGTGGTGATCTATGGTGGAGGGAAAGTGGCCCATGCCGCAAAGATGATGACCTAATTTTAATATCGCGGCACAAGCTGAGAAAATGACCCCTGCTCTGATGACAGCTATTGTGGGCGAAAGCCTCACAGTTACTGTACGTGCCACCGCCTGAAGCTGACCCACCCTTAAACCCCATAACAGCAACTCGACCCCATAAACGGATCGCTCGCAACATCGCCGCGCTATTAAAAAAGTGTGCAAGACAGCAGGTGCAGACAGCAACTTGGCTTTGCCTTTTAAAAGTCACCTTCAAGCGCAAAACCTCGCCGCTGACTTAATGCATGCATTCAAAGGAATAAGGCAAAAAACGGATACGGGAAAAGGGTCTCCGTCCCCCTAGATAACCTTGAAGATGTATGGTGTTTTAGCATTCCACACAAGCCCCTGTCTCAGGCATCTTTTAAGCGCATATTTGATCATGGCCCGTACATACTGAAACATTAATACGTTTCCTTTCTAAACAGGCGCTGCACTGGGCTTTTTTTCCTGCCTTCCAGAGAAAAGGGGCTACGCAGACTGTCAATGCATGTTACTGTAGGAGGGGGATGAGACCGGGAGAGGTATTAGCATTTCAGAGAAAGGCAATGGCGTATGTGTGTTTTATAGAGGGACTATCTTTACTCATTTTTTCAATCATGCATTATTTGAGTTGAATAACGGAGTCTGGTTTAACTATTCAGATTCAGGTTTGCTTGGTCACCTTGACATGGAAAAAATAGTGTGTATATAAGCTTCCGATTCAAATTTAGAAAGTCGTTGTGCATTACGTCTCGTCTCTCCAACAGGAAACTAACACTGGCAGTGTATTTTAAATGTATACTTTATACATATATTACGCATTCAAATAAAAGTATGAATGTTTCATGACATTCAAAAAGTCTGTATGCATATGCATTCGGGTTAATGACAAATAAGAGTATTCAAGATAAAGAAAAGAAAAAAAAAGTTTTAATCTAATTTAAAATGCATATGCTAAGTTATTTGTATTCGTGTGTTATATATGGTTTTGAAAAACTAAACTTGAATGCCATTTTCAAGGAAAGTTTGAATTTAATGACACTCAAAATGTCACGTGGTGTAATATCAAGTGAAGAGCGTAACCATATTTTCATATCTTGAATAAATGTAAGCATATACATCTTAATTGTTTTTTATCAATACAAATATCATGAATAATAGATCGTTTTTTCAAGTCTCACTACGTTACATTATAATGTTCAAAAATTCAAATACACTACATTAATATATATATATATATATATATATATATATATATATATAATTTTTTTTTCAAGGTAAAAGCTTTCTGTATGCCTCAAAATTTGTACAAATTCATTTGAATTCAGAAATAAAAACAATCATAGAAGAGGTCAATTTGAGTTCTATTGTATGAACTGTAATTTTAATGTATTTCTGAATAATATAACAGATCTAAGCAACAACAACAAAAATAAGCATCATTGACCCTTTCACCACTTCCTGTCTGGATCTACAAGTTCAATTGAGTGCATTTTGAGTGATGCTTTACAGTTGTCCTTTCCACACAATATCTGTGTGTGTATGTGCGTGTGCGTACATGTGTGTTCAGTGCGAATGTGTGTTCTGCAGTCTCAGCAATAGGACAGGGGCCAGACTGGATTTATGTGGCCAGCCGGTGGAAATGACCTGTTTCTGTCATTGGGTGTGTGCCCCATCACGAGAGGCCCTAAACTATATTGGCACTGTTCTGACAGACATGTTTGTCACCCAGTCAATTTGGAAGATACCAAGGCAGCAGTATTATTCCTCTGACAAGCTTCTCTGCCTTTCTCTCCCTCTCACTCCGTCCCTCCATCAAATCTCCCTCTCTTCACTGTCAAAGGTAAGAATATGCAGTGATAGCAGGGCTAGCTGTCAAGTGCTTCATTTAGAGATTGTCATGATAATGTGAAATTGTCCAGAGAGGCCTCCGTGACGTAACTGCAGAGATGAGACATCCTTATGTTTCCCTCCAAGTTGGTTTCGTGATTTATAAAGCAAATTTGAAAGATTATTTACATCAAAAGCCCATGAAAGTGTAATATTTACCTCACAATATCAATTCAGATTAGTCTTACAACACAAAAGGTCCGTGTACAGTACAAGACAACACGTTCTGCTGTTATTGGAACAGTGACATCTACTGGCAAGTCTTCAAAACAAATATAACAGGAGACAAAATATGGAACAAAGGTCATTTTCATAGAGCGGTTGGACGCTTTTTAACACACCCACACACAATTAATTCCACCCACAAGTACAGCTAAATTTCTGGGAATAAAACAAGAGCTGATGGAGTCGGTTTTAACATAAACACAAGTTATATAACAACAGGATACGTGCCACTGGATTCCCCCCCCAGACTAGGAAAAAAAAAAGTTTTATAATTTCTCCATCTCCACCTCAGAGGTCCTGTTAAATTATCTTATATTCAGAACATTAAATTGGATAAACAACAACAAAATCTATTGCACATACCAAGCTCTACTGTTTCTTTTTGTCAAACGATTCCAGTCTGATCCGTTTTAATTACGGTCATCTGCTAGAAACTTGCAATTAATTTGATTACGTTTCACATTTAAATATTCATCATAATTAACAACTCAATAAAGACACATTAAGCCATGTTAAAAGGCAACTATTTAAATTAATTAATGGTGGCGTCTATTTTCACCAAATGATAGGCTTTAATGAGTAAATATGGATGGATGGACGCGATGTGGTTTAATCGGAGAGTTTATGGTTTTAGCTTTTATATAGTGCTGTAACACGTTTCACACGTTAGACTCGAGATAATTCTCCTTAATCCACTGAAAGACTTGTGCGCGCTCATATTAATTGTGAACCACGTCAAGCAGACAAATGCATTTTTATCAGATCCAGTGAGTCCTCAGGGGTCACGTGATTGTACAGAACAGATATCCTTCACAGTATCTTTGGCTTAATCCTCCTCTGTGTGGGTTGATTCACGCAAGCAACCCTTCTAGCCCTGGCGATGAATATTTTATGAAGATGCAAACATCTTGCTCTTCCCGCTGTGTAATCACATGCAACGCAATGCTACCAGGGACCATGTTAAAGGGGAAGCGTGCAAATATATCCGCGACGGGGAAGAGATCCATTTTGTCTGCCCACTTCCATTCATTAATGAATCAATGTCGGTCCCTGGAGAGCCCCTTTAAAAAAGGAACCATAATGCCTCTTTCCCCACGGATGGGCCGGTGTTATTTTGATCTTGAGAGAAACAAATGCTTTTTGAAAGTGCTGTGTGCATTAAAGGCTTGGAGGGAGGGCCGGGGAGTGGATACAGTAATCAGAGAGATATCACATTAGGAGGAAGCTGTTGACGGAGACACTATGGGCATGCTTTATGATAAGAGGGGACAGGGTCAGATCAATGGCTCAAATAGAGAGCTCTCACAATTTAGTGTCTGTACGTTTTGATTTTATTATGTTTACTGTGTGTATAAGTAACGGCAGTGCATTAAGGGTTTCCATTTAATGTATGGCAGGAACCTTCGTCTGTCGCTTAAAGTGCTCAAAAAGCCAGACAGGATGTGAAAAGATAAACAGGGAATGGGGGGGGGGGGGGGGGGGGGGGGATTACGAGTAATGATAAACCAACACTCAAAACTGAAATGTGGAGAAAATTCAGTATTTTATCATAAAAACAAAAAAAAGGTATTTTCACTATATTTAAGCTGGATATACATATATTTTTTTGCATGTGTTGCTTCTTGGTTATTGCCAGTGAGCTATTTAATAATACAATCTTGTGTTTATTTTGCTTATTTCCCAATACTGTCTGATTAACCTTTATGGTGGGGTCTGAGAGACCCGAGGCTCTTTTAATATCTCAAAAATTACTAAACATTAAAGTATCTAGACTTTTCGTAATCTTATGAAAACTGATTAGAAAGAAAATTTCAACCTGATAACATGCTTCAGATAATAAAAAATAACTTGACTTACGTTTGGGGTTTCAGAGACCCTGAATATAAAACATTAATAAAGGCAATGAATCTTCACATTCTAAGATTTTCAAACTGAATACGTTTTACTGATTTATTTCTCTTAAATGCGTTTTATGGGGTCATACTGACAGAATAAACATAACTATATTTGATTAATTAGAAATTTGAAGCGAAGATATGTGGATACAAGTATTTATTTTATTTTTTTTCACATAACTCATCAGGACCCCAGTCTCTCAACAGAACACGAGGGCTACAGCAATGTGAAGAATACAGTAGCCCTTCAATCTTACAGGAAATATAAGATTTTTTTTTTTTTTTTAAATGATCTAAAAACCTACTTGAGCATACAAACAGTAAATAACAGAATATCCAAACATTTTACTGTGATAGCCTAACAAATTCAAAAGCTGTTCTCTGTGTAACAGAACGAATGGAAGATACTCAAATGTCACAGTTGTGAGGAAAGGGAATAGAGGCTCAAACAGTGTGTGTAGTTTTGTTTGGAATTGAACTGCATGCATGTTTTCATGCTCCGGTGTCCTCCTGGCCTGTAAGTGTTGTGAGTGTGCGTGATGGGCTGAGATTTGATTAGCATGCCCATGGGTATAAACAGTGGCTGGAGAAAAGCATCTCTGTGCTCACCATGCCTCAGTTCTCCTGTACACACCAAGTGTGACCAGCCCTTCATTTTAAACAGCCCCTAGCTGCCCCCTCCCACCAGTGTAAAGAGATCACAATATACTACTCACCTCATCACTGGGCTTTTCTTCCAACCACATGGGAATTTAGGATATTGCTTGTGAATTATTACTATATTCTTTATTACTATAGAGGGTACTGTAGTGATTATTCATGATAGGAAATTAATGTTAACCTTAAATGTTACTTAAATCTGTTTTATGTAGACCAGCTCCCATAATGTCTGAATTATTATATTATATTATAATACTTGTTACGTCCTCAGTGGAATGCAAAGGAGAAATTCTGAATAATATGCTAGTTGCTCCTTTTCATGAAAATACAATGAATTGGATTTTTTTAATTATTATTACTTGGCACCATTTATTTATTTATTTTTACTTTAAAAGTCTTTAAAAGGTCTTTATGGTCCACTTCTATGATACTTTCCCTTTTAATTTAAACTTGTCCCTTTTAATTATAATTTCATGGATTAATTAAATATTTTGTATTCCACAGAATAGGCATATCGATTTGGAAAAACATGATGGTAAGTAAATGATGACAGCATTTTATTTTATTTTATTTTTTTATTATTATTATTATTTTAAATTACCAAATATCTATATTTTTCATGCCAAGTGTCTCAGAGTGACATTTCTTCATAATGGTCACTGGAATCATTTAAAGTTAACATTGTACTCGATACACACATTCATGCCTTCCAACTCAAATCACACTGGCAGGTCTTAGCATTGAAAGCCCAGTTATTTTCGGACATTTCATCCTTTACACACATGCCTGGCCTCGGGGCCTTCCAACTTAAGTGTTTTTGCTGGCCGCAAACGAGCAAGGTTATTTTCACTTTCTAATGGTCACCCACGACAACCGGCTCATAATGAGCACTTGCCACCGAGGATTGTTATTTTCTTAAGGACCAAATTAAAAAAGAAATCCCAAGCAGCCGCATCATTACAGGAAGCCTAGAGGAACTATTTCCAGGTCATTAGTTGGCTCGCCTGGCCTTCCTGCTTCCACCGGCTGGGGAGAAAGGATGTGATGAATTGTGCATCCGTTCAATTTGCGAAGCCACTGTTAATGAGGAATTTCTTCTTTCTTTCACTTTTTCCCTTGCTCAACCAGCCACCGCGCTCGCCTTTGTCTTGAGGTGATATATCCTCAAAACACACTCCAGATGTGATTAATCCTAATTGTCTCATTCTAAAAAATAGGAATTTGGCTAATATTCTTAGCATGTTTAAATGTGTCAATGTGCCAATTATCAACTGCTTAACATAATTCTCATAACTCAGACGCATATAGATGGTGAAATCGCTCCACCACCTCTCAAAAGTCATGAAACGCAGCCTCGCCGTTGAAGAGGTTACATGACAAGTTGATTGAATTAACTTCTAATGGGCCCATTTTGTTTTCCCCAAGTGCTGGGAACGCTGCAGATTGTATCTGTGAGGCTGGAGGCTACAATGAGATAATCAGGTGTGCCGAATTCCATATGACTTACTGGAGTTCCCAGCGGTCATGTGGATATCTGATGAGGGCTGACATGTGAAGTATGACATCATGACAGTGGGTGGCCTATTGGAGGGCTATAACAGTGAGGTCACTGGTCTCCTAATGACCTCCTCAGGGTTTGACTGCAACCTCCTCTCGCAATCCTCTCTGGCCTCAAGTATCCAGAAATTCTCTCCTTTTCTTTTTTTCCTCCCCGTTCCCGGCTGAGAGAGAGAGAACTTCCCCCAAAGTCCCCCCCCCCATCTCCGACTGGTTTCAGCTTTAACGCTCTGCTAAGCCTGCTTGCTTGTTGGCCTTAATCAAGAATTGGGGGCAGAAGGACAGGGCCAGTGAGCTCCTAAACGCCCAGCAGGGTCTTGATTCTCAGACAGCGTGCGTCTCGCCTCACCCTGCCCGCCGGAGCAGAGGCAAAGGAAAATAAACCCACTCACACATCAACACTCACTGTGTGGCCGGCACCTCAAAGCAGGCGAGGATGCGTAAAGCCTGGTTTAAGTCTATATATAGCAATACGAGTCTGTCCGTCTGCCAATCTGTAGTATCCAGCACATTTCTGAATAAATGTTTGTGGGCGACTGCTAAAATGGCTGTAAAACATCTCTATTGCCAGGCCGCTAATCACCAATTCATACATATTTTCATACAATTGATCTTAGCAACATAGCAGGGTATCAACATGTCCTAATATTACCTGTAATTCTCCTCACACAAGGCTATTCGCATTAGCATGCGTCTTGCGCCCTTCTGAACACATAGCAAGAGAGCAAGTTTACAAAGCTACGAGCTTATAGAACTGCCACAGGCGGTTTGAGTTCCTCTCAGCCACGCATCTCCAGGTCAGCAGCCAGTGCCTGGTCGGGCCGGAGCGAATAGCCATGTTAATGCTTTCTCCCCTGCATGTTCTTCTTTAATATTTAACACAGGTTATTAGACAGAGCGAGCTTGCGACCCCCTGAGCGCCTCCGCGTCGCGCATGAATAACTAATGCACGACTGATTATGTTAATCAGCAATCGCGGGGGCCGAGCGCTGATGACCAGGAGTGTTGCCGTGGTACAGGATGAGAGTCTAATAATCCCAGCATCTCCAAACAGAGCCCCTAACCCATTATTATACAAACAGACACACACACAAGCAAGCCAAGCAAAAGCAGTAGGTCTGACCCAACCTACCCACCCACATCCATACAGACAGCTCCCAGCTAACACACGCTTATTTAGTCCTTATGCTACAGGCTTAAAGTACTGATTTTTTTCATACTTTGTGTGAGGGTATAAACATGCTGCTTTTATTCACCTCAGATATTTTTATTAAATAGACATGTGCATATGTGCTCAGAGAGAGGAAGCAGATAGTAGCACTTAAGATATTCTGATATTGACAGAATGTTCCATTTGGAGTACCTGAAAAATGCCAAGGGTTCTTAGCTGTAGTGCAGTCAATACATATTCAGTCATGTACTTTTTATGCCTCAGACCCAAAATGTCAGATAAAAATCAATTGTAAAAATTAGATTTTTTTTACACGTTTTAATTATAATAATCAAAACACAGAGTATAACAAACGATAGATAGATAGATAGATAGATAGATAGATAGATAGATAGATAGATAGATAGATAGATAGATAGATAGATAGATAGATAGATAGATAGATAGCAAATAAATGCTGTTCTTTTGAATTCTTTTGCTTTTCTACTCATCATGAGAATGTTTCGCATTTTCCAGAAAATATTAAGCAGCACAACCATTTTCAACACTGATAATAACACTGATTTTTGAGCACCAAATCAGTATATTAAAATGATTTCTGAAGAATCACGTGACACTGAAGACTAAAGTAATGGCTCCTGAAAATTCAGGTTTGCTATCACAGGAATAAATTACAAATACAAATTTGTACAAATACAAATCTTACAATATACTGTTTTTACTTTATTTTTGATCAAATAAATGCAGCCTTGATGAGCACGAGATTTTTTTTCAAAAACCTCAAACTTCTGAATGGAAGTTTTTCATAAATTGTTAGCTATGAAATTAACCATAGCAAGACAAATGAGTCAGCAATTTAAAGCGCATGAAAAAAAAAGATATTTGCACTGCCGTCATTTCACTACAGAATTATAATCAACACAATACACGAGGTGTGGCAGAAATTACACTGTGGTTTAAATTTTCATGACAAAGTGTCAATGGAGAGTTCACTTGGCCAAAAGTGCCCATAGTTGAAGAAACACTATGTGTGCATCAACAACATGAAAGCAATAACTCACAATCACAAAATCAACAGTTATAAAAAAAAAACAATGATTTATATTAACAAGCATTTTTTTTCTAGCAACTAAAACAGATAAGGTAAAATAGTTAGAAAGTCCATTAAATATGCTATCACTCTGTAATGCACTTTTTGACCATTTCTTCAGTCTTACATTCTCATTCCCCAGTTCAGACAGTCCAGTGGCCTGAAGACATGCCTTGATGGATCCTCATTAGTTTTATGTCACCTTCCAGGTAATTTCCTGTTCCTGATGTTCTCCACACCACTTTGCATGCATCACACTAGATCTTCTTCTGCTGCATTCACATCATGTGAGAGGGGCCCTGTCAAACCAAGAAGCTCCATCACAGTCGAAGGTGCGCTCATCTCGAGTCGAGTTTTCTACAATAACCCCATCCACCAGCGGCGACGGACAAGCTCTGATTTTAAAAGCTTATTGCTGCATGGCAGAGCAAGTAAATGTCTTTTCTTTTTTCCGCCTGTGTGTTTTTGACCCCCCAGAGATAAAAGCATGCTCTTGGAAAGCCATCTCGGAGCTGCGAATAGTCTGAGCGCGGCCGCGCTCCATTCCCATCCCGAGTTGCTTGGCCTCTACACCATAAAGAATTCCAACGAGACAATTTTGCAGAGCGCTCAGTGAGCTGACAGCGGGTGTTATTAAAGCACAGGGTGCTGACCGCTTTCAAAGTTATTAGAGTGTGTGTGTGTGTGTGTGTGTGTGTGTGTGTGTGTGTGTGTGTGTGTGTGTCAGGCTGAGATTGTGCCTGTGATAGCTCTGCCGGCCACGATGTCCTTCACACGTACACACTCACAGGTATATTACAGAGGATGTGGTCAGTGGGGACACAGGGCATGAGGGACACGCACTTATATACAGACTCACGTGTACTCCTGAAGGGTCACAATGGTGACAGGTGGAGGTGTCACCATCTTCATCACTCCCATTAGCACAGCACCAGCCTCAGAGGTGCCTCTTCATCTCTTCTAGGTCTTCTCTCTGGATAGGTCAGCAGCTTGGACATGAACAGTAGAGTCTAGGGTGAGACCAAAGCAGCAGACCTTGGATTTCACAATGTTCATGTTGCCATGACAACATGTAAAATTGTGATTCACCTGTTCTGTGCTGAACCAAAGATATGACAAATTAATGCAAGAAATTATTAATTTCAATACTGCTGTAAAATAAGCTATTTTTTATTTATTCTAGAACTTGCTGTTAAGGCATAGTTCACCCAAATCTTTTACTCACCCTCATGTCATGTATGTTGTCTTTTTTTGACACCTAAGGTGATCATTTACATTAGTATCCAGTTGGGTGAATTCAATACAATTACCGTACATTTGTGATTTACGTGAATGGTTTAAAAAAAAATAAACACCTTAGATCATCGGCATATAAGTTCAAATAGTTCACTGATAATTTTTGAAATGCGTCTAGCATTTTGATGAAAACAATCTGCCATTTATTGTTTAACAGTAATACTGTGGCAGCCACCATTCTTTGCACCATCCACTTGGTTGCAAAAATGTTTAATGTTATTATATTAAATTACATCAAACAATTATTTTTATTTATTTATTGTCAATGCAAAAGCTACACTGAACAAAATTATAAACGTAACACTTTTGTTTTTGCCCCCATTTTTCATGAGCTGAACTCAAAGATCTAAGACTTTTTCTATGTGCACAAAAGACCGATTTCTCTCAAATATTGTTCACAAATCTGACTAAATCTGTGTTAGTGAGCACTTCTCCTTTGCTGAGATAATCCATCCACCTCACAGGTGTGGCATATCAAGATGCTGATTAGACAGCATGATTATTGCACAGGTGTGCCTTAGTCTGGCCACAATAAAAGGCCACTCTAAAATGTGCAGTTTTATCACACAGCACAATGCCACAGATGTCGCAAGTTTTGAGGGAGCGTGCAATTGGCATGCTGACTGCAGGAATGTCCACCAGAGCTGTTGCCCGTGAACTGAATGTTCATTTCTCTACCATAAGCCATCTCCAAAGGCGTTTCAGAGAATTTGGCAGTGCATCCAACCGGCCTCACAACCGCAGACCACGTGTAACTACACCAGCCCAGGACCACCACATCCAGCATCTGCACCTCCAAGATCGTCTGAGACCAGCCACCCGGACAGCTGCTGCAACAATCGGTTTGCATAACCAAAGAATTTCTGCACAAACTGTCAGAAACCGTCTCAGGGAAGCTCATCTGCATGCTCGTTGTCCTCATCGGGGTCTCGACCTGACTGCAGTTCGTCGTCGTAACCGACTTGAGTGGGCAAATGCTCACATTTGATGGCGTCTGGCACATTGGAGAGGTGTTCTCATCAAGGTTTTCACTGTACAGGGCAGCTGGCAGACAGCGTGTATGGCGTTGTGTGGGTGAGCGGTTTGCTGATGTCAACATTGTGGATCGAGTGGCCCATGGTGGCGTTATGGTATGGGCAGGCGTATGTTATGGACAACGAAGGTGCATTTTATTGATGGCATTTTGAATGCACTGAGATACTGTGACGAGATCCTGAGGCCCATTGTTGTGCCATTCATCCACGACCATCACCTCATGTTGCAGCATGATAATGCACGGCCCCATGTTGCAAGGATCTGTACACAATTCCTGGAATCCCAGTTCTTGCATGGCCAGCATACTCACTGGACATGTCACCCATTGAGCATGTTTGGAATGCTTTGGATCGGCGTATACGACAGCGTGTTCCAGTTCCTGCCAATATCCAGCAACTTCACACAGCCATTGAAGAGGAGTGGACAACCTGATCAAGTCTATGCGAAGGAGATGTGTTGCACTGCGTGAGGAAAATGGTGGTCACACCAGATACTGACTGGTTTTGGACCCCCCCCCCCCCCCAGAACCCCCCAATACAGTAAAACTGCACCTTTTAGAGTGGCCTTTTATTGTGGCCAGACTAAGGCACACCTGTGCAATAACAATGCTGTCTAATCAGCATCTTGATATGCCAAACCTGTGAGGTGGATGGATTATCTCGCCAAAGGAGAAGTGCTCACTAACACAGATTTAGACAGAGTTGTGAACAATATTTGAGAGAAATCGGCCTTTTGTGTACATAGAAAAAGTCTTAGATCTTTGAGTTCAGCTCATGAAAAATGACAAGTGTTGCGTTTATATTTTGTTCAGTGTAATTTTGTTCAGTGTATATCCATACATTACTTGAAAATAAATTAATTATATTTGATATTAATATAATATATTAATATAAAACTGGAGTAAATCAACTCAAAATGTAAAAATCAAATGGGAAAACTTTAGAATAGGAAACACATTCACTATTAACTAAGTTTTCCCTCAATAAACTACTAATTTACTGCTCATTAATAGTTAGTAAGGCAGTTGTTAAAGGGGGCATGAACGGAGAAATCAAAATTCACTTGATCTTTTGATGCATAAGAAGTCATTGTGCTATAAAAGCATTCTGTAAGTTTCACAACCTAATTTTTTTTTTTACTCTAAAACAACTTATATTGAAACCAATCTGCCAAAATGACAGGTTGTGGAATGTGCCATTTTATGACGTAACAGTGTGGCTAAACACCCCCTCTGCAGAAGAAGATCAACACCACTGCCTGCTTAGCCCCGCCCACTGATTTGCACATGTAGTGTAAATTGCAAGATAGGCGAATGCCAAAACCAAATGATTAGCTTTATTTGATTAACTTTATTTTCAAGAAAGTACCAGACGTGTCAGTAAGATCTTTGTCATTTGTTCACTTCATTTTACTGCAGATTTGTTTACAAACAAGGCACAATTTGGTGCAGATATTTCAGAAAGATTGAAACTAAAAGACGATGCTGTGCTGACTATATTAGATACGACAGTAAAGTCGCACCACACAAGTGTGAGTAACGGTTTTAATTACGTGGTCACTATTGCTTTGCCTGTTATTACAGATCGTTTGATATGTACTGAGTATTTATGTGTTTTTAACATAAAATACAGCAGCGTACATCTATGAAGGATGTAGGCTGTCAAACATACACAACTGTTAGTCAATCATAGTGGTGGCCATTTACCTCTGAGTTTACAATCCGCCACACCTATTCAAACAGAGCATTCTGGTGAGGGGGGTCAAAATATGACACAAAAAAAATTGTAAAATTCTTGATAATATTACAAGTGAACCTCAGAGAACAGTACAACATATTAAAAAAGGCAGTTCAAGAACCATTTAAATTTAGGTATTGGGTCGAGTTAAGGGATCTACAATATGGTGATATAGAATACGGTTGTAATATGTACCTAATAAGTATTAATAAACAGCCAATATGCTAGAAATAGGCATGCTAATAAGCAACTAGTTGATAGTGAGAATGGGACCTTAAAATAAAGTATTACAAATCAAATCCTATTAAAATAAAAGATTAATTCAAGTAGATATGAGCTGAAATGGTATGTCTGTTACCTACAGTACACAGAAAACAGCTGCCCAGGGCATTACCAAGAATGCTGCAAAGTGAACTGACTTGTCTTAAAATCTCAGTTAAACAGAGATGGCATGATATGTTTGCAAGTTGTTTTGCTTCCCTCCCCAACTGACCAACAGACAGGCTTATCTTAGTTGGAAAAGAGGAATCAAGCAAATGAGTGATGACTCTCCTCTGAAACCATGTGTATTTGTGCATGTGTGTGTGTGTGTGTGTGTGCGTGTTTGTTCTCAAATGAGGGGAATAGTGAGGCTTCAGGCCCATCAATCTGGCCGTTCCGCTCTCTCTCTCTCTCAATCTGTTTCAGGTATGGCCTGACGTGACAGCGTGTGGGACCTTGGCTGTCCATTCATCACGAGCAGAAGAAATAACAGGACACCTCTGGTCTGTCATACTAGATTAGTCTGTGGCCTGTAACCACTGGCCTTAATAGAGTCCCTTTTGCTCAGCTCAAATGTCCACCGGACCACCTCTACAACCTCTGGGGAAAGCCGGTCCGAGATTGTGTACATCTAAAATAAACGTTCAGAAACATCATTAACGTACGTTGTTTAATCCACACTTACAGGATTCTGTTCTGTTTGAAAGCTTCAGTCAGGTAATGCTCTGAGGTGAATTGTGGGCTGTCAGTGTTCCCATGTACTGCCTGATGGCCCATCAGCAGCTGTGAGACCTCTCCACTCAGCCCTGTCAGGCGCTAGTATATCCCTCACTCCTCTTCTCTGTCCCAAGGGCTGGATCCAGCCCTCAAAATCAATGCTGGGCAATCTATAATATTCCTTAATTGGTGATTAGCAGGTACTTTGTGGATCACAGGTCCTGGCTGGAAAATTAGCCTCTGGCTTTAATAAACGTTTGACCACATGCCACTGCGGAGGTGTAATAGCTGCTGGAGAGGTTAGCCGTTAGCTTAGTGCTCTCTGTCGCTCTCTCACTCTCTCTAAGTACAGTATCTGTCTGTCTCTGTATCTCTTTCTCTCGCATTGACCTTTAGATGGCTATTTTTTTGTAAGTAATGTTTATTTAACATGGTTTAATCACAAATCCTCAAATTATTTTGGTAGCAAGTATTTAACATTTTACTGAAGGAGCCTGCAGTGCACTAAGAAGAAATTAAGGGGGGGATGATGGAACATGAGCTGCATGACGCTTTACCACAAGGCCCAAGCTCTTACATCAAATTACGTGTTTGTAGTGTATGCAAACAAGGTTCTTGTGCAAATATTTGGCCAGATTTACAACAGGTGTGTACACACATGTATGTTTATGAATCTGAATTATTTACACTTCATAATTAGCATAATACATGCCCCATGCAGCTACATAAAAGGATGTTTGCAAAATTATAGTTATTAGAAATTAAACTACATGACCTTACAATAACTGAATGACCTTACAATAAGTCCTCACAGCCTTCAAAAAATGGAATATGTTTAGCTAGAAAAATATAAATGTGTATTTAATAGATTAATCAATTTACATTTTTCAAAGGCCATGTTTCATTAGAAAGATTTTTGAGCGTATGTGGTTTAAAATATTATCCTGAATTTATGAAAAAAACTTTCTGCCTAAAAGGATTTGCACACATTTACACACCGTACAGTGAATTGTTAGTGGGATTATGTGATTAAACATTTTATTGTTGTAACCAAAGAAGTTAGTAAGGCAGTATGTGAGATATTATGTAGTATATATCCAATCTCCTTTAAAGCTGGATCAATAAAATGTAGTTTTGTGTCTCAGACTTTACTAAGCTAGTCACAACAACAGTAATTTAGGCTTTCTCTCCTTCTCTTTCTTCTACCCGAAGCTTTCTCACACAATGCCAGCTGCGTATCTCTGCACATCCTCTGTTTTCACCGTTAATGAAATTCAGTCGGACAACAAAACCAGAAACAATAGAGCAGAGACCATCAACAAAAGCCAGCTTTTGCATCTGCTTATCACCAACACCACTGCCATTGTCTCCAGACGGTGCACGCTGGCAACGCTGGCGCTTCCTCCTTTTCAAAACCGCTCAACAATAGTCACTGAACAAAACAACACGAGGCTGAAAATACTGGTGATTTGAGCTGCTTGTTTACCTGTGTGTCCTGAGGGGAGGAGGAGGAGGAGTAAGAGGAAAGGAGAGGAGGAGGAGGCCCACGGCGCAGGTGCCTGTGGCAGGCAGCGAGGGGGAGCGTGGCGTTGGGAGCCTGACCCTGGCGCGGCGCTCATTGTGTTGTGCGGCAGTGTAATGAGGCCCTGTGTGGATATTGATATGACAGAACAAAAGGCCAAGGTGCAGTAAGGACAGCAATCCACACGTTTCACACCATTTGTTTTTCACACCGTATCCATCACATTAATGGGTCACCTTTCTGTGACAGCTCATGATTACCTGCTTACCCATGGAGAGAAAGAGGGAGAGAGAGAAAAAGACAGAGACAGAGAGAGAGAGAAAAGGTATTGGGTGAGAGAGAAAAATGGGGGGTTGAGGGAGAAAAGAGATGGGAGACACTGAGACACTTGGGGAAGGATGACAGAGGGAATAGATTCGGAGAGAGCTTTTTTATAAGGGGGTAAAGGGTGAGCATAGGTTGGAGTGGGCTGAAGAGAGGCAGGGGGAGGGGAGGGGTCCTGTACCATTTTTTAATTCTTTCATGAAGATTGGCTCGGGCCCTGTCACCTTCTCCTGCGGGGTGAATTTATGACAGGTCAGTGTGCCACCCAGCCTACTGATGGATGGAGAACATCACAGTTTATTTGGGGCAGAAGTGGAAAACGCTAGAGCCATTTCCCCACAGCTCCCCGTGCAGCCTTTAAAAAAAGATCATCATGGCGCCCAACGTGGGGCTGAGGGTCAGCGTTAGGGGGTCATAATCACTCATACGACAGAGCATGGGTGAGACGAATTCCTACACCTCCGTTCCTTAATCCTGTCACACAAAGGGGCCGTTCTGTCCAGAGCTCTTATCTGTGAATCCTTATTTGTGACATGAAATTGCAATTATGAGAAAAAAGTTACAAGAAATACAGTAGAATCTGTGATATATTAAGTTGCAATTATAAACAAAAGAAAATAAATTAGTGAGAAATATGACAAGTATGAGAGAAAAAAAAAACTTAATTACAGCAAATAATGTAGAAACTGTGAGATGCGAAAGCACAATGCGAAATAAAGTCACAACTACCTTTATTTATTTATTTAAGGGGGTTTCCATTAGAACATAAATTGTTCTACAGGTCGTCCAAAAAAAACAAAAAAAACTGTTCTGTTTACTTAACTTTCCTCCTGTGTAGTCACATCTGGGATCTTTTATTACTGTTTTTATTATTACTTTCTTTATTCATTAAATCCTACCTGGGGGCAGTTGCCTGTTGTTGGTTTTAGAACACATGTTTAGCTGTCACCTTCAGGCTATGACCAGACTATATATGTATATATATATAGAAAAGCTGAGCGGATGTGGCGGAAGATTAAACTTGAAATTCACTATAGCATCTATAAAGACAGCCTTCATACTTTAAATGTGTAACTAGCCACAGCTAGACAGACCTTCTTCTCAAACCTTATAAACAGTAAGTTAAACAACACTCGCACTCTTTTTGCTATATATATATATAACCTTGCACAAGAGTGTCTCATATAAAATGTGACTTACACAAGCCTTGCAAGAGTTCAAGTGAGAAACTCAAAGATTGCTTGAAGACTCTTGAAGATAATTGCACCCCTTTCCTCCAAGCCTTTTTCTGCCGATTAGAATGGATCTAAAAAGGGGAAAGGTATGGAAAAAAAAAAATGTATTCATCTCAATTGTGGGATGCGATGCTGGAATGGCTCACTCTCGCTAGTTTGTCCAGTGTTTCCTCATCGGCGGGCAACAATAATTGGCCATGCATGGCTCATTGAGCGATGCACATGGTCTCACACGCTGCATTCCCGTTTGCTTTGATGCCTTTTATAGTTGCTTGCTGAGCTGAGGCAATACAGGCCCGCTGCTGATGCCTCTACGCGAGCAATACTCTTGCGCTAATCGTAAAACAAGCATCAATTTCCCAGACACACATTCTGATGAGAACTGCGATGAGAGGTTATCATTCCATGGCCCAATAATATCATCTCCTTCAAAACAGCAGTTATGGAGTGTGCCAGGAGATATCTCGTAGTCAGATGTATGTTGTGTTAAGGTTGCTTTGTGTTTGTTTACTACTTATTTCTGCTCAAATCTGCTTATGCTATCATTACCGCTCTTTTGTTCCTTGTCTTTCCCCCACACCGCTACCTTTTTAGGTGAGTCGCAATGTCTTATTGATTTTTTGCAGCTCCCAGAGACACATTTGTTCTCCATCTCCATATCTCGCATCACTTAGAATAAGCACTTTGGTCTGGAAAAGTGACAGCACAGCGCAATGTAGGAAGTAGACACGATGAAATGGTGCTATATGGTAAAATAAAGAGTGTAGCTCATGGTAAGTCCAATCTCAGCACTTCAGTCTGGTGCCAGGAGAGCATAAAAGAGCCATCAGCAGGGATAAGCCACACCACATTGTCCCCAAATTAAAAGTCAAAATGTCATCTTTCTTCCTAATTGCCTGGGTAGATTATTGGATGCTGCAGAAAACACCACTGCATGTGCACTTTATTTGCTCATCTGTTGCTGTGGTCTTAGTCCACTAGGACTTCATCCTGAGCGTGAATGCATCAATGACTGACTGTTAAAAACACAGAGGAGAAAGGCCTCAACTAATCATGTCACTGATAAATCGGTAAAGCAGGGCCCAGGATCTCGATGGACATGGTGATTAGACATAATATTGTGATTTCCGGGCATGAGACAGAAAATCTTAAAAAAATTTTTTTTTGTAAAAGTCATATAAATTTTTACACGCTTTTGTGGGTGTGTTCTAAAATATTTCATAAGAAAGATATTGTTTTTAGCCCAATCTCTATAAAATAATGTGCACTTTACAATAAGACTTAATTTATTAAAAGTTATTAAAGCATTGGTTATGAACTAATTTTTTACAGCAATTATTTATCAAGGGTAAAGTTAATTTATAAATATATAATTGTTCATCATATATCAATGCTAATTTATACTTTAATATTCAGTACACTTTATTTTATACATAATTTAATTAGAATTTATCAGTCTAGGTTAATGTTAATTTCTACAAACAGTATACAAATAATTTTTTAAAAATATTTTTGTGCATATGTGCATTAAGTATTGTTCATTGTTTTTGTTTAGGATTTTTTTTTTTTTTTACTATTATCAATAACTTTTATTGAAAAAAAAAACGTATCCAATAATTACTAACAACTGTAAAAGAAAAGAAAATCATAGAAAAGTCATGGATATTCATTCGTCAAGAGGTGTAAGAATGCTAAAGGCCTGAGAGACACATATAGTCAGAAATGAACATTTAAATATGAGTTATATCTGTAAATCTATATTACGCCGAGCAGGTGTAAATCAGCAAAGAGGGAGAAATCCGTCTGACAAGTTTTGCCATTAAAAGATAATTGTAATCAAGGTGCAAGATGAGCAGTGAAGAGGAGCTGGCAGAGAGATGGACAGCCACAGAAAGATGGATTGTTTTAATTTGCGCCAATTAAATTGAAGTTCATCGGATCATCTTCCTCAATCTTCATGAATACTTTATTTTCAGACTGCTATGAAGCTATTAAAAAGAGTGATTGAACCCCAAGACTAAGTATACCATATTTTATGTTGGACCATCATTAAGGACTTTTTGCATGCATGCACTTCACCCTTTTGTGTATAATGAGTTTTGTTGATGCAGAATGGCTGAAATGGGAGATGGAAAAGAAGATAAAACTTATACAATATAAGATCTACACTGAGTCAAGCCTGAATCCCCCAGCTGGTCTTTTCGTTTCTTCTATGCTGGACATGCTGAACGCATTGAAGCCTCCTCAGAATGTTTGATTTAGTAAATAGCTGCGAGCGCTACTTAGATGTACATTATAATGTTTTCCATGTTGGTGCCAAATGTGCAATTTACGCTTTTAACATTCTCATGGATGCCGACCAAACAATTTAACACAGCTCTGTTTCTGTAATTTGCATTCTGAAATCATTTGCTACCCATGTGCAAGCAAGTCATGCATACCACACAAAAGCACACGCTTTCAGCGCAAGCTTCAAATATGTCAGCACAAAATTACCCATGCGTCGCTAAAATATAGGCTGTGGGCTTTGTGAAGACAACTTTATCACTTGCTCGATTATAGTTCCTAGACAGGTTATTAATGATTCAAACTAAATGCGGGTTTGTTATGTAATGTGTTGTTTATGGCCTTACCATAAAAACATCTCAGCATGGTTTTGGATGAAACGGTCCTAAACTTGCCTGAAATTAAATATTCAAGGGAATAAACAAAGTAGATTTTACTTTGATCCTGCAAAACCTAACACTTCAGGCATGGCACGCATCAGATAACCACTAAATATTTTTTTTTTAGTTTATTTCTACTCCTAAATGTCAAACATTAACTACAGATGAAGAAAACATTTGGTTATTTGCATGGATAATTTAATATAGCAAAAAAGCAAGCAGTTGAAGTGTATTTTTCTGTGCATACTGCCTTAACTGAAATGTAATGCAGTGGCCATTCTGCGGATCTTCAAAGGTCAATAGCCACGTTGATGCTTATCGAGTGTGATCTAAAAACAAAGCTTCAATATATTCAGCCTAATGTGCATTTTCTGGGGGGGATGTGGGGACTGGAAACACTCACACACTCCGTAGACCGGAAACCAAGAGTATTTAAGATGGGGCTATCGGGTATTGGCACATGTAAATTGGTGTAGTAAATCACAATTTCATACGCAGGATATGCATGAACTGCCAAAGCAGCTAGCGGCCATGTTCATTCCTGGGCCAAACGAACCCCAAGGCCCTGGAGATTAGCGTTTTGCTGCTATTTGGCAACCTTGACTGCGTAACCTTGCTGAGACCAGATTAACATTTGGGCCCTGGAAGTAAAGAGTCAAGACGCCTTAAAGCATGTTACATTTCAGCCTGCTGCCTGCCATCAGGCCAAAACAATTTCTAATGAAGGCCCTCGCTGAGCAGCCTGCTCACTGGAGGAGAAAAATATATTGCAATTCATGTTGGGAGGCATAAAAGATATAAAACACTTCAGGATGCAAATGAGTTTATATGACATGTTGCAATAGTTAGTACTGATCAGCATTATTATCATTAATGAAAATTTTGTTCACTAAAATACAATAAAACTAAAATATATTTTCATGATTCAATATATATATATATATGTTCTTGATACATGATATAAAACATGAAACCCTGATAACCCACTTGCAATAAGCAAGAAAATGTTACCAAACTCTTTAAAATAAAGCTTCCAAAAGGGTTGTTTTTTTTCAGAAATGCCATAAGGGGCTTTCGCACCAGGTAGTTATAGGATCTGGCCACCAGGGCAGTTTCCTGAGAGCTAAATTTTCAACATAAGCCAACCAACAGCGACGTCACTTAAAGAAATAGTTCACCCAGAAATGAAAATTTGGTGTTTATCTGCTCCCCCCCCCCACTCTGCACATTTTGTATGTTTCTCTTATAGCTTCAGAAGAACACAAACAAAGATTTTTAACTCAAACCGTTGCAGTCTGTAAGTCATATAATGTAATTCAATGATACTCACGGCTTTGAGAGGAAAAAAAAAACATACATAGACAAAACTAAATTAAACCCTGTGGCTCGTGACAATACATTGAAGTCTAAAGACATGAAGCAATCGGTCTGTGCACGAAACTGAACAGTATTTATATAGTTTTTTAGCTCTGATCCACCGCACGGTCCAACGTCCTGAGCGTGTTCACACAAAAGCCGGCGGTTGTGGCTAGAAGGGATACAGTTCCGACCGGAAATGAGCAATGAAATTAATTGTATACCTATTAGATTGTGTTTCATTAACATCTATACCTACCTCAACGCTAAGCCTACCCCTTACAGGAATGAAAAAAATAGTAACTATTCTTGTACAGTGTGAGAAAAATTACGCTGTACTGATGTGTGCATGCCCAGTAGCTCCATATGTATCCCTTCTAGCCTTTACCACAGCTGGCATCGTAGTCTTCTTCTTGCTTTATGGTGGATCGCAGACTTCTAAGTGCATTACCTCCACCTATCTCTCAACGTGACCATTGACACTCTATCTACAATCTCAATTAGGAGTGTCAATGGTCCATTTGAGAGATAGGTGGTGGTAATGCACTTCTAAGTCTGCGAGACTAGTTTCGTGTCTTTAGATCTCAATGTATTGTCACGAGCCGCAGGGTTTAATTTGGTTTTGTCTGTGTATGGTTTTTTTTGTCTCTCAAAGCCGTGAGTACCATTGACTGATATTATATTACTGACAGACTGCAACGGTTTGAGTTAAAAATCTTTGTTTGTGTTCTTCTGAAGAAACAAAGTCACCTGTATATTGGATGCCCTTGGGGTAAGCAGATAAATATCAAATTTTAATTTTTTGGTGAACTATCCCTTTAAGCGTGGCATTCAATAACATCAACAACTGGAGGATGGAGGAAGGAGAAGTGCCTGGACTACTGCGTAATGGTGGGTAATTGAAATATATTGCTGTTGGAGTAAGTGTATGTAAATTGTGTGTTTACATGGCTTTTTAAAAATGAATTGTGCTGATTTTTGTGCTGCATGCGTTTGGCCAATCAGTGCACACTTACATGATTGGTAGTTCCTATCATGCTGGGTTATACCCTACTCTACTACTAAAGTAGGAGTACATTTAGTCCCCCCAAAAGATGTTCCTATAACTAAAATCAAGGTAAAAAGGTAAAAAGCAGGTACTTCCAACAGTAGTTATAGGAACTGTGAAAACGTCCTCCAGTGTGAAAGTTCTTATTGAAGAACCCTTCTTTATGCCCCAAAGAACCTTTGAGTGAACAGTTTTTAAAATAACCTTTTTTTTTCTTAGTGTGAAATACATTGAAAAATCCAAAGAACACCCCCCCCCCCCCCCCCCCCCCCCCACCATGCTACTGGTTTTAAAAATAAAATAAAAATTAAAACTGTAAAAAATGAAAAACTAATAAAAAACTAAATGTGATATGAAAATATTAAAGTTAATCAAATAAAAATATAATATTAAATTAAATGTAAAAAAAAATAAAAAAACAAACAACCCTGATGGAGCACAGGTGGTCACACCTATCATTGTAGAGTTTCTTTTGGCAATACCATGTTGGTTTTACAATATTGGAGATGAATAAGGATTCCTATAAACTTTAATAAAACATAATTATACGACGACTCCAACATATTAACCAAAGGTTTTGCTTTAAACCGTAATTTTATTGGCATATCTAATTGTGGTGTTCTGGACCAGGTGTGATTTTGCCTCCCTAAAGAAGTCCTGGGCTTGTTATTGCACCTCTTTATCCAGATTGGAGTGGGGTTGTTAATTAGCTAGACCTTGAATTAGATTATTTGCATGTCTGAACAAGGGGTAAGGTATTAATGCTCCCTCAAGACATGCTGTAATAACCTCTTCAGTGGCTCCCTGGTCCCTGTGGAGCCGAGCGAACAGGAGCCAGACAGCCAGCCAGTGAGAGAGAGGGGGAGAGAGCCATTTCATCCAATTAGCTGTGGATTATACTGCCCCTCTCCCTTTGAATCCTATTTGCTGTGATAAGGTGTTCTCCTGAAAGGGCCAGGCTGAGCTCGAGCTATCCAGGGAAATGATTAATTCACAAACCCACAAAAATTAAAATGCAGTGGCTCTCATTCCACATCCACTGACACATAAGGTGGAAGATTCCGTGCGGAAATCAATGCAGTCACCGAACGGGGCAGCTAAGGAAGGCAAGAAAGCTGGCCAGGAGGAATATATTCGACAGAATCTTGAAGCTTCACAACACATTATATTCAACATTTCCAACGGCAGGCAGATGTGGGGTGTGGTATAATGGATGATGATCTTGAATTATTCAAATCTTCTCTGAGCTGTGCGGGAAGTGTTCTCAGCAAATTGTGTTGCTTCAGCATCAGTAGCGTTGCCAGTGATATTGAAGTTTTCTCGTTCAAGTCGTGATGTTTATTCATTGTTTTCCTGCTGGGATGGGGCAAAATCTGATTTACACTCACAATTTATTCAGCAATATGAAACATAATACACCCTTCACTTCTAATCCTGCTTTGAAAGCAATTTACGCAAACAACTTTTCTGCCTTTTTATTGCATTACTGTTAATTATGCATATTTATTTATTGACTATAACAGTTCCATCCACTTATTCCATACATTCGTTGTCTTATTCGCTCATTTATAACTATACATTTTTACAAGGGGACGATAACAGATAAAAGTCTTTAAAACAAATGCACTTTTTAGGAATGCACTCATAAATGATATTCATGATGATTTAGGAAACATTTATGTAACATTTTCAGGAAAAGTTTAATTTAATGATTCTAAAAATTGAATTGGGAAAAAGTTAATGTGTACATACGTTAATTCATTTATTTATTTTTAACTTAAAATATTTTAGCAGTTAATAATTCAGAAATATTGTTACATTTTCTGGGAAGTTAGGGCTGTAAATTTGGAAATCTAAATGTGCATGACAAATCTTAAATTATCTATTTATAATCTATTTATAATAAGTCAATATTTTAGTAGACTTGTTGACCTTGACAAACAGTCATGATGGTCTGCTGGGGTCCTTTCTATGATGTCATTTCCTGTTTTATGAAGCTCAACTGGAAAAACAAGGTGACACCAAGGTTGTGGGTTCGATTCCCAGGACGTCTACACAACTGTAAATGTCTTACACATTTTAAAAATATTTCCTGACTAGCTACACCTCTCTCTGCCGCTGTAAGACTACAATTTTGCCAGATCCCTCTCATATCACCTCTGTTACCACACGTCACCTTTTAGCTGAGAAGTGTCCTCCACATACCCAACAGAAGAATGTGTGGAGAATCTAAAGTAAGCGGTTTTTATATTTCCAAACCCCTTTGACGCCCCACAAATGATGTTTAAACACCCTGCACCTAGGGTTTAATTAAGTCCCTCTAATCGTGTTCCAATCGCGAGCCTGGACGGATGGGCTGGAATTCCTGATGTGCATTTCTGTCAGTCTTAATTGGATAATTGATTGCCAATTTGAACCTGGCCACACACTGCATACACAATAAAGAGCTTTGGCCATGTTCCTTGAGGATTCATTTTCCGACCGAATAAAGATGCTGCTTCGATAGGCAGCAGTCCAGTCATCCACAGTATAAGGCCAGTCTCACAGAAAAGAGTTCTTTCTCTTGGCTAGTTATGCTGAATGGCCGGCTCGTTTAGACGGTAGACTAGTGCATGTAAACACATTGTTACATCGTCCATAAAACCACAAAACAAATCAGAATAATAAATAATGTCAGTTTTTTAATATTCAAAAACAGCAGACAGAAGCTCAGCTATTGCATTCATTGAGGCCTTAAAGTGATAGTACTCCTAACAATAAAAATTCTGTTATCATTTACTCACACTGTGTCTTTTACTTACTATGTCATTCCATACCTAAAAGTTTTACTAAACAGGACAAATTAGCGCAATTCCAAAACAGCGCCGATGGCATGGGGAAATTTCTGTGGGTGATTTACTAACAATGTGCAACTTAAAGAACATAGATGCAACATCTCATTTACATATCGACCAACGCAATATACCAAGCGCTGTGAAAATTAGTGTTGTTGCAAATAAAGAATAAAGAAATAAAGAAGTCACAGTACGTTGAAAAGAACAGGAGGCCAAAAAATGACAGACCAGTTTTGACAGACCTGGTATTGCCTGACTCCTAGTTGAGGGTTCCAAGTCATCTTTTATTTCCTGAAGCAAATTAAAAATAACATGGCTTGGCAAACGATATGTTTGTATAATGTGTTCTTCTGGCATTCCAAATAAATTAATATGTGTGGAAAAAATCCTCTCCCTACCACACGCTCTCTATTCTCTGCGGTGATTCCTAACAACAACTGCAGCCATTTCAAATGCAAAATAGTTTAAGACATGCTTTTGGGCATTAAATAATGTTGCAAATGCCAGTAATTTGAAGAACGCAAACATAAGTAAATCATGTTGCTTGATTCCATAAATTCTGCGTCTGGAAGGGAAAATCCTACAAATGCATATTCAATAAGGTCAGGCACAAAAATAACTGTGTCCACGCCTATTCAGCGCTAATTCGTCACTGCACATCTTTAGTAAAACCTGACAGTACAATTTTAACACCAAAGACGGTTTGTACTGGCGTAAGCTGCTAGTAAGTCTGGCCCTTAAGCCCAGAACACACCAAGCCGACGGTTGGCCATCGGGCAGTTTTTGTTCGTCAGCTAAGTTTTCCCAGTATGTTCCGCACTGTCGGCTGAAGTTGCTCCTCGTCAGCTTTTTTCCGGTTGTTTCGACATGTTGAATCAACGTTGGAACTCGTCGGTCAGTCGGGCCATCTGATCATTCTGATTACCAGTGCACGAGGAAAAAAAAGAAGGCATTTCTTCTTACGCAGGCGCAGAACGGACGTGCTACTTGGCCATCGGGTGTTGAGCATCGGCTTGGTGTGTCAGAGGAACTTTGGACCCAGACGCCGACGACGTGAGCTGGCCCTGCAGTCTGCTTTCGTTGCCACTAGTTTGTCGCGTCGGCTTGGTGTGTTCCGGGCTTTAGTGTTTACACGGCAACGATGAAATAAAAATGGATGTTTTTCTTCTTCTAAATTTAACTTCTAATATTAATTGAAAATGGTGTCATGTTAACGGCTCTGATTTTTTTTCCTGCTGAACACAAAGGAGATATTTTGAAAAATGTTTAAACTGCTTTTGCCCATACAATGAAAGTCAATTGTATCCAAAATAAGACTGAACCCCATTGGCTTTCATTGCAGGAAAATACAATTAAATAAAATCAATCAGTCTTTTGGGTAAACTGTACATTTAATATTTTACAAATCC
Organism: Barbus barbus; assembly: GCF_936440315.1. NCBI lineage: Eukaryota > Metazoa > Chordata > Actinopteri > Cypriniformes > Cyprinidae > Barbus > Barbus barbus. Next base: position 13,674,778 of record NC_136756.1, read on the forward strand.
ACCACAAGTCACTTCTGAGCACACTAGATCATGACATGCACACACTTACAAGCTTCTTTGCTTCTTGTAATTACTGGAGTGAATTACAGAACCACTTGCAATGCAGTAATGCTTTTTCCATGTTGAACCAAAGGGCCTCTGGAGACCATGAGGCCTATCACAGATATCCTGACAAAGAACAGATGTGGGAAACCTGAACACGCACACATTTCCTATGTGTCAGATCGATATCTTCCTGACACATGGGAGTGGTCACACACTGTTATGGTCATATTTAATGACAGTCCTCATTTGATTAAAAAAAAACTACTCCCAGACATTTTTAAAATGTGCCAGACAGTGTCTTCTTAACTTCAGTTTGACGCTAATCAATGTACAGCTCTGCCCGGGAAAGTTTTCACGAAAATATCAGAGCACTTAAGATATTTGACATTCTGATTATGCTCTGTGACATCGATTGGCTGACACGTATGGACTTTCTTGGATGAAATGCTATTTGAAGGTGAAAGTGAAAAGGAAAACAATTCCTGTTGGCTTTCAGAACAACGTAGCTCATTCTGTAGTTCCCCATTGACTGCTCCCGCTCGCGACATCCAGTCTACCAAATGATCTTTTCATTATTTACTCGATAAACTAGTGAGTCCATTCGTCAAGTGTTTTGTTGGACATTTACTTAGATGGAAAAATATGAGCATTGAATCAAAATTTGTCAGGGGCAGATCGATGGAGCAAAACAGAGAAAAACAACTCCGTATTAAGAACAGAAACAGACAAGAAAAACTTTTGGGATTCATTTGTTTACTGTTCTTCTTGTGATTGTAACACAAACGAGGAGCCATAAATGTGTTCGTCCATGCAGATACATAGAAGGATCTATGCTCAAAAGTTGGACCCAAATTGTTTCATAAATAATTGTTGCGGTAGACTTCATAGACAAAGTTCCTGTCTTTGCAGTACAAACTACAACATTTTTACATTTTAATCCATAAAAATCCAAAACTTTCTAGGGGTTGAATACTGGCCAAAGTCTCCACCCAAAGTCACAATCATATTCTGTCTGTAGTACCAACAGTTTAGGACAAAATACTGTACACTGTACTGAACTATTAAAGGAATAGTTCACCAAAAAAAAAAAAAAATGTAATCCATCATTAAGGTGTTTCAAATTTAATCCATTGCTTCTGTTTTAAATAACAATCCATAATCCATAATAATGCTTCCTTTCATCACCTGTTGTGCTCTCACATCAAAATTTGGACTGTTTTCACTTGACATTGTGACTAGACATTGCTTGATTTGTGCATATTTCTCTCCTGATTCACAAAAGACTATTTCACTGGGGGAAGCAATACTAATATAGAGGTATTTTTGATGGAAGCAATGATTTGATGTTAAAAAGTTACAAATATGCACCTTTTACTTATCAAGATATTAATTAATGGGATTACATGAGGATTAATTGTAAATTACTGTGATGTTTTTATAAGCCATTTGGGCTCTCATTCTGACGGCACCCATTCACTGCAGATGATCCAGTAATGAGCAACTGATGTAATGATACATTTCTCTAAATCTGTCCCTCATCTACATCTTGAATGTCCCGGGGTTACATTTTCAGCAAATTTATGTATGTATGTATTTTTTATTCTTTGAGGGAATTTTTATTTTGTTTTTAGAGGTAGAGGTTTATTCACATGACAAAGCTGTGTTCTTATTGAGTCCATTGTGAGCGGAGTTTTTTAACAGAAACAATATTGATATAATTACTATTTTATTACTAACTAACCATTTTGTGATTCCAGAGATTTAAACAACTCTTATTTTCTGCAATAACATTTATTTTTTATTTTATTTTAAGTAATTCTGTAACAATTATATACGTGTGTGGGTATGAATTTAAAAACTTTGTATTTATTTATATACTTTTAAGTCATCCTGTGGCCTCCTGGAAATTTGCTGAGGTCCCCTAGTGGGCCCCAGCCCCCTAGTTAGGAATCACTGCCCTAAAGGAAAAAAAATCCACATTTGTTTCAGACGTGTAGTTAGTTGATTGTAAACGGTTTCAGCTTTCTGCTTGAACAGCACCTGAAGTTCAAGTTCATACAGTGAAATGCCCTGGGAGGTCAAAGCCCTACGTGAATATTTGCTAATACTGTAGTTTTCTCTTTGAACGTTTTAGTAGTATAAAAGGAAAAAGAGAGAGAGCAAACGAGAGAGCGAGAGAGAGCAAAGCACTTTTCCACCACCATTTGTACTGAGTGAAGTTTCTTTGGAGTCTCCTTGAGACAAGTGACCAGAACGGTCCAAAGTGAAGGCCTTATCAGTCACCCACACAATGGAGCCACCCCATGAATTATATTGGCGGGGGGAGGAGGAAGCCACAGAGGGGCCTTGTGCAAACCGGCCGCATTGTGGACCATCTGGGTGACAATAAACACCTCCCCATTCGCTTTGCTCCATCATTCAAGGCCAAGATAGCAGATCTGGACCTAAACTATAGCTCACTATCAGTACTATCACTGCCTGACCTAGCAAAGAGATGGAGGTGAGGCTCAAGGATATCTCTCACTGGAGGGGCAGGGGAAGCGGTGGTGTTAAGAAAGTGATTATAGCCATTCTGTTGAAGATGGAGGTGTTTTTGTGTGGAACGGAGGATGTAGCTGAATCAGATAAAAGGAAAATAGGAGCAACATGCTCATATTTTGAAAAGCGCAAACTTTTTTAGATACTGCTGAGTAATTGAAAAGCTTTTTTAATGTTTTATATATATATATATATATATTACTCACTACAAATTCTTATGTCTTTTTCCTCATATTTGGTGGCCAGTTTGTTTTTTGTTTCCAGACAATTGCATCAAAAATCAGTTTCTATTCTACACTGTAAAAAGTGATAAATTGATTTAACTTAATTTTAAGGCAACAGGTTTCCTCAATTCTTTTAAGTAAATAATAATTTTAAAAATAAGTTAAGTGAACTTGACAATTCACTTAACTTATTTTTTTTTTAATTATCATTTACTTAAAAATTTTAAGGCAAGGGGTTTCCTCAATTTTTTTAAGTTAAGTCAACTTATCACTTTTTGGAGTGTATTTATTTAATCATTAAGAATATTGATTTTTCTTTTCATTGACTATTAGTTTGTTTCTCTTAGTTCCTGTTTGCTTTGTTCAAGCTTCCACTGCATGTGTTGTGAGGATTTTCAGCGCATGTGCTGTGAAAATGATGAAGATGTTTTCTTGATTTGCTGGTGTTTTTTTCTATTTGAATGTGTTTTCTGAAGTTGCAGCGCGTTGAGCTCTCTTGGCCACCGTACATCTACGTATATATATATATATATATATATATATATATATATGGAGCATACTAAACTTCAGCCGCGAAACTGGCTAACTAGCACATCATTAGGAAAGGCGATTTGCAAAGATTCATAAAAACTCTTATACTCACTTCTTCTGTAGATAAAGCTGAACCACGAATGATTCACGCGAACATAGACACATTTATGTAGATCGGGGATCGGTGCATTCCCTTCAAAATGAAAGTAACGTTAATCCTCTGCGTCTTCAGCGGCTCAGATGTTGGGAGTAAATAACGACTGCTATATTCATTATTACATACAACAACTAAACACTTCAATCGCTTAATCAGAGACATCTTGTCTTCCCCTGCACTGGAGGCGGACAGCTCTCAACTCGTCTAAGGTAAGACGCTAGTGTCAATCAAGTATCATGGGAGCGGCCTGTACAGAACTACATCATTCTGACAGGGCTCTCAGAACAGCCTGACTTGAGAAGGGATTTAAAAAAATGTTTTTATCATAATAGGATGGATGTGTACACACACTTCCAACACACATTTATGTTCAAACAACTTGTAAAGTGAATTTTGCTTCCAATGACCCCTTTAAAATCATTAAAGGTAAGAATTTAAATTTTACAATTTGCCGTCTGATTGGTTCTGATCAATCGCATATTTACAGTGATGAAGTGCAAGGGCCACGTATCTAAGGAGCTTGAACAACAGAGAAAGACAGAAAGGGAAGGAAAGGAAAGAGAGAGAAGTGGCAGGTCGATGGAGCCATGTCTGCATGGATGTATTGTTTTCTTTTTGCCACAAGCTGACAGCATCACTTAATCCAGAGATGACATGTCGATGCGCACTGATCATGTTCAATGAAGATCAACAATTAAGAGCCCCATGATGAAAGGCAAGATCAATCAAAGTGATAGTTTGCTGCCGATTAAAAAAAAATAATTATAAAGACTACGATAGCATACAAAATGCTTGGTAGTATATACAGTAATATATATATTAAAAGGAGACTTATCTTGTATATAATGCTGTGGGTTGTAACAAAATTGCTTATTTAATTAAAATAAATAAATGCTGTAAAATAACAGTTTCATTGCAAATAAGTATTTATTTATTATTATTTAATTTTATTTATTTTTCCTCTGGTCACCTCCTGAATTCACTCTCCATTGGCTCATTTAGGACCCTGGGTATATTGTAAGAGATCATGCTAAAATGTAATGGCTGGCTGTGGGAAACTCAATATATGAGAGTCAGCAATAAATCAAGACATATGGAGGTATATTTTCAAACATATATTCATTCAGACACCTCAGAAAAAAAGCACTGCAATGCTCTGATAAAAAAAAAATAAAAAATATTTGCGACATTCTGCCTTTTCAAATTTACAGGCCTTAGTAATGAACAATAGCAATAATAAAATAACCAGCAAATCCAGCCCAGTTTAATGGTGTTTCCACTGAAATATCCAGTGCCGAGGGCACAAAAGCTTGAAATGAATCCGCTAAACATACATACACCGCATATGTATTTTTCACAGCCCTCATTGTCCCTTGTTTTGACTGCGTGTCCTTAAGATTTATTAAAACGGTTGACTGTAGCTCCTAAACTATGCATTCATATCCTTTTTCATTTAAAGCAGAGACCCAGAGAGGAGTTCTGTGTGAGTAATCTAAATGGCTTGTGTCACTAGAGCCTGAATGCAATATCAGGTCTGTTATTATAGCAGTGACCCTCAGGAGGGAGTGAACTGGACCAGTCTGCATTAGAAGCATTACTGTTACTCCTCATTCAGGTCTGACTGTGGAAGTTGTCGAGCCCTGCTGACAATTGAATTGTTTTGGGCCTGCAAATGAGAGTAAACTCTATTAGTAAAGGTTTTATGTGGCTAAATTCACCTGTCTACTCTCTAAGTCGCTGTTGCTGTGGTTTATTTTAGTAGCATCGCTGACGCCCAAGGCACTACATGTTGTACATGATGCCTTTGTCAGGGTTTTTAAGTGTTTGTGTGTGCGTTTTGGGGGGAGGCTTTCGGTTGGAAGTAGATTTTTGTTTCTTGCTGAAAACAAACAAATAAATAAACCAGGAAAGAGCGATTCCTGGGATCTTGTGTACTTTTTTTTTTTTTATCAGTAGGGTCCAAAATTAATACTCCCCAAGAGCTGAATGTGAGTAACAATTGACTTTGGCGAGTAAATAAAACTGGCCAGTTGGCCGGTAACTTTATTAACTTGTACCGCAGTGGACATTTTATCATCTGAGGTCTATCTATGATGCCTAAAGGCGTTTTTCTCCAGAACGCCATAATATTCCACTTTCCTCCCTAAGCAGAATATTCCTTGCATTAAACTACCAAAATGAAAATATGAAAGAAAAAGTCAAGATGCATCAGGTTTTTTGCAGCTGAAGTGAGAAACTTACCTGCATTGTTTGTCAAAAACAAGTTCAAAACAGTTAAATAATCAAAAATACAACGACAATAATAATAATAATAATAATAATTGAAGTGTTTATGGTGTTAATTTCACTTTGCCACTGGCAGGTGTGATAAATAAATAAATAAATTTAGATTCCTTTTGTCACTGTTCATTTGTTTTTGTGTTTCAGTGCTTCTTTTTTTTTTTTTTTTTTTGAAAGTAGCTGCATGAATTGTGGACTCCCTGGCATGTTTGTGAGCGCAAGCATGCTAATTTGAGTTAAGTTGTTAATGCACCGCTGCTGACAGGAAAACCAAATGAAGCAAACTAAAGATGCCAGTGTTGACCAAAAGACGAGAAGTAATAAAGAAAATGAAAGCAAATTTAAAGCAAGGGATGGCTAGGAAATGGCAAGAAATGGGAAGCAAAAACAGTGGTGTTTAATTCGGTACCCTGAGGGCGCTCATGTTGTGTGACAGGGGTTCACATGTAATCACTGTAAATGCTGAAGTGTTAGCTACACCCCACTGTTCCACCGCAGTGCCACTCTCACACCCCCCCCCCCCCCCCCCCCCCACCACCACATCCACTCCTCCCTCCTGTTCTTCACGTCCTCTCTCCAAATACACTGAAATCATTTCTCCATAATCAGCTAAATTCAAGGCCATTTTGCTTTTTTGCTTTTAATTGTACATTTACAATTTGGCCTTGTGCAACGCAAGGGTATTATAATTTTGCATTTAATTATTTTGTAATTCCATTTTCAGTCCCCCCCCCCCACTTTTCAATTTCAGTGTAATTTTAGTCAACTTCGGCAGTTTTCTTCACTTTTAGTACTAATTATAGTTAAATCTTCCCATAATTAATAATATAATAGTTAACCATTGAAATTATAATAATAGTAGTAGTTGTTATTTTCTTCACTATTATTAATATCACTATTATATTATTAATTATGATTTACAACTACTAATAATAATTTATTAATAATACTAAGCAGAAGTAAAAATAATAAAAAGAACAACAATTACTATAAGAATTATTATTATTATTATAATGAATCAATCAATCAGTCTACATACATACATAGATACATACTCATACAATTCATATGATTGTATTAAAAGTGTCCTAAAGCCTAAAGATACCCGTACTACTAGTATTAATGATAAATAATGAGTAATAATAATATTATTTACTAGAAGAATCATTATAAATAAATACATGAAACAAGCAAATAAACACATACATACATACACATTGACAGACTACAAAATTACTACTAATGATAATAATTAATCATATTAATATTATTTGCAATAAATAAATAAGCTCAGTAAGCTGAAATAGTAGTAGTGGTAAATCAGTATTCCTTGTAATTTCTTAGAATGTTTAAAGCATTCCACTGCCTGCATTCAGCAGAGTTAATAATACACCGAGTGTTATAATGCGCTAATGTGCGTGCGCTTTTTGACACACAGGTGTGCAGATCGTGATCAAACTTGAAGGGCACATGAAATGAGCTGATAAGTGCTGCTTGATTTACTGGTGCTCACTGTGAGAAATCCACAGTGGAGATTGTGTGCAGTTAGTGTAGTTATCTGGATGGGATCAGCTGTGTCTACGGTGGCAGAGGGGTGTGAGCCTGAAATGCAGGGGTCTTTATGGGCCCTCTGGCTCACTGACCACAGGCCATTAACTCGAATAGAGCCCAGAGCCCAAGCAGCCGAGCACGGAGAGCGCTTGAGCCGTGACCCCACCCAGGATCACCTTATTACTCCTGCACATTATGTCTCCCACTGCAATCCTTCTATTTAAGAGACTTCAACAGGAAAATAATCATGGGGTAAAAGGAGAGAGAGAGAGAGAGAGAGAGAGAGAGAGAGAGAGAGAGAGACAGAGAGAGAGAGAGAAAGTGTGTGTGTGTGTGTGTGTGTGTGTGTGTGTGTGTGTGTGTGTGTGTGTTTGTGTTTAGTTTGGAGTTGAGATCTAGACTAAAAGAAGAGTTTCAGTCAAGTGATTTATTGGATGTGTCCACTTGTCTCAGGCTACTTGGAGGACAGATGTGTGGTGGATGGACAGCATCTGAGGGAGGAAATAGAAAGGACAAGGGGGCTGTTCATGTGACATGGTTATAGAATCAAACAGTGGCCAAGCTTAACTGACCTCAGAAGTACTCCTGTGAGGAAAGAGACAGTCTGACGTGTGTCTGAGAGAGAGAGAATGAGAGAAAGAGAAGTGCAAATGGAAGTTGATTTACTTTAAGGGCCACGTCACACTTTACAGGCTGCCCCGTAAAACCTTGCATGTTACAGGCCTCTAGAGGGACATCAGCCGAAAGTGTGCGGCTCTCGCTGCCAAACGTTGTGGAGGCCAGGCCAGTGCAGGTAGCATTCCCCAGAAACATACAGGGGTCATTATCACTAAAATTTCTCAAAATAATTAATAACATGACCATTCATTCTATTAATTTCTTCATGTACAGAGTTCCATATAATTTGATAAGTGTATCAATTATATCTGCAATCAAACACTTTTGGAATTATATCACTAAAACAATTGTTTAGGATAGATAGATAGATAGATAGATAGATAGATAGATAGATAGATAGATAGATAGATAGATAGATAGATAGATAGATAGATAGATAGATAGATAGATAGATAGATAGATAGATAGATAGATAGATAGATAGATAGATAGACAGACAGACTGGGAGTCAGGTGACAAGTGTCAGAGTGTTCTGGGCATGTGCCAGTTTTTCCCTAACTTCTTAATCAAGTCTGCAACGTCAGGATCGCTTTGTCTTTCACATGTTAATTCAGTTGTTAATGGGAGCTGAAGTTGCAAATGTCCAACAGCTCAAATACACTGGTACAAGCCGTCAGAAATGTGCACACATCAAAACAGGAACATGAGGACGTGTGACAGTTAGTTTCCCAAGTCAAAGGCTGGGCTGATCTTGGCTGTTGCTCTGTAGTTTGTTAATGAGTCCTAAATTTTGATTAACATTTTGAAATTATTTACGCACACTCATTCCAAACATGCATTTTCTTATTGTTTTTCAGTGAAACACAAAAGGAGAGTGTGAAGAGGCTTCACTGTTACAATGGAAACAAAACAAAAAGAAACAACCCAGATCTCCCTGGAAATACGTGGCTCTAAATACATTTCTGCAACACGTTATTACGTACCTTACTGCACGTTACGAGGCCATTTCAAAGTCAAATATCCAGTGAGTGGCGCTAACACACAGGTTCAATACATGACCCTGGCACGTTTTTGTTACGTTGATATAGGCATGTGTTTTTATTACGTTGCTTCAGGTACATATCGCGATGGATCATAATTCAAATATCCAGGGAGTGTCGCTAAAAGTTAATGCTCTATTGTGTTGGAAATATCCCCTACACCAAACCCAACCCTAAACCTACCCGACAGTGTTAACAAATGCAAAACTGTTGAACTTCCTTCTATGCAGGTTTAAACTGTTTTGTGGAACTGTGGTTTCACAGGATTCGTACCCGAGCTCTTCACCTCTCAAGTCGAACTCCATACCGCGTGAGCTACCAAACAAAACTACTGAATTTTATATGAAGTGACGCTAACGTTCTGTTTTCAAATGTCGCTGCATGTTAAAATGGTTTCGAATATAACATGATATTCCTCAAGTAATTGTGCAAAAATTAGGCTTCAAAACATATCTAACCAGCATACTGGTTTTTTTTTTTTCAAAAGGGTATGTGTCTGAAATTGCACACTCTCTAAGTAGATTACTTCTTTTGAATAATTACTTCACAACCACTAAAAATACGTTCTATATAGTATGACTGTAATCCAGATCTACTACACCCACTATGTTGTCATTGTCATGTGACCTAACAGCATCAGCTGCATCGCTTCACTGCCATTCACATATTTTCTCCTATCATGGGATCACACCTGAAGACGTACTTTTTTTTATGAATACTGTGAATTTAGACATACTACTCTTTTCACCTACTGTTTTTTGCCTACTAGGGAAGTATGTGATTTTAAACACAGCCAGTTACTTTTTTTCATGAATCGAACTCACTCTTTTTCAGTGACTCAATGATTCATTCACAGCAGTTGTTGATACCATGAATTGATATAGAATATCTTCCGCAGGAAGATTTGAAAAAATCCATATCAGTCAAGTCAGGTTTGGAACAACATGAAGATAAATAAATAATGACAATGTTTATCTTTTAGGTTCACTTTTATCACTTTAAAAAGTTACTGTGTTATGTTTAATTCTACTAAATGTTGAAACAATGTATATGTGTGTGTGTTTTTGCAGCGGGGTTTCGGTGGACAGTGTGTAGGTACTTTAGTTTTACTACTGCTCTGATTTCTATAGGGCCCAGGGGTGAAGGCCAATGTCACGGACATTTCACAAGCACAGCTGATTTATAGTGCAGTCAGTGGCTTTTTTAAAACACGGCCAGACAAATCCATGTTTTCAGGGTTTACAGCCCCCTCTGAGCTTCACCTCACTCTTTCCATGGCCCCTCCATCAACACCCTACTGTTCACATTACAGCACAGTTAGTTTGCCCTATGGACCGCCCGTTTGGAAAACATACTCCAATGCCCTGGAGTAAGTGTGTTTATCTCAATCCTTTACCCGCTACATGATAACAGAGAACACAGGATGTGTTGCTATCAGTCACATATCAACACACACCTTGCATACGTCACCACACGTCCCATAAATTAAAAAGCATTTCACTCTGAGCGACTCGTGTCGAAATGATCTTTAGAGACAGGAAGTAAGCGATTAGATTATCTGTTAAAAAGATAAACACAGGGGCCCTTTCATTAACCTAATGAAGACAAAGCACACTGATGAGCTCTTAAGTCAATTAACAATATTTTAAAAAGGACAAAAAAAGCAGGAATCAGAAACGGACCCCAAAGGAAAATTATCATGCAGAGAGAGTTTCTCCAGGTTTAAACAAATCGTGCGATACCCTCCGGTTCAAGCCAGTTGACATCTAGCCTCAGCGTGAACTCCTCTTCGTCTCTGCGCTTCTATCTCATACACCAACAAGCTTTCATTAACTATAATTAACTGCACACAGTCTGTGCATCTCCAGTAAGCATGAGTTGAGCAAATGAGAGAGAGAGAGAGAAAGAGACAGGCAGACTCAGGAAAACATGGCTGCCACAGGAAGAAAGGTTGTGACCACTGCAATCAAAGCTAAAATGAGATAAATCTGCACTTTCTGACAAAATGCACAAAATGCACTGATTTCTGGAAAAAGTTGTACCTCTTAATTAAGCAGATAAACACATTTAATTATTTAAAAAACAAAACCTCCTCTCATAAGACAGTTGTGTGGTAGCGGTGTGTTTGTGTTCCATCACTAAACTTCTGTCTATTATTACTATTTTTGGCATATTTATCCTAATTAATTAGTTAATATTACTTTTTTTGATAAAATAAAATAAAATTATGTATCACTATCGAGTGACATTTATTTTGGAGGTTACTGTCCAAAGGTTCCCTTTTGAGGGAACTTCAAACTGCGTCCTCTAGGGGTCGCTATGGGAAATGCCGCCAGGGTGACTCGTGTCTGAAGCATACATAAAAAAACAACACCTGTTGGCCGGCGACAGCCTATGATGTCACTACCGGCGCGACCACAGTAGAAAGGGGCGCCGGGAAAACACTTCATTCTCTTCTTCGTCTTCAGTGACTGTTTTGTTTGAAGCGTGCACTCTACTGGTAAGAACGATTTTCTACTGTTACTGCGATGTCCTCGAGGGGACAATCTGCGTGCACTGTGAGCTTTTTTCTATGAGATAGCTCTGGTCTCGTCTGTCTCTCTTTTCGAGGAAGGAGGGACAGCCATCTGCTTCCCGCGGTTCAAGACCCACTGTTGCCGAGGCATAGAGGAGTGACAGGCCAGGACCTAGCTACTTTCCTGGACACTTGGCTGTATCCCCTTAAAGGAATATTTTCTGATGATTAAAAGCCTTCAAGCTCTACCTTATGTCCGGGATTCCCGGCCCTTAACAGGATAACTGGCCGTAGGGGACAATGTCACTGACAGCCATCTAAGCGTCCCAGGGGCAACTCCCTTAGCCCGGTAGAGTTGGTACTTAGTGCTCGCCTTTTGTGCTTGGCTTGCACTCCCCTCAGCATGGTGGCGTGGGTATTCCGTTCCCCATAGCAACCCCTAGAGGACGCAGTTCGAAGTTCCCTCGAAAGGGAACGTCTCAGGTTACGTATGTAACCATGGTTCCCTGAGTAGACACTGCGTCCTCTAGGCTCGGTGCCATGCTTCGGACGAAGAAGTGAATGATGTGTTTTCCCGGCGCCCCTTTATAATGTAGTCGTGCCGGTAGTGACGTCATAGCCTGTCGCCGGCTAACAGGTGGTGTTTTTGTATGTATGCTTCAGACACGGATCACGCTAACGACGTTCCCCATAGTGACCCCTAGAGGATGCAGTGTCTCGTTCCCTACCTCGGTCAGATTTTTTTTTTTCTGTCTCAGATATTATTATTACTTCTATTCAGCAAAGATGCATTAAATGAATCAAAAGTGACATTATTCTTTTTTTACTTATAAAAGAACTACATCAATAAATGCTATTCTTTTGAATTTTCTCTTCATCAAAAATGTCAATACAGTTTATGATTTATTGATATAAATATTACATTATAAATATTTCTACAAAAAGCAGAACAGCTGTTTATATTGATAATAAGAAGAAATGTTTTAAAGGCCATGTTGCATTGCTTTAGAGAAGAGGTTAGTTGTTGCCATGCCGTCAAACCTAGGGGCGCACGAAAAAATCTATTCGTATATGAATCGCGATTCTTTCTTCTAACAAGTCTAATGGATTCACAAGTTTCAAAATCAATGTTCTAATCCTGTTCCTCACGTCCCCATGCTCTGCACACGCTCTATATCTCTCTCTCTCTCTCTCTCTCTCTCTCTCTCTCTCTCTCTCTCTCACACACACACACACCTCATTCAGATCATCAGCTTGTCAGCTGCAATATACTGTTCCAATAATACACTTTATGGGCCTCATTCATGAAACAGAAGCAGAACAAATTTTTGTGTAAATCATTCGTAAAGCTGTTCTGACATAAACTTTTTAGAATTCATGAAAATGTTTGTATTTTCAAAATGTTAGTTGGTACAAAAGAAATGTACACCTGCTCCCTACCAGCTGTAAATGGCGTGTAAAACTTTCTGTGTTCTTTTTGGCAAACTGATGACTCTGAATTTTGATGCAATACCATAATAATTACAAGCTCATTTGTGAATGCACACAAATTAAAGTAGACCCTTTACAGTTCCGAATGATGTATTACTCTTACCTTTATGAGCAAAAATTACAGCGTAATTGAAGTTGTTTCCACTATCAAGAAAAAAATGCAAGTGATCGCTCTGGCGCCTATAGTGCACATTTATATAGTTCAAACATTTAAACTAACATTGTGATATGCTTGACCTGTTTATATCTATAGATTTTATTTTAGGCAAGTCGTGATGATTTGAGAAGGCTAAATTGATCAAACAGGGTATAATCAGCTCACTGTCTGCCACTGGCCGCTTGGTCATTACTTAAAAAAAAATAAAAATAACTTACATTGAACGAACAAAAAGTGCTCCAAACGTTTTTATAAATTAACTTTATAAAAAAACGAAACGAAAGCGCTGTGCCACCAAAATGTTTTCAAGCACCACCAGCTGGTCGTTTTAAGAAGAGCGCCTGACATTTTTTCAGCTGGCTAAAAATGTTTTGGTGGACACATGTTATTGAATATTTATTGTTAGGCTATGGTCTTTTTTCTTTCTTTTTCTTTTTGTGTTTATGCAATATACTGGAGCCGAACCTGAGAAAGTAGACCAGAATATTCCACTGCGTTCCTGGACACATAATTTGCAAAGCAGTAATTCATAGGCAGGGTGTGCATGAGCGCCGTGTTTACGAATGATTGCAATCCATTAACATACATGTTTAACTATCAAATCGGATGTTTACGAAGCGTTTGTGAATCCGGAGGAGAGTTTTCGGGATGGTCTGTTTTACACGCAAATTACTCAGAATTTACTCATATTTACGCAAGTTTTATGAATGAGGCCCAATGTGTACTAGACAAACAGATCATTTTCACATAGCTATGAAGCGTTAAATATGGACGCGCACGCGGTTGCCATCCTGTGTTAAAGCTTTCATCAGGATAAAACCGTATATTAAAAGCTAACATAGTAGCATTTACAAATAACAGCGTATCTAAAAGTATGAGACAACAACAAACAAAAAACATACCATTAATAGTCGTGTGCTTGTACAGGTTCTGCGCTTTCCTCTTTACTAATATTCTCTGCATCTCATCGGGCTCAAATTGATAAGAAATATTGATGACGCCATTGTTTACAATACAACCAGAGCACTGACGTGAGGGGCGGGACGTTTCTGCAGGTTTAGCCAATCACAACACACTGGGCCAGCTAACCAGGGGTGCGTTTCCCAAAAGCATCGTTAGCTAACTATGGTGGTAAGTCCCATTGAACTCTATCGGTAATGACATAACTTGCGACCATAGTTGCTTTTGGGAAACACACCCCAGTTTGAGCCCATTGTATTTCTGAGGGAGGAGCTTCATAAAAACTGGAAATCATCCGCGCATTTATAGGAGAATGGACAGAGCATATATAAAGGTAAATTATGTGAAAAATAATGCATTTGTTTTTGTTTGTTTGTTTTTTGAACGAAGCATTAACATGTTAGACTGCACCCCATAAACACAATCAGGCATAGAAAAAAACAAACAAACAAACTAAATAAAAATAAAAACAGTCAACCACCCCTTTAAATGGCTGGTTAGCATTGACTAGAGCAGTTTGCACCATGCTTTCAGAGTTCCTCTGAAACCCTCTACCAGCTTCACCTGTAGATCTGCTACAGGTTATTTTACATGCCATTTTTGGAGCAGCAGTATGTCTTAAATATTCACAGCACCATATCGGCATATATATTGGCAGTTGCAATTTCCTGTACTTGCTTTGCAGCAGCAATAATCTACAACAACAGCAATAACCTACAGCAGCAGCAATTCAACAGCATAGCAGATCTATTCCACCAAGACCAAATACTTTAACATTGTCATATCCATTACCATGCTAAAATATTCCAAGAGTTGTGATGATAGAATGACATTTAAATTAAATAGCAAATATAGATAACTGTAATAAATTGTAATAAATAATAAAATCTCACAATATTAATATTTTACTGCATTTTTGATCAAATAAATGCAGCCTTGGTGGGCATAAGAGACTTCTTTTAATCTTACCAACAAGTATATGTGAAACTAGTAATGGGCAAATCGTATGATAGAGCAAATGTCCAGCAAATAAACTACACTAAAATTTAGAGGAAGAGAGAATGACGCACACACACACACACACACACAGAAGCTTTCGGTAAACAGTGAAAACTAACCTTTGTCCACCACTGTTAGCTGCACTAACTAAGGTCTGGGCCAGTGTTAGTGAGGTTGTGGAAGGTAAAATGTGAGGGCTCAGTTCAGGACCTGAGAGAAAGCAGATTATGGTGACTCGTTTATGGCTGGCTAACAGCCAGGAAAGAGGAAAAGAAAACTGAAGGGGAGAAATACACATACAAAATAAACATCCATTGTGTTTTCTTTCTGTCTAATGGTTGTATGTACATAACTGTTTGATTTTATAGTGTTCTAATCACTATTATGAAAACACTATAGGTGTCCAAGTTATATTATATTTCGTAGTGAAAGCAGAAAATAAAATGGATTATGTTCTTAATATAAAAGTGTATTTATTTCTTTATTTTAGCAAAATTATGACATTACATTATCCCTCACAATCCTTAAAGCCACTTTGACACTTCGATAGCTACTTTATATACTGCAAATTAAAATTAATCTTAAGATATATAAATATGTTGTTAAATTAATAATCACTACTATGTCCCGACAGAAGAAAGATGGCAACTGCGTTTAATATATGTATGATATGCAAAATATCCTTATTTAATCATGAGATTTTCTCATGTCTGACTGTTACAGAAAATAAATAGATGGAACTGAAAATCAGTTTGAAAGTGTCCTGTAGTTTCAGTTCATTCGTTCTTTGAAGTGAATGCTAGATTTGTCAGTTTTAAAATAAATATTTGACACATTATGAATATGACATTAAGTGACAGGCAAGGAAAAACAGATTTTGTGAGAAAATGGAAGTGATAGATACCCAAGTATAAGTGAATACCTCAGACTCATCCAAAATAATACTTTCATACATAATATGTTTCCAGTTAGTAGTTTCCTTTGTCCCAGTCATCAAGAATCCATTCACACCAACAACCCAAAACACAACAGCTCAGCCATTTCAGCGTCGCTCATTATTGCACACCTATTTCTTCTCTCACCCTTTTCTTTCAATAAACTTATTCTCTTCCATCCTCTAGGGTTTTAAATCTATCTCCATCCCCCTCACTTTCTTTCCCTCGCTGTCGTTTTCCTTCTCTCAGCTGCCCAAACAACAAGGCCCGAAAAAGATTGCAGTTCATTTCAAAGCACAGTGGATGGAGGCCTCATTTACGCGCTCCTGGCAACTCAATCAGGCCAGCCAACCCTGATGAGTGAGTGACTAGTTTCAGACTGCCAGTCAATATGTGTCTGCCGTGACAGAATGTCGGCATCTTCACCTCTCTCTCTTTCTCTATCTCTCCTTTTTCTCCTTGTCTAATCAATGTTATCAAAATGGAGGAAAAGGGAAAAGGAAAAACATTGAGACACACAATAACTATATCTCACTCTCAACTATATCACACCAACAATACAATCACATTTACCCGATTCGGACTGTAAGTTATACACGTGAAAAGGCATGTGACATGGTGTTTCTGATTTGGTACTGTTTTAGTTATAATTACTTTGAAAATTATATTTTGATTCAGTCAGATGTCAAATAGTTACAGGAACGGTTAACAGTTCTTATATTTCATAATATTTAAATATCACAATATTTACATCAAGTTATCAGTAAGTCAGCTTAAAAGCATTTTGTTCTAAGACCCCTGTTTGTTTGTTTGTTTTGCCACATTGCTGTATATTGGTTGCAGTGCATGGTTTAATTTCGGTGGACAATTTGTTAAAATTAATATTTGTCACGGTGCACACAGCGGGGAGGAACGAGGAACACGGAGACGAGGATTTAAATAAAAATAACAGTCTTTAATAAATCCAAAAGGGCAGGGCAGGGCAGGGCAGGGCAAGGCAAGGCAAGGCTGACAAACACCGGGAGTAACGAGTAGACCAGACAACACTAACTAAACAGACAGGAACTTAAATACAAGGGATAATTAATAACACACAGCTGAAACAGACTTAACTAATAATCACATTAAACAAGGACAGGAAATAAACCATATAAGGACACAAGAGGGCGGGAAACACATGACACACGACACAAGACTGACAATATTATTATATTATATTTATTACATTATATTATAAAGCTGCTTCACTTTTTCCTAAGAAATAATAACAAAAGCAATATATGACAAACTACTACTAAAAGATTTTCATTTCAATAATTTCATTCTTTTTAATGAGTTTTTTTCTTCATTATGATATATATATATATATATATATATATATATATATATATATATATATATATATATATATATATGCTTAAAATATCTTAAATAATGCTACTTTCAAGAAATTAAAAACACGACAATCATTAAAGATATATTCAAGTAATTGTATACAAAATTTTCAGTTTTAAACAAATTACTAGATGTGTGGAAGGAAAAATACATGGCTGTTAGTAACTGATTTCATTCTTAAATTGTTTCTTTTTTCTCGTATTTTCGTGCTGATACCTCAGTGTATATCTGTCTTATTAAAACACAGACTCTCTCACTCTCATGGCCGACTGGGCTGGAGTGTCCCCAGTGTCCTCTATTACCCAGCGCCCCACTGAACATGCTCTGCAGTCTGCTGACCTCCTGCCCTGCCTGTCACCCTGATGCCTACTGTTATCCCAGGCTACTTATTTCACCAAAACGGCCTTTTGTTCCTCCTTGTATTGAAAACATCAAGCCAAGCCAATTATAGGCATAAACAGACCGGTCATTTCTAGAAAGGCGAGTTTGTTTGTGTGTGTGGGGGCGTGGGGGTGTTGTTTTGATCTATCAAGTCCATCTAACAAATTTACGCAAAAAAAAAAAAAAAGATTCAGGGCAAATTGTGTAAAAATTAATTGCAGCCCCTGATGAAATTGTTTATTTGCACACACTGTCTGCGTTGTTTTAACAATAGTCTCACTAAAGGAATGTTTGAAAATCCTTGCAAATACACTATGAAATACATAAGCATTTAACATATGACCAACTTACAAATTGTTTACAAATCCCTTTAGGTTAATAGAATATTGAATTATTGTAATTAATAGGTTGATTTCTTGTATTGTATTTAATAAGTGAGAGTAGGCTCAATGCCATCCGATTGAATTAAATTCAAAACATGTTTATAATATTGTAACTAAAATGGTTAGTATGTACATATCTGCCTTTCAAGTTTTTAACATTTTTGGGAAGTGGTTAGTTTTAGGGAACACTGAAAAAATGGAGTAGAAACAATTTGTACTCATAAATTGCTAGAAAATTGTAAAATTAATTACAAAGAAAGTGCAAATAACACACTGAATTAAACACAAATAATTAATTTGTATTTATTTTAAATGTATTCCAATAATATTTGCTCTCTTCATTTTTTTAAATATAAACGTTTATAAAAATGATATAATATGTATTCATTAATATTTTATGTTTTTATTAAGCTGTAAATTTGTAAATATTTTTACATTTTAAATGCTGTCAATTTGCCTGTATATTCAGCAAAGCGCAAATACCAATGAATATTAATTAGACCACACTGGTTAATTGGACCAATGGGTTTATATTCATATTTAATGTAATATTTTATTTAATCAATATTTTTATATAATATCATACATTCTATTCTGAAACAAGCATAATTGGCATACCTTTGGAATAGTTTGCATTACTCCATACTAAAATGATTTCACATACCGTGATGACATCTTGGCGAGAGTGGCTGTACATGCCCGCAGTGGAAAACACTGTTGACTGCCTAATAAATCTGCTTTACCGCCCAAAGGTCAGCAGGAAGCATTACAGAGTCTCCGCAATGGAGGGATTCGTCTACAAAGCACATCTCCTCACTCCTTTTTCCAAGGATCACTGAAATTTATAAGTTGCTGAACAAGTACTAAAGGCCATTAAAAACGTAGCTGGAATTTATGTGAGGCAGAGGTGGAAATTATATAATTAGGGGGCTCAAATAATTTTTCAGTCGGATTCTTCTCACAGACCTTTAAGTTTAATTGGGTGCTAACGGCAGCTAGGAACCAATGATGACGACAGACACGGGAAATAAATCAGGGGGAAAAGTCAGAGGTCACACTTATACACGAGCAAGACATATGTAATGAGGAAGAAGAGAGAACGAGGTTCTTCATGTTATTCTAGATACTTTTTAAGGTCTGTGTCTTTTAATTGCTTGAACTCTTTGTCACTTTGACCTCATCATGAATGTACAGACCCATTTAGTGTTATGTAAATACAGACTTTTCTTTTCCATCGCATCCTAACCAGGAACAAAATGACCACTGACACTGAAAGCAAAATTTTCAGCCAATCAGAACTGTGTGTGAGCATAAAGATGCAACCCAAGTGATGCACACATTGTGCACTTACACTATAATGTATTCTGCCATTTGGAACAATAGTATCTTCTCAAACGAACCACTAAACATTTGTTTGTTACTAAATGGACGCATTTATCATTGTCCATTGGACAGAAATTAAGTTTTAAATGAACCTGGCATGGAATAGAAACAAGCAAAATGGATACACTTTATGAACATATACCTTGTATTTTCATGGCTTCTGTTATAATTCTTCGGATGGATTTGCCTTATAATATCCAATGTTTCCAAACTTCTGCAGTCAATCTCTTCCATTCCAGGTTCGATGTTGAAAAAAATAGAGCATCAGCATTTTAGCTCAATAAATTTCCAGTTTGGGGAGAGCTGCCCAACAAAAATGCTACAGAAATATTAACCATGCAAGCGATAAAATGCATTGTTGCTCATCACCGCTGCGACTGGTTGAGACTGAAGTTGAAAGTTGAGCTGAATTCAAAATAGCACACTAGCATTTACTGTTTGCCAGATATGCAGCTAAAAGACAGATAGCTTTTATCGCCTGTTGCTTTGCAGTGTCATGTCTGACAGACAGTTACCAAACTGGTTATCCATAACCAAAAAAAAGGCAAACTAATAAATAAACAAAGGCAAGATTCATCATTAAGAATACCCAAGAAAAAAAGTCCCTTCATGTCGATCAAAGTTTTTTAATCTCTACTAGGCAAAACGGGCTGGTGTTCAATCAATCAGTTCCAGATTCACTTTTCATTTATTTATTTATTTTGGGCCAGTCCTCTACAGCAGTCTGCTTTAATAATACTCCCATCAGCAGATGCATTCATCGGAGATTTCCAATTTATTTCTAATCAAGCTTTATCTAATATTCTCCAGACAGGCAATTAAAATTTCAGAGTACACCGCAAACCCATTGCTCACTTTTTATTTTCTCCCAGTGTTCATTTAGAGTGTTATTTCATTAAAAATGCTCTCGTTGATGAGTTTGGTGCTATTTGCTGGCACATTTAATTACTATATTCAGCATGCTCTCCTGTTGAGAACCCTATCAGACACTTTTGCCTTTCTCTCCATTTAAAATACCTTTACGAGACAGCATCCAGGGTCAGAAATCTACTTTAATTACTCAGACACCAAAATATGAATCTTCACCACAGTCAGTTCCATCTTGTCCATCATTGTCCAGACCATGGGTGTAATTTAAGAAATCTATGGATGTGTGTAGTGTATCAGCTGTGATCTTCTCCCACTGCACAGTTTATCACTAACAGTACCTTCATTGAGGACTAGCTACTCCGATTATAGTTTATAGTAGGTTCTACACTAACCTCAGTTTTTCCACTAAGATAGCATGTGACTGGAAGGGTGTTGTTGGAAAGGTTGATTTTGTCATTAGAAGTTATAATGAGATTATTCTAGTAAAACATAGTTCAGCTACAGAAGCTATGAGCACCATAAACAAGCAGCAGTGTGTTCACAGCCCTCTCAGTGTGAATTAACCATATGTGATGTTTTATTAGATTCATCATTTGTTCCCGGCAAGGAGTAAGATCACATCCTCTTAACCCTTCATTAGTTATACATGGATTTGAAGTCAATTTAGCTATTTTTAACATTAGCATTTTGTTTAAATGCCTGCTGCTTTTTGACAGTCACTTGACAGTAGCCTAGTCTTATGTAGCACGTTAACAGTTTCAAACACCCCCAAAATAAAAAAAAACCCCGAAAAAGGTGGTTATGGGCTATATGTAGGGTGTTTCAAAATGTTAACATGCTACATAAAACTAGGTCACTGTGACTGTCTTTTCAACAAAATGCTAATGCTAATACATAGCTAAATTGATTTCACCTCCACCATGAAGAGTTGAGAGGATGTGATGGTCTTCCTCGCCAGCAACAAATAGTTGTCATACATCTTTGGATTCCAAAAATACTAGAGGAAATCTATAAGGGAAGAGAAACTGCATTCATCAAAACAACAACAATCAGAAGCTAGATTCTTTAAAACAAGCACTAAATCACTTACTACCTACCTAGGAATCATTATTTTTTTATGTAATTTCACATTGTTTTACATGTCACAAACATTAAGTCCTTTATGTTTAAAACATTTTAATGTTAAGTAATTCACCTTATACTTATTATGATCAACAGAGAGATTTGCAAAGCTACTTAGCCTATTAGCACTGCTACTATGAAGCTAGCTACTGTGTCAGAGACACATTGATATGACCTTTACATAATGCTTAAGATCTAGTAACACAGCCTCAATATCATCAACATGACGTGAGGAGGTCTATGGAGACCTGCTGCCTCTCAACAATCACAAAGTGAACACCATCTACTAATATACTATGATTGCAGTGTTGCTGTCATCCTAAAGAGGTAAGTCAGTCAAATTCCATTGAAACATTAAATTCAGTTACATTTAGATACAAGTCATGCTGTCTGCTGATATGTAGAAACGACTGGTATTAACGACCTCTGTGATTAGTTTGCCAATAAACCACTCGCTTCTGTTCAAGCGAGGGGAGCATGCTACAGTTCTAATGTGGTATTGATTTGGACGTTTGGTTTAAAATGTGTGTATGATCAAATTGCTAATGAACCAACATGATGCCAAAGCCGCATTAAAATAAATAAATAATGTTGATGTGTGGGGAAAAGAAACCCTTTTCTTGACAAAGTAGTAGTAGTAAATAATAATAAAGCTACTAACATTAGCTACTGTATTAAAAAATGAAGGTGACACTACAATAAGGTTTCATTTGATAACATTAGTTAGTGCATTTATTGACATGAACTTTTGTTTTTCACAGCATTTATTAATTTTTGTTAATGTTAATTAAAATGTTTGTTCATGTTAGTACACGGTACATTAACTAATGCTAACAGATACAACTTTATATTTTAATAATGTATGTTTTGAACTTAATATTAACAAAGATGAATACATTTTATATAAATATTGTTCATGTTAACTAATATAATGTTAACAAATTAAACCTTATTGTAAAGTGTTACCAAAATGAACACTAAATAAACCCTTAAATATGAAACATGTTCACTCTATTGCTTTCCACTGATATCATAAAAGACTGACTTGCTAAAGCAAAGATCACTTTAAGTAAGTTCTTTAAAAAAACACTGGACGTTTGTTTAATCAAAATTATGAATTAAATATTTTCATGATACTAATATATTAGGTATAGTTAGCTTATTACATGAAGAAATTGCTGTGAGGAAAATAGAGGGCTAGTCAACAGTGATCATCTAAAAATGAATACACTTCTGGTAGAGGTTCTTTATTTATTGTTCTTTATGTTGACTGATTTTGACTTATTTGGTGTGTACCCCAAAAAAATCAATGCATTCCTGTTATTGAAAGGGTCATTTTACGTACTTCAGTGGGGGAGATTGTGTCCTCCCTCTTCCTACATCCCCTTTTTTAACATCTCAGGTAGTGCCGGTTGGAGGGCAGCCTTTCCAGACTGTCTCCAGGCCCTTGGTGTTTAATCAGAGAGTCTTTGATTTCATGCACTGCTTCACTTTCACTGCATCTGTCTTGCTTATGGCAAGACAGGGGTGAAAGCAGCCTGGAGCTTATGTGAAAATTGTGCCTGTGAGGGGAAGAGTACAATGCGTGCCGGGGGTACAAGATATTACAAGCAAAACACAGACTCACAAACGCTCATACACAAACACACACGCGCATATACACAAATCACGCCCTAAGTACTGCATGCTTCTCGCCTATTTAGGGCGACCGTGTCCAGCAGTGGATTTGAATATGCATGACTCTCCCAGAATCCCTTGCAGCGCAGCCTCTGTGCCTAGTGCGCGTTGGCCCACTCACAAAACTATGGAAAAACAAGCATCTCATTTGAATACTTTACCAGCATATCCTGTCATATACGATAAATACTTAGCCATGAAAGGACATTATAATTTGGAAAATGCACAATGTAAAAAAACTAAGTTATCATGATGCATACATTGTATTTGACATTTGGCTACACATCACATTACAGTAGGTGTTTATTGCCTCTATTGTACTCACGAAGAGTGCAAATACTTACTAAATGAGACTCGAATATGTTAAGATGCAAATTTTTAGCTTGCCTTGTTGTCAGGATTACTTTCAATACTTTACTAAGTGTGTTTCAGATCATATCAGTGAGAGCACAAGCTGTGTGAAAGCGGTCAATGCAGGGTTGAGCACAAAGTCAATCTTAGCCCATGGCAGTGCATTAGATATTACTTTCAGATCAGCAAATGTCTTTTTGCATTTGGCAACAATGAAATATTGTCAGAATAGCGCAGTTCAGTCTGTCCCTGCTCTCTTACATGACTTCTATACAGCGTTTTAAAAACAAACAAGTGACCTGCCCTTGACTGCAATGTATCAGAGTTTTTAACTCTCTAAATGTGTGTTTATATGCATAATCTTAAACAGATTACACTCTTAAAAATAAAGGTGCTTCACGATGCCATAGAAGAACCTTTTTGTCTAAATGGTTCCATGAAGAACCTTTAACATCCAAGAATCTTTCTGTTTCACAAAAGGATCTTTGTGGCGTCAGAAGGTTCTTCAGATTATAAAAAGGTAAGGAACTGATGGTTTTTTAAAGAATCTTTGACTGAATGGTTTTTTGTGGAACCAAAAATGGTTCTTTTATGGCATCGCTGTGAAGAACCTATTGAAGCACCTTTATTTTTAAGAGTGCATGCCTAATAAGCACACAGTGTGAACAAATAATTTACCAAGGAAAAGTCAAAATGGTTTAAGCAAAACCTGATCAGCACACTTAGATTTAGAGCCTGTTGTCTTGATAACTGGTTTTGGTAATTTTGGTTTGGTTTTGGTATTGGTTTTTATGAATTTATAGGGTAGTAGATCCAAAAAAAACTATTCACACAGATTCCCATAATCGTTCTCAGTTAATCACACTTAACATTAAAAATGCACTTTTCTTTTATTGTCAGGGTTTTTAATCATTTTATAGGGCTGCCCATCAATTAAAAAAAAAATAATAATAATAATCACCCACATATGTGTAATTGCATTTAATCTTGCCTTACATTTAAAATAATAATAAAAAATAATAATAAAATAAATACATTTACTGTTACACTTGGTTTCCAAATTAATAAATGAATGTGGAAACAACATACAGACAGTGTTTAACATATTTGACATTTTACTAGTATTAAGGGTACTAAACAGTACTAAACACTTTATTTTAAGGTGTCCTTGTTACACTTTACATGTACTTACTATAATAATAACAATTAATTTTGCATAATTACATGCAAGTAATCCTAAACAACCCTAATCCTAAACCTAACCATATAGTAAGTACATGTACTGTAGTTAATTAATATTATTTAGTACTTAAATGCATAATTACACTGTAACAAGGACACCTTAAAATAAAGTGTAACTGTACTAAGGTCAATATCACTGATACCAGTCCTGATACTGATGCCTCTATCAAAATGAGCATTTCCTTACAAATAATTTAAAAAAAACAGTTAAAGCATTTCTCTATAATGCATATAATTATAGAGAAATAATTACTTTACAAACCAGTCACATTTTATGTTTTCATGACTGTACACATAAAAAAAAAAAAAAAAAATATATATATATATATATATATATATATATATATATATATATATATATATATATATATATATATATATATATATATATATATGTGTGTGTGTGTGTGTGTACAGTCATGAAAACATAAAATGTGACTGGTTTGTAAAGTAATTTAATTTGTTGTAAAATTTAAAAAAGTCTATCATGTTATTGATGTTAAACTGCAAACCAAGTTGTGTACAGTTACTTCAGGTGCGTCTATATTTGCCAATAATGCTGATAATGGAGTCTCAGGATATGAAGAATGGGAAAAAAGCTCTACGCTGTAATTGTTAGGAGTGTATTTTACAAAATTATTTGAATAGGCCTAGTTTTACAATCATTATATCCTGCCTGCCAATTACTGCGCTTCATTCATACAGCCTATGGGGCCATAAACTATACGTTAGGATCACCATGCCAATTCATAGTGCTATCGCAAGAACACCAGGTCTCCAGGACAAAACAATGACACAACAGTCAGGGTGCCAAAGTTACCACAGTTATGAAGCCCTCACGCCGAGAAGTCCAGCCAGGCCACAAGAAGTGTGCCAGAACCCGAAGAGCAGTGCTATACAAGAGCGTCTACGTCTGAATTTCCAAAACGCTAGCAGGCTAGCACTCCCAGGCCATCTCCTGCAGTCCCCGTGCAGAAGTGGCTAATTAAATACTAAGGTAGGAATAAAATCTTAATGAGAAACACAAGCTCGCAGCAGAGTTTGGCAGCGGCCAGCCAGCTCTTATTAGGTGTTCTCGCCCATATGTGCTTGGGTGAAGTACCCATTAGCGCTGTCCCTAATGCAGCTCCCTCCATGTTAGCATTAGCCTGCTGCGACTAGCGCGCCCGCAATTTTCCCTCCAAACTTGGCAGCCGAGCACCGAGGAGAGCCCTGCGATGAAATTTCTTCGCCTCCGTAAATATTTTATGCAAATGAAAATTTAATTCTTTGCTTAGTTTAAGCAATTTCCCCCTGTAAGTAGTGTGTCTGCAAAGGAGATTACAACATTTGCTGGTTTGTTTATAATTTAATTTTTTGATGTCAGGGCTGGCGGAGGCTAGAGACGGAACACCTGTGAGTGTTTATAATGTCCCATCTCTCTCACAGCTGTTCCTTTTCAAAACACCTCGCCAGTGTAATAATTTCATAAAATTTCATGATTTACCATCTGCTAGGCCCCAGCTATAAGCACATGCAATAAGCATTTGTATGGCGCTAGGCCCAGAAAGGTACAATAACTGTATATTTTAACTTAATAGCTTTTCCGGGGCATGCAAATTTCCGCTCGGCAGATTGCTGGGATGCTATGCCGCACGACGGACCAGCTTCCCTCGCCAGTGTTATTTTGTTTTCTCTCTATTCTCTCACGCTTTATCTGAGCTCCACAAACACGAGCCCTCGTCGGCGCCGTATTTCAATGCGCGCTTGGCCCACATCAAAATCGAGATATCAAACTCGAGAAGAAAGAGAGACAAGGTAGGAGGTGTGCGCAGATCATTTCCTTTTTAGCATATAATGTCTGTGCATTTGGGTAATTAAAATGATTACTACAACAATTAAAGCAAGTAATTAGAAACTAATTACACTGGCATTTTTTTGTGATTACAGGAGCAGATGAAAATAGTGCTCAAAATTAAATTCATTGCATATTCATGAAAATGAAATTAAATAGTGCTGGGTGAATGAGATAATAGGGGCGGGAGGGGAGGGTGGGATTCGGGGGGTTTGTTCACTAGAACAGGCTGTTGCTAATGTTTCCAGCCGACATTTTGCTAAATCAGAGATAATCTTTTAATGGCCTTAAAAGGAGTTAATATTTGGAAGACAGTCAAAAGCATTGGGGGTGCATTTTTGTTCTCTCTCTCTCTCTCTCTCTTTATTCTATCAATTCACTCACTCTCTTACCCTCTCTCAGAATGATAAAACCTACCAGCTGTGGCACAATAGAAAACATTTAATCATTATCTAGTCAAATGGAGCTGGAGAAGAAGGGGCTTCCTTGCTATCTCTCTGTTTCTCTATGCACAGCTATGGATTAAATTAAAGAATTGCACTCATTTTTCCATCTCCCCCTCTCTCTTTTGCCTTTTCCATCCTCCTCTCTCTCTCTCCCTCTCTCTCTCTCTCTCTCTCTCTCTCTCCCACTCGCGAGCACCTTCATGCCTTTGGCTGCTGCCATGATCATGTAATGAGATTCTTCAGATTAAATAGATTTCCTGTTAAACTCGGGGCTCAGCAGATAGGGTGTCAAGAATGAATGGTTATTAACATTTAAATATATCACAGAATAAGAAAGAGTGAGGGAAGCAGTGCCGGAAGATGAGAGGAATAGAAAGAGATACTAAGGAAGGACAGGAGTGGCAGCAAGAGGGGAAAAAAAAACAATATGAATATTTCATTGTTGTTGGAGCGCGGTGGATTCTGTTTTGTCTGCCTTCCACTACATATTTCTGCTAAAACAAAAAAACAATGGTGACACAAAACTAATTAGAGTGATGCAAGTGGGCTGTATTTAACTAAGGGCAATTAACGAGTCCCATTTATGTTGACCCACACCATTCACCTGTATGCCACACTCAAAAACATTCATGCATATATTATTGTATATACACACTTGTCCAAATGGACACAAACAAACACTTGGGTTGCCAAATATAGCTGAGGAAAACAAGAGACTTTTCTGTATATGCTATTTGAGATTTATGTGAACTATTGGTGGCAGGTGACAACTGACCACACTGGAAACTGAAACAAGTTTCTGCATATCTGCAGCTATGAGCTGTATGTGTATTAAAACAGACACGACTTGACTGAATTAAGTGCAATGCAATCATTATGGCAAACTGGCAAACTATTTTGTTGTCATGTAAATAAATTAATTTTAATATCATATTAAAGTGCCACACCATAATGGACATATTAACTTGCATTTCTGTGTCAAGAATTTCAAGACTCGGTTCAGCTCCAATTTTTTTTAATGTAATTCCAAACCTGTATTTTTAATATTTATATATTATATGATGTTACATTAGTATTTAATTTCTATTATTATAAAATTATTATTATATTCCACAGAAGAAATAAAGTCATACAGGTTAAAATTTAAATTTTTGGATGAATACCTTTAATGTATTAATTTAATATTTTGTGCTTGATTGATTGATGACACTTGCAAAAGTCATCCGCAATTCTATTAATTAAAATTCGGGACTCTATTTTATATGGGAAGTGTGGCAACCCTAATAAGAACATGCTCACAAACACACATTCACGTCTCCCCCTGTGCCTCTCTTTCTCATCGCTGTCTCTTCCTCTCTCTCTGCCGTAGATTATTACACAAGATTAATAATGTAAATTTCACTGCCTGGCTTGCCTGAGAAGACCATGCTTTCAGAAATGGATGGCCCCACCATCCATCACCTCGTTTTTTCCAACCCTGTCCTTTTTCATTTTTCACCATTCCTTTAGGCGGAAGAAAAAAAAGAGTGGTGGAGAAGAGACTAAAGTAAAGAGAGAGAGAAACACCGAACAGAGGATTGCACTTGAAGTGACTGCCCAATGTGACTGGACTGTCTGGCTAGAGGTTAGTGAGAGCTAGAGGCAATGTGTTAAAGAAAGGGATAACAGGCCAGAGGTCTGCAACCTTTTTCAGGTTGATAGAGGGTAGGAGAAAGAACCCTTGTTACATGTTATATAAAAGTGAGTGCCACATTTTTAGCTTATCATATAGTAACTTATTAATGTATTTACATAATTTATGAGGCTTACATTGTAAATCCATTAAACTAATGATTTGTATCTGTGTTGTTTTGTCATTTGAACTGATTTACTGTTCCATACGTGTATAGTTGTACACTACAAATTTTTTTTAAAGAAATTAGTTTTATTTAGCAAGAATGCATTCTATTGATCAATAGTGACAGTGGATATATTTATGTTTCAAAAGACTTATATTACAATACAAAAGCTTTCTATTCTTAAAATAATTCTATACATCAGTTTTCACAAAAATAATAGGTTGCACAATTGTTTACACAACTGTCATGGTGCACACAGCAGAGAGGAACAAGGAACACGAGACGAGGATGTAAACGCAAATAACAGTCTTTAATCAAATCCAAACAAGGCAGGGCAAGACAAGGCAAGGCTGACACAGACAGGAACACCGGGGAGTAACGAGTAGACCAGACAAAATCTAACAGAACAGACTGGACTTAAATACAAGGGATAATCATAGATAATTAGACAAACACGGCAGGACAAGAATTAACTAATGATCACATTAAACAAGGACAGGAAACAAACCAAATATGGAAACATGAGGCACATGACACATGACACACATGACAGAGGACTGACAACAACAGTTATATTTACTGCATTTTTTATCAAGAAAATGCAGCTTTGGTGAGCAAAAGAGATTTCTTTGAAAAACACATTTCAAACAGTCGTGTACTTGTACATTTAAAAATGTTTGAGAGCCTATGATTAATTTAGCTAAACTTAAAGGTTGGTTAAAACGAATTTCTCTTATTTAAAATGATAGTTCATTAAAAAAAAATCCTTTCTTCACGCTCATGCCTTTCCAAACATGTATGACTTTCTTTGTGGAACCCAAAAGTATCCAATGTATAAAATGAAAGTCAATTGTCTATACAATCAAGGCAAAATGAAAGTGAACAAAAACTGATGAAACGTGCTTTAAATGTATTTTCTTTTGCGTTTCACAACAGCAGCGCCCCTGCTGTAAAGTATAATGTTTTATCTAGTTAATATTTAGCGAAATGCAATGAAAATGAACCATGAACTGCGCAAGGCCTGATAGCAGTTTTGTATCCATCTCAAGCTTTTACAAAGGCAGAGGGGATGTCAAGAAGACACAAAATGCTAATAAATAAATATGAGTTTTATGTATAACCATCACGGCTGCGGTTAGCGGTTAGTCCTCTGTGTTTAGTGCTTCCTCTCTTAAGCGGATATGTATGATAAAACATTGAGTGAATAAATAAACAGTGACAGGACGATATCTGGATTTCATATAGAATGTGAAAATCCGTGGAAAATTGTCACTCAACATATTCATATTGGAAGTCCTTTTCTTCTCAGTCGGCTGAACAAATAATACCACAGATGGTACAAAGCGGCGTGCCGATATTTCAAATGAAAGGCAGATTTTTCTATAAGCCAGCCATGTCCATGGGCAGACAGGTGTGCTATTTACATAACACTGAAGCCTTGGCGGAGATCGCCTTCTGTAAGTAAATGTCACCCATCCCGTCTCATTGGCGGATCCGGCAGCTACACCACTGACATCCATCAAAATTTAGCCTGCTCTAGCCACTGATGTATCTGTCTCGATCAACACCAGCGCAGGGGTGCAAATAGCACCAGGGATGTTTGTTTCTGAAAGGGGCTTGGAAGGAGCTGAGTAAATGTTGTTTCTCATAGCTTCTCCTGTCAGTCCAGAGAGGGGGAGCTCCGCTGTCCTTTGCGGGTTTGGATATAAGTACACGTGGACGGATCATGTCTTTCAATGATACAGATACACTGAACATGAAAGCTTGTATAGTCCGGGCGATGATGTCAACCTGTCAGAGAAACTTCATATCCATGAAAGCCGTTTAGCTGAAGGATACTGAGACATTTCAAAAGCTTGTCAGTTGGAACAACACTGTGCATTTTTGGGGTCAGTTCTATGGCCAGATCTTTTAGCATTAAATATTTTTTTCCCTATCTATTAACTTATATTCATTACTGATATTTCTGATATTTCTGATATTAATCAGTTGTTAATATCATTGTTTAAAAAACAGCATTCTTCCATCTTAGAAATGTTGCCAAGTTACGGAACATGTTTCTGTTGCAGAAAAGCTAGCTCATGCATTCATGACCTCTAGACTGGACTATTGTAATGCACTGTGTGGTTGTCCTGCATCTTCAGTAAACAACAAGTGGTCCAAAATGCAGCGGCTAGAGTTCTTACCAGCGCAAGAAAATATTATCATATTACCCCAATTTTACATTCTCTGCACAGTATATATATATATATATAATTATTGACCAAAATAAGTCATATAATGGAAGTAAAACTGCTTTACAAACTTGCACTGATCATCATGGCTCATGGGCCCTAACCGCTATGCCACAAATCCATCCCCCTAATTTGTGATTAAATCATGATTAAAACCAACCCACTGAGTTGATTCAATGCTGGCTGAACGACAACAGATATGTTTGCAAAGCTCTCACCCTGAGGTATATCCATTCTGGCTCCAAAACTTGCTTCTTCGTGCCTTTTCCTTCCAGCTCTGCATTATTTAAATGACACGTTGGCTGAGAGTAGCTCTTTTGTCCCTGGAGTTTGAAGGCGAGCGGCTCATCGTTCATGCCTGTGATTTCTGTATGAGCTCCGTGAGTGGGGTGGCAGGTGTGGCAGCGACTGGGCCCCCGGGTGAGGCCTCTCTCCCCGGCTTCGCTTGCAGATCGGGCCCTGATGCCTAATGAGTAGGGTGTGTAGCGACTGGTCCTCTGTGAGGAGGGTTATAAAGCACTGTTGGCCTCCAGGATGGCAGCGTGCTCACTCCTCCATCGCCCCCTGGGCACCCGGAGAGACTTGGAGATGGAATTTCGGATCTCTCATGGTCTCTTGTTAGCATACGGCGCGCAACATGTGATGCAATAACCCATTCACTTTGCTTATGCAAGAACCCTGCACTGCTGACGGTGCCGAACAGCTGAGGTCATTATCGAATCATAAACTAAATAATAACCTTTGAAATTATCTGCTGTGTGGTATGTGGGGGCTATAGGTAATGTGTTATGCTGATTAGTGATTTGTGATTATGAGTGAACAGGACCCTGATGTATTGTACTGAGAAATATTGAGCGTGTGTGTGCATGAAGCTTGACTGGCCCTGATCTCCTCCTAGCACTAAAAAGCTGTAGGAAAGAACAGATGGAGAGGCTAACCACGCAATTATCCTCAACTGCCCGATCATAACTGTTTGGGCTGCGATGTGTTTTCATTATCTATGCTGTAAACTACTGGGAAAAGCGTATTCTTTCCTCGGATTCAAAGAATAGCAGTCCGTACACACAAACAACACATTCAGTTACAGTTAGGGTTAGTAATAATAAACACAACTACAACAGTACTACTTAAAACTTAAAAAAAGAATGAAATAAAATTATAAAATAAAATTATAGTTTTAATTGACAATCAAATTTGATTACCACAATAAATTTAAAATGCAACATGTTTTTGTCTTAAGTTCGTGTTACAACACATCATGGACATTAAAACCACTTATGATCACATTTTATATTAGGTGGCCTTAACTACTATTTACTTACATCAAAAAAAGTACAATGTACTTATTGTTTTCATATTTCATTGCAAAACACATTTGCTGCTATTGAGGTGGGATATTTAATTCAACATTAATAATAATAATAATAATTATTATTATTATTAGATTCATGTTTAACTGGTGTTATAAAACACCCTAGTAAGTTATACATATCAGAACCAAACATGTCATATTATTATTTGAATAGTAATTTGTAGTTTTAGTCATGAATTAAAATGGTTTTAATGCATAAAATAAATTTGACATTAAAATTTGTCATTTAACATGCCTGTGTCTTCAACTGGTGTCACAATTCACCCTATTAAGATATCAAAACCACTTAATTTCGCTTCAGATCGTCTTGGTTACTGTAGTGTCTTCAGTGATCTTACATTTAAACACTATTCAAAGTTGAACCAAGTGTCTAAAGTTTGCAGTTGTGTGAATTCCTCTCATTTATCTATCCGACATCAATAGTTATCACATTTATTGTGCAAACATCTCCCGATTTTAGTGGTCAGTTATATAGAGAGACAATAAGAATGCAGACCAAGCACTCATAATATTTTGCCACCAATTACTATTGATTTTACTATCACTTAGTTGCAGGATGTTGTTTTATTACTAATATATTTAATGTGCAAATCAATAGGAACACTTGTTTGGCTCATTCTTAAGACACTAATAAAATCAAACATCTCAGGAGTGAAATACTATCTGCTCAGCAGAGGGCCAGAGCAGATGTGTAACGCAATAGTTTAAAGAGATGCCATATCTCCTGGCCGTCTCCAATGAAAGCGTCTGACAGGGCCTTTCCAAACACAGGGTTATTTCCCAGTGCAGTAGTTTTTAAATGAAGCCTCTCTTTTGGCAAACCGGCCCCATTAAGTTCACATCTCTGGATCAAATTGAAGCTGTCCAACTCATCAAACACAACAAACAATACTGTTTGCCCAGGTGCCATCTGTGCAGCGACTGAGCCCAGGCCAAACAAAAAAGCAGGCCTCTTGCTTGAGATTCAAGCATAATTTCCTCCGATATGCACTTAATGCTATGTCTGGTGGATGGACACGGCGAGAGAGACCGTTTTGAGATCGGCTAATGCCATGTAGTATCTCTTTTTTTCACCTGACAGCCCTGTATTGAACCAAGGACACGATTCAAGCTTTTTAACGGCTGACACATTTGCTAAGGATTGTGGGTAAGTAGTGATGTATAATACATCCAACCTTTTTAGTTGCTGCTGGAGTTTTTTTGCTCTAACTTTCACTATAGCTTTAAAAGCATTTAGTAGCATCGGTGTGATAATTCATCATTAAAAATATATTCAAACGCAGACCTTAAAATAATTCTCCCTGAAAAACAGTAAAGAAAGAAGGGCAACATGACAACACACAGGCCTTCCAGAAGACATACTACCAGACAGAGCACAAAGACAACAGAAACAAAGTGTACCCAATGTTTACGTAGGAAATTCGGGAAGATTTATTCACCGAGGGTGAGTTAGGGATATGAACCCACCCTCCATTTAAAGCAGTCTCTTATTCCCAGCAGCCCGGAGGGCTCTAAGCACGTCTAATTTCACCAACAGCTATAACTCTCCTGAAAACTACTGCTGCTCCTCCATGGTTAGATCAGTGTATTCTCCTCACACATGAGGTAAAAAATACACTTAAAATATATGAAGGACTCAGAGCTGTGCTGATGAGGGAACAGCAAAAGGTGGATTTTATTTGTGGATCCATAAGTGAAATAAGTGATTTTATGGACTCACTATTTGCCTGTGTTAATCTATTTGAACTATTAATCAATTTTATATATATATATATATATATATATATATATATATATATATATATATATAATATTTTAAATATTTCAATTTAATTAGATATTTTATTTTTTTTATATTTTAAACTATTTTAAAAAACCTCATTAATCTGATTTTTTTTTACTACAATTAATGTAGCAACAATGGTATTCCAAATTGGAGGCAGTAAGATATTTTATTTTATTTTTATTTATTTTAATTTTTATTTATTTTTTTCTAGGAAGGATGCATTAATTACTCAGACGTGACAGTAAAGTGATTTATATATATAAAAAAAAAAATCAGAGAATGATTAGAATGATTTCTGAAGGATCACGTGACACTGAAAACTGCTTTAAAACTGCTTACAATTGCCATCACAGGAATAAATTACATTTTAAAATATATGTATTGAGAAAACTCTTATTTTTATATCATGGGGCCTTAAAATTAAACACATATTTATAAGAAAGTTTTAGTTGACATTGATTTGCTGACTCTCCAAGTGCCAAAATCATGATGTTGATGTTGAATTACTAAAGAATAGATTGTGCTGTCTTGCCAAAATGAGGCTGTTTCCTCTTCACAGCTAAACAGCAGGTATTTACAGCATGACTTGGCAGAAATCAGGTCTGATCGCTTTTGTGAACAGCTTTTTCTCTGGCCAGCCGTGGATTTCTTAAGCCCAAACAAAGAGTGTCAAATGTTGGTGCCATTACTGCCAAGCATAATGAAGCATGCGTCTTTTCAGGAGGGGGAAACGCTGAGTGACTGCATGCAAGTCGGGCAGGTTGACGCCGTGTGGGCTTCAGATTGAGTGATGACTGCAAGGCGTGATGGAGTAAGCCTTGGAAACAAAGCGAGCTGCGCTCTATTTATAATGCGTAATTGGTAATGTGATAAAGGCAGGGTTTGAGTACAGGCTACCTCGGGTCTGCACTCATGCATTCTGGCCAAGAAGAGCATTTTTCACAAAGCGTTCATGGCTTACTGAGTCTGTACAGCAGGTCCTGGCTCTGAGGTTGGGTGGCATGACGGTATAGAGAGAGTAGCAACATAAATGTGTCAAAATATAGAGATGCTAATATACCTAAAAATCTCTGACACCATTCAGAAAACTTTCAGTGTCAACAGCTTTATTCATGTTAATAGGAGCGGTTTCATCAGTGTTGATTTTTCAATAAATAATATCCATTAGAAATTTAAATGTGGACGTTTAGAAAAATATTGGTTGTTTCTCAAATTTACTTATTGGAATTCCATAATTTATTAGAAAGTAGAAGAAAGGGTTTTTAACTTTTTGTTGTTGTTGTGTACATTCAGTTTTTTTCACATGACAAGTTAATGTTTCCTACAAAAATACACCGTAAAAAAGATTTTTCAAAACTGTAAATAAAACATAACATGGATAAGATTTATACAAGAAAATACTATTTTATTTTCTCTACTTCAAAATGTCACACTTAATTCAATGTGTTACTTCCTTGTAATTATTTTTGAAATTTAGTAGCAGTTTCTGAATGAAAATTGTACGAAAAATTAAAATTTTAAAAACTAGGTTATACTTACCAAGGACACTTTCATAAAATATGTGAATGAAAAATATACCTAAAACAATGACTGATACCAATTATTTCAAGCTTTACTATTTTTTTTTATTCATATATATAACATTATTGATTATGGATTATACTGTATACAGTATATACATACATATATATTATAATTTATATACATGACTCTTCATCTACCATAAACTACAATTTTGTTTACTATAAGACTACAAATTGACTACAATAACAAAGGCCAACAGCCTCCCTACATTCAGCCATACTGCAGCAGGGGATGTGTGAGAATGTGGGGTAAGTGTGTGTGTGTGTGTGTGTTAGCCCCGGAGGTAAGTTCAGCAGGCAGCCTGTTAGTTCAGCTCAACCGGTGGACATGGCAACACAGGCAAGGTCGTGATGGCGATTATCAGTGTCCAAGGTCATGTGACCATGTGAGATTTGAAGAGAGGTAGCGAAAAGAAAACTGACATTATTCACGCTGAAGGTGGCCCTCTTTTCACAAAGGGAGAAATCAACAGATGGATAAATGGATTGTGGAATTATTCGTCGCATGGCTTTTTGTGTGAGGTGCAAACTACAATGTCATTAAGATCAGGCTACAGGCAAGACTCCCATAATGATATTGCTTATGTACATTTTTGACACCAGCAATGTGAATAAATTTATACTGTGCCTTGCATTTTGAAACGTTATCCCATAAAGAATAAAATCATATATTTTCAGACACATTTACATATATCTTTCTACAAATAGTTAAAAACAATTCTGAAGGATTATGTGACACTGAAGACTGGAGTAATGAATGCTGAAAATTCAGTTTGCCATCACAGGAATAAATTACATTGTAAAATACATTATTTAAAATATAATTAATAATTACATTGTAATAATACTTATATTAATATTATATATATATATATATATATATATATTATACACTTATTTATTTATTTTATTTATTTTTGAATGGGACTCATCAGGAAAAAACCTTCAAAGTGCCTCCAACCCACAAATATGTACTAGAACGTCTGCCATCGAGGCCATTAAGGTCAAAGTTCTGTCTCCTTTGAACTATATTCCTTAGTGATCGGGTGGTGAAAGAAAGTGCTTCAGCGTGTGGCACTGGGTGACGGGGGCTGGGCTGCAATGATCTAAAGTGAGATGGAGGAACATGTCCTAGTCAGGTTGAAGGGTGAAGTGAATTGGGTGGGTGATGGGGGAGTGGCATATTGGGTGTGGGGGGCACTTTCTCCTCTAATGCCCCCCGGCACCTCAGCCATTAGTATTCCCTGGCGCGGCCGGAGTTCATACGGCTAATGGAGTTGCTACCTGGGGACATTAATTGTGCGTGACACCACTCGAGGGGCTTTTGTGCACTCGCTCTAATATCAGCACGCACCCCCCCGACAAAGCGCCGGGAAAGATTACAAACAAAGCCCAAATAACTGCCAACCTTACACTGCAGTTTGACAGAAGGGGGGCCTCAAGTTCACTCCTGACACCGATTGGCAAACCCCCGGGTGTGTAGCGACATCGGGTGATGGCGAATCTGTTTCCTCTGCTAGGAATAATAATAATAATAACACGTAGTGAGGGAATGTGTCTTCATCAAGAAGAGGTGGCCAAGGGATGATGTAAAGGCAAGGTTGCAAATGTGGACTAATGCTTCGAAACAATGGCTTACAGCAACTCTAACAATATGGAATATGTTTCAAATAATGCAAAATCCTATCACTAAACACATACTTTTATAATATATTAAGGTCCAAAAGTCTGAGTCCACTAGTGAAAGTGATACTATTTAGCATTTTTATAGTGTAATAGAAAATTTTATATACAAATTATGTAATTATATAATTTGCTATGACTATTTTGGCTAAATTCCTAGCAACGCTAGCAACATGAACTTAACAATTTTGTGTGAAACCAGTTTATCATGTTTTCTAGCATGATTTGAGATGATCGAAAGAGATTCTTGTGCATCCGTGGAAGAACATTCTACCATGTGTAAATTACTGATTAAAAATTTGGAGAAGACGAGATTTAAAAAAAATCTTTTTGAAAGAAGTCTCTTATGCCCACCAAATCTGCATTTATTTGATTAAAAAGACCAATAAAACAGTAATACTGTGAAATATAATATCAGTTTCAAATAACAGTTTTTTTATTTTAAAATGTAATTAATTCCTGTGATGGCAAAGCTGAATTTTCAGCAGTCATTACTCCAGTCTTCAGTGTCACACGACCCTTCAGAAATCATTCTAATATTCAGATTTGCTGCTCAAGAAACATTTGTTAATATTATCAATGTTGTACAAAGTTGTGCTGCTTAATATCTTTGTATCTTTTTATTATACAATTTTTTTTTTAATTCTATATCATAACATTTTTTTTTTCTAAATCCTAAAAACATTTTCAGGTTTAAAAGAAAAGAAAATCTTTTTTTTGTTTTTTTTATCTGACCTCAGACTTTTGGGCCCCACTGAACATAGCATGCAGTAAAAGTGTATATACACAATTAATTTAACGCCAGGATATATAGGAGTACACTGGGTGATACTAGGGAAAATGGTGATTTAATTTGTTGAGAATAACAAGTGATCTTGCAAAACCCACAGGACATGAAATTAATGCGCTTGGAAATTATCATATTTCTCATTACACTGTCACCCGCCAAGCCTGTGCAGCTACCTGGTCCAAAAAAAGAAAAAGAAAAAAGACTGCTGGAATATGAGAAAGGAAGCTGTTAAATTGGAATGGATTATTGTATATTATTGTCATATTTTCTCCCTACATCCCTTGCAATAACTGCTGCCTTTTGCCATCATCATCTACTCAACTGAAAATGTATGTTGTAATAAACTTCTGAGCAAAACAAGTCCCACCAAAAAGTGTAACAGTGTGTGTGTGTGTGTGTGTACACTCACCTGAGCTTATGTAAAGAATCCCACTGACTTCATTTTGTGTGTAAGTTGAGGAATACATAAGCTTTTGAATAGAATATTTAATTTCTCTACACAAAACCTCAGACTTCTTATTACGCGATTCCAATCTAAGACTTTTAATAGGATCTTTGTCATCCAAGTTATTTGCATTCATGGTCCCTGGCGTGATAGTAAATGCCAATCCGCTCATTCAAAGTTAGAAAATCATTACTGTCTTTTGTTACTGGATGTTCTAGCTAGCCACAATAAAGCCAGCCTCGTGTTAGGAGTGTCAAAACTATTCTCCAAAGATAATGTGAAAAATGGCTTCAAAAGAGCCACTCAGAGAGATAATATGATAATTTGATTTCCTTGATAAGCACCATGGAAAAAGCCTCTCTGGCCTTTTTTTTTTTTTTTTTTTTTTTTTAAGAAGCAAAATCCATTACCTCTTCTTAATTCACCCTGGCATAAATTAAGTATTCTCACTGGCTATTAGCCTATCCATTAATACAGCCAGGGTCAAGACAATTGAAACCTAAAGTCAAGAAATATGGAGAAGTATTTCTCCAAAATGTTTCGTCTAATGGCTGCTGAGCGAGAGTCCAGGATCTTTTGCCATTAATTGTGAAATTATCTTTCCTTCCTTTTTCTTCTTATAAACAGGCAGGAGGAGATAAGAGGCACAGGGGCCGATAATCCTGTTGTGCAAAATGAATTTCCGTTCCACTTGTTTCTTTATGTTTCAGGCAATTTCTGCTGGGCGATAGATTGTTTCTGGAGATACGGGCTGTGAGAGTAGAGATGGGGAAATTTCTGAAGGCAAGTGTAAAATTAGTTTGTTACCAAAACTGCATCAAACTCGGAATAATTATAGAGTAGTGGGGCCACGGTTAGATTTAAACTATTACAAAATTGCATTTCATTGTAATCAAAGTGAATCCCCTTTGAACTGAAAACAGCATTCAATATATTCCTGGCAGTGGGAGAAATCTGATTAATCGGATCCATCATCTATTTACTGATGCAGGGGGAATGAAACTAAAAAGCTCCATTAAAAACAGCTACATTACGTTTTAATGATAATTCTCATTTTCTGTACCAAAAAATACATTTGGAATAATCATCAGAGCACAAAAGGAATGATCATCTACTATTACTAAGGGATGTTGTGTGGTGAGGTTGCTGTGAGATGAAGATTGTTCACAGATGAGGGCTCCTGAATGTCTGCACAACAGATGAGGATGCCCACATAACTCGGACGTCCCCCAGAGAGCTAATGGTCAGGGGTGAGGCTTTGTGGCTCTCGTACTCCAAAACACCTCGGGAGCATACATATATATTAGAAAAGATTCTTAATGCATTCATTTTATACAATAATCTTTGAAGAAGTAGTTCACCCAAAACTCATTTTCTTACCCTCATGTAATTCCAAACCACTTTTCATAG
This sequence comes from Barbus barbus, assembly GCF_936440315.1. Classification (NCBI taxonomy): domain Eukaryota; kingdom Metazoa; phylum Chordata; class Actinopteri; order Cypriniformes; family Cyprinidae; genus Barbus; species Barbus barbus. The sequence continues at coordinate 13,715,044 of NC_136756.1, forward strand.
TATCTTAGAATCATAAAAATCTACTTGTTTGTCAAGTCTTCTGAAGCCATAGCTTTGTGTGATGAACAGACCAAAATTTATTTATTGACTCAGATCTTAAGAAACAAATATGCCCAGTGAATAAGAATGAATCATAGATGGATCGACTGATTCACTGAAAATGTTTGACTGATTCATTCATACATTGAACATCGCTACTCTCCCAACTATGAGATTTCATGAAAGTGCCACTTAGAGCTGTGGTGCATATATTCAGTTGATAATGTGGGAAAAGTTTACTTTGTTTACTCTTCAAAAGCCTTCATAAGGCTCATTCAAAACAAGGATGATAACTATAACTATAAAGTCTTAATAATCATTCTATATTTATGAGAATAGCGAACTCCACACCACAGCTAACAATAACGAAACATAGAAATTATATTTTTGGAATCACTTTCAGAGCTCTAAATTCTTGCTGGTGAATGATAAAAACATTAAGAGGCAATCAGAATTAATTTATCATTCAAGATATATTTGCAGAACATCATATCTTAAACATATCTGTATACCATGCCTATAATAAGCAATATTATCATCCATTGGTGTATATGCTAATATAATTTTGCATTATAGTGTGAACGAGCCTTTAATATGGCATAATAATAATTTAAAAGGTTGCATCATGGACCGCTTTTATAATTCTTTAATGGTGCATTTGTGTCCTTTCTGAAGCATGAAAGCTATTTATTGTAATCGCATGGAAAAGGAGCGCTCAGCACATTATTTAAAACATCTCCTTTTGCGTCATTCAGTTTGGAATGACACAGGGGTGAGTAAATGATGACAGAATTTTCATTTCTGGGTGAACTATCCCTATTACCCTTCAGAGCAACACTGACATTAACTGGGAGCAATACCGCCGGGAGGAAAAATACAGTATAATCACACACGTAAACAAGTTCAGAGGAAATATTCCACAATATGAAACCAAAATGAGATTCAGAAGAATCGAATGTATTGTGAAGAGAGTGACAAGGTGAAAGGAAAATCAACATCAGTGTTTCTCACGTTCTGCTCTTCGACAGCAGGTGAGCTCATCTATAACGCATCAACGTATCTCCCCCATACCGAAACCTCTGACATGGGACCTTAGTTTAGAGGAGATGAAATTAAGTGAAATAAAAATCGTATTAAAAATTATTATCGCCTAACAGCCATTAGTCTAAAGTGTGCTGTCACCATTTGATGGATTTCTCACTTAGTTCAATGAATGTTCTAACGACATTGATAAAATCACTGCAAACCAAATACAGTTAACCCGCTCATGGAGGGCCACACATTGTGTCAACACCATAGAGAGAAGTGCCGCTAAAGGAAATACAGATCATTTTCGAAAACCTCACCATATTCGCCGTTCATCACTTTAGTACCATCAGAGACGAGGAAACTCAAAAAATATATGCTTATAAACTGTAAAAGGTGACATTTACCTTTATGGTAAATTCTGTTGGTGAAATGCAGTTATCTCAATAGATATTGCCGCAATATGGAATTTCACGAACCATTTCCCCACACAAAAAATTGGCATCAGATTCATGTTCGTTAACCACTGATCATAAAAATTTGCATTTACTACTAAAAAGCTGGTTCGTTTGGAAGTGGCCTCAGAGTAAGCAGTGATTCATACATCGTGACACTATTGATAATGGAAAGTGAACCTTCTCTGCTCGCAAAATTTCGCTACGGCACCTGTGCTGTTCGTGAAACTACCCTTTACTCTCCGCTCAGCAGCTGGTGGGCCTGAATTTTTCCTCAGTATTCACTGACCACTTCACTATTTCATCTACCTCTGACTATTTTTCTACTTTGGGGAAAACACTTTCTATCACTGTCAGATAGGGCAGGGATAAAAACTCTCCAGCTCTGGATTAGCTGTCCACTTGCCTCCCTGCAGTCTCAGAACAATAAAACACAAGAGTGCACTTCCCTACATGGGTCCTCCACATTTACTTAGAGTAGCTGAGATACTCTAAGTAAAGGCCATTGGTTTCAGGCCATTGTGTTTTGGATCTTTAAGCGTGAATCACGAAAGCATTTGAGAACCTGATTTGAATATGAGCTCATTTTGATGAATCAGCTAATTGTTTTATTTCCAGTTTGACCTTTCGGGTGCTCGTTTATAAAGTTATGGGGAAAAAAATAGAGTCCTCAAAGAAATCTTCACATTAGATTCTTCTCAGTGCTCGTTTGTGGATTTCAGATTGTCTGTGTCTCTCGTTGCAACTGAGATGATCTGATTGTGAGGAAAAACAGACATATAAACCTTTCAGTCTGTTTAATTAAGACAGCTTAGCAGTGGCACTGGGTTGCTGAGTATTTAAGCTAATTACGGTATTAATTACAGCATGAATTAAATGACATAATTGCCTTTCAAAACAATGACTCTGATAGCTTAGGTAAGGTAAAGGGTTAATTTACAATGGAACTAAGCATGCATTATTTACGCACCCTGATGAATAATACATTTAAGAAGTAGACTTATAAATTTCCCAACACAAAGCTAAAGCAAAGCAGAGAGCCCAAGCCGAGGCTGATTTGAATATATGTCTCAGATGAATATTGCTTGAGTTATGGTTGTGGCAGAGTGGAGGCCCTCATTTCATTTCTGTAGCTGTGTAAAAAACACAGGAGAATTGAAACATTTCTCCCTGTACAAATGACCTCTTAATATCAGCCATAGGATTAAAGAGGGAGAAAGAGGAATGTTTCAGCACTGTTTTAATGAAAAAAGGTGCTTATGGATTGATAATATTGTTAACTATGCTGCATTAGGGCTATAAATTTAATACTGCATGTTGCATCATTGCTCCAGTAGGTGGCGAAAAGTGACTGTCCTTTTGAGTGAATCATTGACTCATTAATTAAAAAAATTCATTCAAAACACTGATTGATTCATGAGTGGCTACTTTTATGAGTTGAAATATTAGCTCAACCGAATCGTTCACAAACACTGATTCATTCATGAATTCCACTAGTTGCTCAGCAGCACGAAACATTCTATCGTGACTTGGTTTGGAGTTGTTTTCGTTGGCGCAGCAAAAGTGCACAAAGTAACGACAATGTTGTGTCTAAAATGTAAGTTAATATTATTTTGATATTTTGAATATTATTCGTATTACCTGATGTTATATCCACCTTATCTTGCAAAGTATTTTCTGTGAATTTGGAGACTTTGGATTCATTAATCGCTGTAGGTAGCAGTAAACGGTAAAACTATTTGCGCTACAAACCAGTGTGTTTATGACTACGATATAAATTAAAATTATAACAAAATACCAGTTTGCAAAATCAAGCAGCTTAACAGATTGGTTTTGTACAGCAAAATCTGGAAGCGGCTGACACCGAAGCCTCTTAAAATAAGGTGGATATGCGAGTGTGATATAGTGTGATGTGATATATATGTGACATATAGTGATGTTATAAGCTAATATATTGTTATGTCATAATATACAGTTATGTCAAAGTGAGCAAAAAGCTAGTTTAACTAGACTGTTCCCGAATGAACACAAAACAGGCTGACTTGGCTAGGGAAAAACAAAAACAAAAAAACTTCTAAACAAAAGAAAGAGCTGGTCAAGGTCATGTTTACTCTTGGTTCCTGAAAATAATAGCTTGTTTACACACAGAGCTATATTTTTTTATTGCTGTGCATATTTCTGTACCGAACAGTCAATCTCGTCTGGCAGTGGAAAGAAAAAAAATATTAAGCAGCATATTGATGATCAGGTGGGGAGCTGTAGCTCTTCAAAGCATTGTTTCATTAAGAGTGAACGCTATTATACTGTACATCAAACTGAGCATGTTGTAGGAAGATGACAGAATTAGTGAAAACTGGGGGCATAAATAATTATTTTCCTCTCTGTAAGTGTGTCCATGTATATCCGAGAGGTGAAATGTAAAGAAAGACAGTAAAATAATGGATAAGTTTGGCATCCAAGAAGAAAATAGAGGAGAAATGTTCTAGAAAGTCTTGTAATCATCAGCCTGTTCACTAAAGCCCTACCGTGATTTGTGTTTTTAAAAAGAGACATGGCAATAGGCAGCCGTGAGGTGCCATTGCCGCCCAGGCACCCATGTGATGGCACAACACTTTCATTTCCCTCAGCCTAGACATCAGAAGGGGAGAAAAAAAAATTACATCTCAGTCTGACGAGTGACTAATCAAGGAGCTCGAAACGGTGCTGCAATAAATTACTCCGCTGTGAAATAAACCACACAAACAGACTGATGATAATAAATGTAAATTATTTCTCCGAAGAAATTTTCCCCGGTACATGAGTAATACCAACCATCAGGAAGGAGTCTTCCTTAACATTAATTACAGAAAATGACAAGTGAGCTGACAAGTAGGAAGGCTCATTATCTGCGAACATATTCACAACTTCGCAATTTGCCGCGAAGATGGACTCCAGCTAAATTAATCTCTTTTCTTTGCATGAGCCCCTTCTAATTTTCATGTTATTAACAGGTTTGCAGTATCACTCAGTGCTTGTCAGCCTAATCAGGTTTTTTCTTCCTCTTCGTCTTCCTCCACCGCAGTTCGGGGGAAAAGCGCGGTGTCGCTTTGAAAAGGATCAGGTCCCTTAATGTGTTCTCCATCACGTGTCCCCTACTCCACAAGGATGCTTTTAATAAGGTTCCTTAATCATTCCTCTTTTTGCTCAACTTTTGGCCCAGTTGACATCCATTATCATTGGCTTTTGTACCAGGTAGAGTCATTAAGGGGAAGGGAAGGTTTATCAAGTGAATGTAGGGGGCTTCGCTTACTATAATAGAGAGATGGGCACGCCGGCATGAGGGAAATCTTGTTTTAGCCACCATGCTAAGTGTCTTCAGTTACACTGAAATGATAGAGCGTGAGGACGATGTTGAAAACCTTTTTGTGTTTGATTAAACTTAATGAGGCTTAAAGAAATCTACCATAGATGCTAAATCATGTAGAGGTGGCGAATTGATTGTTCTGATTGGTATCAGTATTATCTTTGAGTTATTTAAATGATGAGTGTACAGTCTTTATAGTTTCATAAATTTTACTGAAGTTTTCCATGCTCATTTACATGCTATTAAAAAGAGTAAGTCTCTGCAAAAATATCCATCGATTTCTGCAGAATGTCAGTACCCATCATCCCTTGCATGCTTGTTTATCAAATATTTTGATAATGCTTTTAGAGCCTGCTCTCAGATCAGCCATGTCTAGATCCATTTAGGATGCATTTTAGGAAAATTATCTGTTTTTGGCTTCATGTTTTTTTAAAGTGTTTTCAAATATTATATATATATATATATACTTTTTGTGTTTAAAAAATGTAGAATTTAAAAAAAAAATGTTGAAATTCGAAATGCTACTTCACTGTAAAAAGTGATTTTTCAAAGATGTAAATAAAACACAGATTACCGATGTACATTTTTTACATAAAAATACTATATCAGTCTTTATACTTTGTAATTTCACCAATAATTACTAGCAATTTGTAAGTGAAAACTGTTTCACCATTTATTTTATTAAATTAATTTAATTTATTTTTTAAATTAAGTTTGATGAAGTAACATTTGCAGATATAAACTTATTTGATTTTAACTTTAATTACTTAATCTGTACATTGTTTTTTACTTTAATCTGTAAATTGAGTATTTAACATATATGTTGTCTTTCTCTGTACTCATACTAGTAGGAAATGTCAAACTTCATATCAAGATTGATGCATCTAGACATTTGTAAATCTAAAAATTTCAATCTGTAAACTTGAATAATGACAACTGGATTTAACATACAGCTCAGTAGTTGGATGGTCTGTGATGAGGGCGGGACTGTAATCCTACTAAATTGTCAGTTATTGGCCAAACCCTACTACTTAGCATCTTGGGATTGATCTCCACCCTTAAGGGGCGTTCACACTGCCAACGATTTACAATGGAAAAAAAAGAAAAAGACCAAAAGTCATTTACTTTGAGACCATTGGCAATGCGACAATGTTGAACAGAATTCATCTTTATGCAAAAGTCCATCAACACCTTTGGCAACTTTTAATAGGAGCACAGACATTAGAGCTCACGATACAGTTGGATACTGCAGTTGAGTAGGAACACCCACTAGCAACCAGTACAGCGACTTGGCGACCCCAGCAATTTAATCACTGTCAGTGCGAAAATCCCTTTAGTTTGTGGCCAGCATTGTTAAGCAACAGGATGCCACCACTCTAAACTAAACAAACCGTACTGTAATCTTTTTGATAAGTATGACAATATTTGATGAATTTACCACACTATCATTGTGCTGTAGAATATATATTATTTAATTTAATATATTTTATTATGTTTAAAATATAACATATTCAGAATATGTGTAAACATTAAATATATATATAAAACAAAATAATAAGACAAACATTTGCTTAATTTCAAAATAACATCATAACTAACAAATAATCTATTCTCTGCACAGCATGGTCCAGCTTCTATGGGAAGAAATATTTTACAGCTAATTTTATCATCATGTAAAGAAAGGCGATAAACAAAAGTCCTTTATTAACTCATAAATTTATGAGCTATGAAACATTTATATCAAGATGTAGTGTATTCAAGGACACATGACTGACTTCATCCACCTATATGCGGATTCACCGCCGGCTCGGAAGCTGTCCATGTATCCATCTTCACAGCCTTCCCATTTTCCAAAGCATCCCTATAACTCTTCCATCCTCCATTTGCTTATGCCTGGTCTCAGACAAATGCAATTGTAAGCAATGTTGTGAGTTTTGTTTTGCTGGAATTAATAAATCACGGCGGGAGTATGAAGTATCTGCACGTCTGAAATGTAATCCGCGCATTTGCCTGTATATCAAGGCCCTGTTTAATTCACAGGTAGCCTCATGATAGCTGATGCAGAAACGCAATATGTCATGCAAAATTAGTTCAGAGAGAATAAGTTTCAGGAGGGAACGCACAAGAAAAAAAAAAAAGAAAAAGATGACAAGAGGGAGGTGGTACCAGCCACAGAGGTTTTATCTGCGCCCCTCTTCCACCCTCCCCTTAATTACATTTCACACACTGTAGTGCCACAATAGCCCTGTGTAACCTTTGGAGGCTGTGCCTTTTTAATAATGCAAAGTATACATTTTCATATCTGTTTTTTTTTCCAGCGCTCTCCCCATTTATTAATTTGCTGAACATAATAAAACAAAAGGAGGGAAGTAATGAGCTTCTTTGCTGAGGCAGGCAGAACACAATGCAAGTCGGTCTGCGTTCAGAGAATGAGAACACAGCGTAGTAAACCGTCTTAAAACTGAACGTCTCACCAGGGACGAGGGATGAACTTGTACATGAAAAAGTATGACTCTGAACTTAACCCTCTTAGTCTTTTTGGGCTTTCAGAAACTCCCAGACCATTTTGAAAAATACACTTAAAATTGAAGTATTGATACTGTTTTTTTGTATATGAAGAGGTCAGATGCAAAAGCCTCTAAGTGCCATTTTCTTCTAAAACTAGCATTTGTCTGAGGACCATATGATTATGTTCAGTTATTTCACTTTAATGGCAATGTAAAGAACCTATTCATTGCCATTAAAGTGAATTCACACATAGGAGCCTGATAAAAATGCTAATTTTAGAAGAAAAATTCTAATGGCACTTAGAAGCTTATGCATCTGAACTCTTCATAAACAAAATTATGTTTTGTATTGTTTACAAATATGTTCTCACAGCTCCTAGCTTCTCAATAGGCTTTGATTGATTCAGAGTTTAAGTGTTGCCCATGAGCTCTGTGCTACCTTTCACTGGGATGCAGCCATAAAAAGACATCTGTTGTCGAAGTGCGGAAGCCCGACGAGACCACACTTCCTTAATTAACCGGGCCTTCTCTAAAGCGCCACCAGAGAGATGAGTGATCTTTGTAAGACACCAGCGATATTTAATATCTGATTAAAATCATCCTCACGATAAGATTTTACAATGAGCCACTTAAGAGTACAGTAAATGTGAAGCTCTTTAATGTGGATTATACTTTTTCATTTACCTAGATGGTGATTAATATGCTGTCAATGTTAACCTTGGCAAATGCCATGTGGTTTCTGCAAATTGTCTGCTCTTCTTTGCCCTTTGAAGTATTGAACTTTGCCATAGAAACTCTCTACTCTCATCCAGCCTAATCTCGTTCAGTCTATAAGCCCTATTAGGTATTTCAGATATTTGTAACACAATATTATCAAAATGTATATGGAAATATCTCACATTAAAGCTAAGTTTAAACAGTTTTCTCAAAATACAAGCCCTGTCAAACAAATAGGCCTTCCCCAAATTCATATTACATATTATATTAGTAATAGTTGTTTTTTAACACCACAAAAGAATCTTTAAAAAAAGCAGCACAGCTGCATTCAACATTAATAATAATTAGACATGTTTTTTGACCACCGAATCTGATTATTTTAATGGATTATGAAGGATCATGTGACACTGAAGACTGGAGTTACACTTTAAAATAAAATTAAAAAAATAATAATAATCATTCAACTGCATGCTTAATGTATTACAAATAATAGGTTATAAGAAGTACAAAGCTACACATATGTTACACATACACATGCACCATATTAACACAGTGTGATCTGTGAGGGCCCATCAGTTTTAAATGCTATAGGAAGTTGACCGGGTTGTTTCCTGTAAAGTGTTGCAGTGAGCTGGCATGTCCACGGGCACACAGACACAACTGCCGCTGCACAAGGTGTCAGACAGAGACACACGGGTTGGTTGGTTTGTTACAGATGAAAGTTCACAAATACCAAGCATCATGTTCAGGAACATGTTACAGCATGGAATCTCATCACATTAGTCAATAACTCTGAATCCTATAAGCAAAAATCACTACAAGGTTTTTTTTTGTTTTTTTTTTCATGCCAAAGACCCCCAAATTCGCAGCCTTCTTACAAATACATAAAGGAAGCTATGTGTAAGAAAAAGCAAATGTAAGTAATACAACCACATCAAATTTAATGCATGTTAACAATGTTAGTAAAATGTTTACAATAGTTTATCATAAGATCTTAAAAATAAAGGTTCCAAAAGGGAGTTTTAACAGCAGAATTTTGAATTTAAGAAGAATTTTGTATTCCCCAAAGAACACATAGATGCTAAAATACCTGATAGGTAACCACAAACACTTACAGTACTTATGAGTCTACATCAGTTGACTGTAATATACAAAAAATTAATTATTTCACTTTTAGGGTACTGTGAATTACATAAACTGATCATTTTCTTTAAATGTGATGTTATTGTCAAGTATTTCCGGTTTTGTGAAACGATGAGCAATGAAAACTGTTGTTCAAGATATATATTTCAGTTATAAGTAATGGTAAATCTGTGCCGCTTTCTGCAAATAAAATATGCGGTTGACACAAATGAGCTGTGGCAGCTGCTACAAGGGCTTTTTAATTGAATGATTATTGTATTAAATAGTTGTTTTTAATGGAGCGTGTTCTTCCCCAATTACTTCCACTTAAAGGACCTGAACCCTTGGCAGGTCCACTAAACCACAGACCCAGACCCACAGTGAGTGTGTGTGCACACACATGTAGGGGGCCACAGCTGTCCCCCTGAGCCAAAAACCCTTGAATGCCCAAGAGTGCGTTTTTGGTTTTGTTTTGTGTGTGTGTGTGTAAAACTCGTTCATGTATGTGAGATGCCAACATACGAGGACAGCCCTTGCAGATGCAGTCTACAGCTATCGCTCCTAATCCCTGGCATCTGCTTCTTATCTCAATGGCTCATCCCTAATTGAATGACTAACCCTTCATAGCGCTCTGATCAGATAAGGGAATGTCTACGATGAGATAGTTATTATCATCTTAAACTCATGGAGAGAAACTGGGCCGAAGATGAAACCGTGATTAACATCCCATAATGATGTGTGCTTTTGACTGGAGTTCTTGGTTTGATCTTATTCTAGTGAGTATATGTTAGTCCATGCGTCTCTGAAAGAAAGTGTCCTATGTTGTGTTAATGAATTGCAAGTCAAATGCGACCTAAAAGAAGATGAAAAAGATCACGTTCTAATATTCTTCTGACTGATACCAATTTGAAGGTCAAATTTTAAAGTGTACCATTTTTTGATTCAGCTTCTAGCATTTTTTCAGCAACTGTAAAGTGTTGAAATCAAGCAGTATAGTGTCTTGAACCTTTTTTTTCTTCTTCTGCTTCTTCTTCTTCTTCTTCTTTTAACCACTTGCAGTCTTGACTCACTTGGTGCCTTAGGTAAGATGTAAGATATGAGATACATACATATTAGTATGTGTAGTTTGTACAGTTTTCATTTAATATACAAGAGGGCCTGGGTTCAGATTTCAATCTAAAATATAAATATTTTCAGAAAACTAATCAAAACTCCAACTTTACCACTCTTTTGCTGTATAGAAAAAAAAGGTTTATACTGAATCAATATGTATTGAGATGCATTTTCTGCATTTTCTCTATGCATTGAGAGTCTATTTCCTGTGATATTTTCTTTCTGCAGTATGTATCAAAAATACAGAATTAAAATATGCAGTAAAATTACAATTAATTGAAAACCATTGAAACCCATAGACATATACCCCCCCCCCCCCCCCCCCCCCCCCCCCCCCCCCAATTCTGAGTTTATGTCTCACAATTTTACACGAGTTTATATCTTGCTTGCAGTTAGAGGTAGGTGACATGACCAAAATCTTATAACACAATATAAGTAATTTTATTTTGCAGTGACAATATATCCCACGATATAGTTATTTTTGTTTTATATATATATATATATATATATATATATATATTAATATTACACTGCTAATTTTTAACTGTGTAAATTAAATATGTGAAGTGAAGTAACAAATATATATTTCTTCTCATTAAAGTTACAAAGGTGATTTAGTCAGAAGCAATGAGAGATTTTCTCTGTTTTGTTGTTTGATTAACATGACTGACAGACAGCAGGAATATTAGACTGCTGTCACTTTAAGAGCTGCCCAGATCCAATATACTGTTACATGTGCGTTTTCTATCATGCGTTCCTCATCTGTTTGCTCTCACTTAAGACCTACTGTGTTTTTGAGGATATTTGCAAAGACGGGCATTTACAAATGTATTTAACCGTTCAAGGCCTATAAAGTGGCAATAATAATGCTCAAAAACAGAATCTCTGACAGTGTGTGCATTTTGCGAAATGAGTTCTCTTTAGCTGCAGACTGATTGCATTTCAGTAGCTTAAAATCACTTGTTTTTAAAACACAATGCTTAAAAACGCGTGCAAACGATAATATTTCATGACCATTTCGTGACCACGTAGCACAAGTTAAATGTAATTGTGAGTTTATATCTCACAATTCATATTTTTATTATGAGTTTATAAAACGTTGATTATGAGATAAAAAGTAGAAATTACCATGGTGGAGACGACCCCAACAACTGCAAAATCTCAAACAATCTAAAGCTGGATCTGGAGTATTAGGAAACACAACTGTCATTTTCACTGTGATGCAACAAAAACCAACAACTGTTGCAGTTTGATATTTAGTGCATTTGTTTGGCCAGTGTGAATGTGTCAGTGTGTTAAGATACTCCTCAGGAGACTAGTCTTTCTAAACATACTTGACAGACACCCAAGAGACTCTTCTCCATCCATTCCCTCTCATCCACTCACTAAACCAGGAAACATTGATCCATAATGCCTCAAGAGTACAACAGGTCCCCAGCACAGGTAGCCGTCTGCATGTGAGCACATGGTTGAGGAGAGACCCCCTGCGCGAAATTAAATTCTCCAGTTGGATGGCTGGGCCGTCCTCATCCTCTCCCCCCGCTCTGCTTCGCCGAGCCGTCCCTTCATTATTCCCGCCGCCCGTAACTGAGTGAGCGCTTCACTCCGTACCCATCTTGTCTGTTTAATGCCAGCTCAGCTGCTTCAGGGTAGACGATGGGCTTGTCAGTCTCCAGTGGAACACACTGTATTAACGTTCCTTCACTTCATGTATTCTTCTTTCATACTACACACACAGGATGTTGTGCCACTCCTTCCATTCCCCAGATACACACTGTTGTTTTAATTTGCAAGTTTGATGAGTTGTGGTTGTCGGTTGTTGTTCTAGATTTTGGCCTGACAATTGTTTTCAGAATTGATTTTTAGACAATTACATGCTGCTATAATAAATATTACTGATATAGTGTTTAAAATTTTGTGTTTTGCCAGATAGATAGATAGATAGATAGATAGATAGATAGATAGATAGATAGATAGATAGATTAAAACAGTTATTGGCTTAAAATAATAATAATAATAATTATTATTTCTCTTTTTTTGTTTTTTCTCAGTATCGACTGAAATTTTATCACCCTAAATGTCATAAAACCTAAACCTGATGATTTTGTTGTCAGTGCTTTTTGAGATTGCAGGGCAACCCAATTAAATGAATGTTATAATATGCAGACATACAGTACCTCACCTATAGATCAGCAAACATTGTGTCAGAACCCTGCAAATCAGAATGCAGCAAATTAAAGATAGCGAAGAGGGAAGACGAAAAGGAAACATGATCAGGAGGTCACATCTTCGATCAGGTTTAAGCTTCTATTGTTGTTTGATTGTATCTCTGTCACCTGATTCTTGAGTGTCATCCTCTTGCAATAACTTCTTTTGTAAACATAAGCAGAGCTCCCAGGCTTTGAGATAAAGTCTCTCTGCATGAGAGGGCTGCATGATTGAGTGTTGTTGGGCTGGAGATGCAGACAGTCTGCCATTGTCGAAGCCACGGTTTACACTTGACCTCATGAGCGTTTCGACCACATTACTATTCCACAGGAGCGTGGAGCCTGCCCTTTCTCTCTGCTCTTCCTGTTACCTGAGGCTCTGTGAAATGTAAATAAGTAAATCCACTCTTTCTGTGAGGATGCAGATAATACCCTGTTTCTGAATAATCACACGGGAGGCTTGCTGTGTTGAGTCTCACACCGTTACGGTTTCTGCAGGTGAAGTCAAGCAAAAGGGTGCATGAGTGTGTCAGAGTAATGCTTTCAGTGGCTAGTGACCAATAAACAAATATTACACACTGAGGAATGAGACGGTGACAATGAGATGAATTATAGCATGTGAAGTTCTGAGAATGAAGACTACATTAGGCTACTATAAATGTTTATTTCTTTTGTGTTGTGTTAATTTTTTGTTTAGATTTTACTAGCAATTAACCACAGAGAAAACAAAAAGCTACTTTTGAAACAGGAGAAGCATGAGTTCTGACTGGTCCACATCCACACAGGATTTAATATAAATGCATCACCCATTTTACAAATATGGTTCTTGTTGGACCAGTTCAGAAGGTGGCGACAATGCTCCTAAAGAGTGAATCGGCAGTGACACCCCAGGTGGCATTGACTCGTATATATACGTAAAACATGAGCACAGATTGGCTAACAATTGTATGTACTAATGCAACAAAGAGCTGTGTTTCTAATCACTGGTACAGGGAGATGTCTAGGGTTGGGTATCGTTTTGTTTTGTTTTTTACGACACTGGTGCCAAATCGATACTTTTTAAATGGTACCAGTGCCTAAACACTGCCTAAAAAATAAAAAAATAAAAACATACCAAAAATAGCATGGATTGGCCATAAGCGCTATAAACATATTTAATGTCTGTTTCATTCATACTGGAAGCCAGAGGGTGCCCTCATGCAGAAACTCCAGATGTGCATCACAGAATTAACAGAACTCATGACTCTCCAGGAAATCCCTAATATGGACAAAGGCTTTCCTGTCACTGTAACTGAGTAAACAGAAGATATAAACATGTTGAATAATAAAAGAAAGACAATAAACACTCGACTGCGACAATGTATAGTTTATCTGTGCTATTCAAGCCATATCTGGTATTTCCATAATAATTAAGTGTATTTATAATCCATTGTTAATCGACATAGCCTTTTTATATTATAGAACACATGAGACCCATGCTGGCAAAATGTTAATCAAACAATAAAATAAAAGAGAGAATCACTCGCTGCTCTTGACTGAACTGCTTTTGTATTTTTAATAATCAATTTATTTGTAATGAACACAAGTGATTTTTACATTTTACTATTTGTTTTTCTTGAATGCTTTTGTTTAAATGTAAAATTTAAAAAGACACCATACACTTGTTTCTTATATTTGTTGTTTTTATTTTTTTGTATTGGTTCTTATTTATAATAACAAAGAGAAAATAAAAAAATAGCTATATTGTGTTTATTAATCAAGTAATGATTATTAAGAAAAGAAGTGGGGGAAAAGATGCAATGCTGCTGGGTGATTTTGCTTTGGAACCTTCAGAAAACTTTACTTTGCTGGCTCCATCGACATACAGGTGTAGTCATCTTCCGTTCGATTCCAACAAATCATTTTGAAGGTATTTTAATAGAGAATGTAAAAATAAAAATACATTTTTTTTGAAAATTTGCTCATTGTGACTCATTTTGCCAGCACATGTCACATATTTTCTGCCTCATTTTGTGACAAGCAGCCACGTCAGATCACAAAAGGAAGCATTTGACTGGTGTTGTGGAGTAAAAACGTTATAATTTCCTCTTTTTTTGGACCACAGGTTTAGAAACACTTCTCATTGCAAGTCATTACAAAGGAAATGTAGCTTTAGGTATTTTAATACCTGAAGCTAAACTTTAGCTTAGTTTAGTTTTTTAGATAAACGTGTTTAGCTTAGCTAGCTAACGGTAGTCTAGGCTATCTGCTGCCGTCAGAGCAAATATAATAATTACTGCATTCACGCTTCTCATGTGCTTTTAAGTCGAAATGTGAAAATAACATGGATGGTGATGATGCTTCTTAAGATCTGTTTCATAGAACGGATGACAAATATTTCAGTCGTCCGCTTAGGCATTTAAGTGGCACCGAAATGAGGCACCGAAATCTGCATTCTGGTTTGGTTCAAGTACATACCTGTTACATACAGTAGGTACCAGTACCGAACTCTAGAGATGATTCTTTGCCATAGTAGATGTTTTACCAGTGAATTATTTTTTATAGATTTATTAAAAGTGTAAAAGGGTTTTGTATTTTTCCCTGACTGCTGCCTTAGACGTCACAGCTCCAGGTACTGGACTGTGTGCTTTCTTGCGGTGCCTTCAGCCAGTCACAGTAAGCTGACGTGTCACTTCCTGGGGACAGGTTTTGCCCAGGATTTCTAAATTGCCTAAAATAACCAAGTTTTGGCTGTTTGCGCTGCGCAGATCGATCATTGTATGAAAGTCAAAGTACCGCGAGAGCTATAGAGAACTGAGCTCCTTATGCTTTCGAATAGCTCTTGCATTACTCTGATTTCGTTCAACGATCAATCTGTGCAGCGCAAACAGACAAAACCTGGTTATTTTAGGCAATTTAAATTCCTGGGCAGAACGTGTCCCCAGAGTGACACGTTTGGTCACCTTAAGTCACAGTTATCATGACATAATTTTCCTGTGAATCCATAGTAGTTATACTACGTCCAAGTACTCCTGCAAAGTACATTTTAGTTTGGAAATTGTAACAATGTACGTTCAAATGATTGTGGTCAGAATAAAATGTTCTGGGCAATTTTCTCTCTTTTTTTCAACTTTCTAACAAGGTCAGGAAGATTTTTCGCAATAACATAACATAGCGAAGAGCAAAGGATGCACCTTGTGGTATTTAATGGATACTTTAGCTGGGTGTTGTATTATTTTTGTCCTGCTACAGTGGATGATGGGAAATGTAGTTTGGTCACACATTTGTTTAGGTCGCTTTCTCATAAACCATCTAAATAAGTACAGTTTTGGTAAGTCTTTTTGTTATTCTTTATTGACAGTCAAGAAAAAGTGTAAAAATATAATTGTGCAACTTACAATTATGATGATGTTTTTATGCTGTTATGACAAATTACTTCCATGATAATCTTTTAATTAACACACCAACATTTGTCATGATGGACAATGTAATTTACATTTAAAAACCATTTAAAAAGCTTGGGGTCAGTACAGATTTTTTTCCCCCTTCAAATTTATAAAAAAAAAATCCTTTAAATAAATGTATACTTTTATTCAGGATGCATTAAATTAATCATACTTTCCATCTCAAATAAATGCTGTTCTTTTGAAGCCTGAATGTATAAAAAAATAAAATAAATGTAGGTATCATGGTTTCTGCAAAAATATTAAGTAGCACAACTGTTTTCAACATTTAACATATTAATATATATGACATATTTTACATGTATTTTGATATATACATTAAAATATATTACAATTAAGTAGACATTTTAAATTGTGTTAATATTTCATAATATTTACTGTTTTTATCAAATAAATTTGATTTTGTTTAGCATAAGAGACTTCTTTCAAAAACATTAAAAAATCTTACAGACCTCAAACTTCTGATCAGTATTGTATATATTTTCAGCTCTTCTGCAGGAAGGAGGTACAACCTCTTGTTTTCAAAGGAATGTTTCATTTGCAACAGCAGAGACATTCAGGCTAATTGTCCATGTGTCGTGGTGAGACAGGCTCCCCAGGAGTGACAAACACACCTCTCCTGCATTCCCTTAATTGCCATCATAGATATGAGACATGAAGGAAGAAAATGGTTGAAAACACTGAGGAGATCAATAGGACACAATGCACCATGCTTCCATATGTTTTGTTTGGGAAACATACGAATCCTATTGTGAACAATTCAGAATGAAATGAAACGGCCCCCCCCCCACCCCACCACCACCAAAAAAAAAAAAAAAAAAAAAAAAAAAAAAAAGACGAAAGCCACAAGAAAGCTCAAGAAAAACGAGCATTCCTAGGTCGTTAAACACCTCACACCCCCACTCTCACACGCTCTGTGTAACCAAAAAGCTATTGATAGCAATGGAACAAACGCTTTTCAATGTGACAATTGATTGCTTTTTGAGGCAGCTGCTGGTTGATTTCATAATTGGTATAATTTTTCACAAGTACATGAATGTCATGCGGCAGAAAGCCTCAGAATCACTGTCCTAATGCAGTGCCCTTTAGTTCAACCTAAAGATCAATAATGTATTAAAACCAAGTGCGTATTAAAATAATAGAGGACTATTGCCAGGCTTCAGACAAGAAAAATATGGAAGAGAAATGAGTTAACAAAAAGCCTGAGATGGAAGTCAAGGAAAAGAAATAAATAGTGAACTTTTTGTTTAAAATCGAAACAGGTATGGCAAACCAGATAATGAAACAGGATAAGGTGATTTTTAGAAGTAAATACATTTTTATTCAGAGTAATGGAAGCTAATGGAAGCTTAGCATTTTTTGCTAACACTTAGCATGCCTGTTAGCAATGTTTAAGAGGGATTATGGTGAGGTGGCTTTATTGTATTTCATAATATTATATTGTAATAGGCCTGATAAGCAGTATCTAGAGAATAAAACTGAAGAATCACAAAGAAAATAATCTTTCTAAGTGTTTTGATGACAGTGTTGTGATGGTTTTGTTGCAAGGCTACTTCATGCTCCCTACCTCTTGACAGGCAACTGTATGTGACAGAGAATCTGAGGTAGCTAAAAGCAAACCTGTGACTAAGTACCTGAGCGACATCCTGTTGTTTCGACTCAAGGCAATAAGCACACTTGACGTAGACATGACAAGCTAACATCAGCCAACTTCAGGACGAATCATCACACCGGACTCTTGGGAAGTGGACTGGATTTGATGCTGCTGCAGCTGTTTGTGTGTATCTTGGAAACAATGTGAATGACGCTGAAAACTAAAAGAACCCCCCCCCCCCCCCCCCCCCCACACACACACACACACACTCGAACCTCACCATCGACACTTTTCAATATCCCCTATCTCTTCCTCTTCTGGTTTTTCGGTATCCCAATGCTTTGATGTGCTCCTGTGTCTTTTCAACAGTCAGCTCTGCATTTGATCATAGTTTGATAACCTGACACATCTGATTCATTTTATTAAAGCGATACAATTCTTCTGAAAGGTCTTCAAAATCTCTTGACATCCAGCGTCGATGAGAATGAGAATGATACGCACAATGCTACGTTCTAAGTTAAGCATATAAAAAAAGAAAAGAAACATCCTGCCAAGTGCCTCACAAGTGAAATTAATTTGTAAAGTTTCTTCACAGAGCCCCAAGACAGATGATTCCTTTTGAAAGTCATTATATTCCTGTGCTGTCTGGAGATTTTGTCAAAGAAAAGAGAAAATGGCATGATTTTTAGGCTTTTTTTTTATCTTTTCCTTTTCTTTCGTCTGTCTTGTAGACATGTGCCTTTTTTGTGTGTGTTTCACATGAAACGTAGCAAAAGTAAAGAAATGATATTGTTTTAGCTCACAGCAGACAAAGACAAAATTTGTTAAATTTGATTATGAAAAATGGGAGTTCATTTAAACTGCTCTTTATTATTTTTTAAGTCATGCTGTGATATTTCCTTGTGTTCTGTAAATACATTAACTAAAAAGGCACTCGAGTGCTTTAAAGCAGCATTTAGCAAATCATACTGCATAATATGACAGACTTCTTTCTATTTTTGCACGCACACACACACACACACACACAAATTATGTTAAAAAATAATTTAAGATGAAATCATACTGCACACAATTTTTTTTACTTAATTTTATTTACCTTTACTTACCTTCACCTCTGTTTACACACACACACAAACAAATGATGATAAAAAAAAATATTTAAGGTAAAATATTGGTAGCTCTCATTATGATAAAATTTTTAAAATGTAAAATTTTATAATGTTTTAATTTCATATTTTATGTATGTATGTGTGTATGTACGTATAGAGATATAATGTATTCAAATTTGTATTATAATGTAATATCTTACAGCAAAATTACCTGTAATTTTTTAAATACCTGTAAACTCTTTAAATATGTTATTTCTTTTACCATATATGTGGTGCTATTTTTACATAATTTTTCTGTAAAAAAAAAATTAAACTTCAGTGCTGCTCATCAGAGACTCAGATACAGATTGCATTCAGCCTTTTTCTGAAGCAGCATTTCCATTATTCACTATTTTAAATGTAATTCCCAAACTGCACATGGTATCATACATATTTGATCACTTTCATAACAACCAACGTTAATGCCAGACTGTTTCAGTCATGACCTCAGATGCTCCTCTGCATAACTGCTAATATATGAAATTTTATCTGCAGATTGATAGCCCCAGAACTGACGCAAACACGAGGAATTACTAAGCGTATTTTGGCTTTTGCTCTTTCATGGCTGCCAGATCATGAATATATATAGCATTATCAAGATCGGCTGGCATTTGCAGCAAATGCGTTTAACTCTACCTCTCCTGGCATACATACTGCTGTTCCAAAACATCAGAGGAAGGGGTTTTGGACACAGAGCGGTGTGTATCTTCAAGCTTTAGGGGAGACATGTGTGCAAAAACAGGCAATATGTCAACCCAGAGGTCATGGAAAAAAATCTCTGTCTCTCTCTCTCGCTTTCTCTCTCTATCTCTGTGGCACGTGACTTGATGGGAGCCAGTGTGATAGCATAGGCTTGACCAGTTGGGTGCTGTCTTCATACTCATTACCGGATGCAAATGAAAGGGGTATACATGTTTAATATTTAGTGGCAGCAGAAATGTCAGGGCCGGCACGAGATGGAATTAAACAGCACTGTCAGCGTAAGTGAACTCGGGGCTTTCTCAGCTATTTCACTTCATATTGAGTTACTGTCACAATTTATTTCACAGGCAAAGCTCATGCGCGTGCAAAAAATGCCCTGTGATGCCTTAAGGAAGCGAGGAAATGCGGTTTGTAAAGTGTGTGTGTGTTGAAATCTCCTTTTCAAAGAAAACTTCGATATAAGTAATCCCTCTGCTCAATGAAGCTTAACAAATGTGTCATCTTTTTCACACCAACAATAGCCGGCAATTGCACAAGCACCAGTGTTGTAATTTAAGTCCGGTGGGTTTTCGCATAACGACCAATCCCACCACACTGGTAAGTGGTAATTTCCCAGGGTGTCCAATAAGAAGCAGGATATCCAAAGTACCTTTAAATGTGATTATATTCAAAGAAACAGCACCGTCTCGCCCCTCCGTGAAAATCTCAGCGTGATTTTTCAATGTCTACCCAACAGCGGTACTTCTTAACACTTGGTCCTGAGAAAAGGGGGGAAAACAGTTTGTGGAAGAAGGCTTTGTGAGAGGAGAGCCTCCACAAGTGCTTATTTTAATCAGCTAGACTGGAAACTATAGGGACTTAATTAAAGCACTGCTCTGGAGAGCATTAGTTAGGCAGACAGTATCTTCACACCAGAACACATCTCTCCCTGATGTTTTTATCTGTGCCAGTAGGGTCGCTGAGATTATAATATTATAACATTATCTATTCAAATTGTGTGCCTGCTTTTTTGACACCTCAGCCCTGTTATTTACACACAAGGTCTTTGCTGTATAAATATTCAGCTGGGCTTATTCACTGAATTGTGGACTGTTTCAGACAAATTTATTCAGTGCTTCAGCTGTGACGAGTGCTTGGACTGGCAGTAGATGTTTTGGTTGAAAATACAATGTTTGTTGGATTCGTCTATGCAGCATTAATGAACAACAGGGATTCTGTCCAAAACTGTATTGAGAATGTTTTTTTTTTTAATTCATTAATTTTTTTTTTTTTTTTTTTTTTTTTTGAATTTGCAGTTCAAATTTAAATGTAAGAAAGTTCAATTTAATTGAAATTTCAAAGTAAATGATATAACTTTATATTTAGAAAAGTAGTTTGCCAAGATATATTTGATGGCTTTCCTTTTTTTTTATGTGAAGAATTATGGGCCTAACAGACAGCGTATATGTTTATGTTTACAAAACAACAATGTACCAAAAAAAAAAAAAAGTTTATTGCATTTTTGAACATTTTTGTTGTAAAAACAATCCCCATTCGCATGGATCCACGAAAACAAATAAAATGCTGTGCATTTTAAACACTATGCAACTGCACACATACGCCTACACAATTCACGTTTTTGCAGTTTACATGGAGACGATAGCAGTATTGTTTTTTAAAAATGTGCACTTTGAAACTCATTTTCAAAAGTTTACATTTTCAGGACTCCAAAATGCTGTTGCCATATAAATGAACAGCCAAAACTCATAAAAAAAAATAAATAAAAATCTTAGTTTAAAACAGTGTTGTGTGAACATACCCTCAATCCAGTTCAGCTTATTCACTCATAAATTGAAAGCGAGAGAAAATTCTTTCTGAATTTTGAACTTTTAGTTCAGAATTTTGGCCAACCTAAATAAATTCAATGAAGTACTTTGTTCTTGACAGCCGATGAAGTGCGTTCTTTAGGTATTGCGTTGACCTTTGACCTTTATGTTCTTTTACCTAAGTCCTAAACAATTAGAATTTAACCATTTAGAAAAATTTGAATTTGTATCATTAATACTGCATTTTTGAACTTTCCATTTATTTGCCTTCTGCATACCACCATATATAGTAAAGAAATACATATATTGAAATGCAGGGCTTTATCCTTTTTAACATTCCCCTTACAAATAAACTACAATGGGCAATGTAGGTTTATGAATTGATATTCACTACTAATACTAACACATAATATTGATGGTGACACAAGATAAAGACTATTTCACATTGGGTCTTGCGCATGTAAATTAAAGTTTTCTCACTCCTAATTCAAAGTGCAATATTGCAAATGACTATTGAGAAGTGTGAAAGGTTACCGCGTGGAGGAAACAAGCAGCTCCCTTCAGCCTGAGATGAAGAGGGAGGGAGAGTGGAGAAAGAGAGAGGCATTTTATTATTCCAAGGTGAAAGCTTTAAAACAGCATTCTAAATGTTACCCTGCTGTTCAAGATCATGAAAACCTTTCATTTCATGCAAATGAACAGCACAAAGCATGGAGCTTAATGTAAACGAATGCTCCTTTTGTACTAGTGTAGGTGCTGGGGGCGGGAGATCAGAGAGCAAGAAACCGAGAGAGAGAGAGAGACACGGGGAGAGTGAGACACAGGCCAGGAATAAAATTCCCAAGGATTCTTTAATTGCTGTCTGAAATTATGTAAATCCCTGCAGAAGGCTGTGTGCAATTATCCTGCTCCTGTGGCTGCCAGCTTCACTAATGTCTAACAAAATATCTGAGCTTGACATTTAGACGCGCTAATGCAAATGAGAATTCATTTTTCCTCCAAGACAAAGGGCAATCCAAAGATCACATCATTTTGATAAAATAAAGGTCCAAAACTGGGTTTACTATCACAGACCTTGTACAGAAGGTGAGGCGAAGAAGACTTTTCTAGATAGATTATGAATTCGGAAATACTGTAAAGTGTTATTCAGGTATTAAATCAAACATTAAAGGTTAATGAGTTTAAAATCAACAAGGGGTAGGGTTACGTCCCTTTTAAACTGCTGGTGAAGGTTATGCATCTTGCCAACAGAGGACACCTGAGAGAGTTTGTCTTTAAAAAGTGATTCACACTGTAAAGCACCTTTTGCTCGTGCCCTGCGAATTCTGGTTGCTATGTGTTTTCGGAGGGCTTCCTTTTCTTCCATTAATCTCTTTGGGTTACAGAGATGGATGCTCGTGCAGGTGTAGGGGCCCGGCTGTGCTCCCTAGTGAGCAGCTCAGTGCATGTGTCCCCACTGTGGGGGCCACACCTCCCATCTTTACCAGGCCAAGCAGGAGCACCATCCGTCTCTACCTGCACTTTCCCGCTGGGCCCTGGGGACCTGCATGCAGACTAGGGAGGGAAATAGGAAGAATCAGCACCCTCTAAGGAAGAGCTTAGATCTCGGTATGCTAAGTGTGTTAAACAGTATGCGTAACGAAAGAGATGGGAATTCTAACCCCATTTTCTTTTGTTTTACATTATAAAACAGGGACACATAGAAAGCCAAACATTTAGGGAAGACTGAAATATGTCTGGGCACTAAATATGATGCTTTGGACATTCAGCTGTGCAATGACACTAACTAGACTGACTGTAGCCATGAGCAAGTGAATATCTGAAGGCAAATATATGGCTGGCTGTTTAGACGTAGTCGAATGCAAACCACAGTTTTAATACACAGTTTAACACTTTTTTCTGACATTAGTAACATCCAGGGCTGTTATAATAATTAAAAGTAAAACCATAAAACTAAAATTTTATTCTTTTAAATATTGTTACATAAAATTATTATTTAAAAAAAATAATTTATAAAACAAACTTTCAAAATTTCTAATTTTCATTCAAAACAGAGATAGATAGATGGATGGATGGATGGAGAAGGGAAGAACGAACGAAAATAACCTTTACTTGACACCAAAATAACTAAGACTTAAAACTGAACAAAATATTAATTAAAAAACTATACAGACATTTTTTAAAATAATAATAATAATAAGAAAGACAAAATGGAACAAAATTACAAAAATGAAAATATAAAAAAGCAGTGCTGTTTATTTCACTAAAATGAAAATATAAAAATATAGTGTCTTTAATATATATATATATATATTTTTTTTTTTTTATTTTTTTTTTTTTCGCAAAATGTAAAAAAAGTGACCACACATAGTCCGGTGAAAAACAGCCCTTTCGAAACATCCCCCCATCACCTCTGGACCTTACAGCTCCTCACTGAGCTGTAGTGCAGCACAGAACATGAACGAAAAGAGAGTTTAGTTGTAGGGGTAATGCAGGGCCGTAATGGGGTAATCAATCATCATTTTTGGGAGAAGGTAGAGGCAGGGTTATACTCAATAATGTCAGAGCACCTTTCCTCTCCTCTCTCTCTCTGTATTCAGTGGGAGAGTAAGCAGCAAATAGGCCACACTGTCCCACTCTCTGACTGCTTAAGTACTCACACCTTGACACTCACAGAACAGGGGGTATCCCATGTGACACCTGTGCGAGGATGACTTCTGTGCACACAACCGCTGAATGAATATGACACAGTTTAAGAGAATGGTGATCACACTGGAATATTAATACAGAGTATTTATTGAAGTTGGCATGAAATGAATTCAGCCTGCCTAAATTTCTAAATTCATGTTATAGATCTTATTAATAGATCATATTGTGGTATTTTTTAAATGTTTTGACCTCATAATATTTAATGAAAATATAACTGAAACTTCCGGGAAAATTACACACTTCTCTCTGGTATCCACTTCTTGGATGTACATCACAATACGGAAGAAAAGATCTGTCACTACTTACTTTTCTTTATACATTCTTTATACATTCTTTAAAGTTTATTTTCTTCTTCTTTTTTAACTTAGCTTACTATTCAGAAACTATATGTAACCTATTCATAGACTGATCCCCACTAGTAAGAGTTCTAAATATTTAAAAATATATTATTAATGGCTCAAGTCTATATTTTATAAAGATTAATGTAAATATAAACACTTTTATAGACTTATGCTCACCAAGGCATAGTTTATTTTATCAAAAATACAGAAAAAAAATAATGTTATATAGTATTACTATTTAAAATAACTGTTTCAAATTATAATAAATTTAAATTTATTTCTGTTTTTCAGCAGCCACTACTCTAGTTTTCGGTGTCTCATGATCCTTCAGAATTCATTCTAATATGCTGATTTGCTGCTGAAGAAACTTATTATTACCAATGTTGAAAACAATAAAATAAATAAATAATATTTTTTAAAAGATTTTAAAGATAAATCTTTTGTAACATTGTAAATGTCTTTACTGTATTTTTTTAAAAATATCAATCTAATATTAATATATGTACAGTGGGGCAAATAAGTATTTGATACACTGCCGATTTTTCAAGTTTCCCCACTTACAAAGAATGGAGAGAGCTGTCATTTTGATCGTAGGTACACCTCAACTGTGAGAGACAGAATATAAAAATAAAATCCAGAAAATCACATTGTATGATTTTTAAATAATTAACTTCCATTTTATTGCATGAAATAAGTATTTGATCACCTACCAACCAGCAAGAATTCTGTCTCTCACAGACCTGTTAGCTTATCTTTAAGAAGCCCTCCTATCCTCCACTCATTACCTGTATTAATTGCACCTAATTGAACTTGTTACCTGTATAAAAGACACCTGTTCACACTCTCAATCTATCAGACTCCAACCTCTCCAATATGGACAAGACCAAAGAGCTGTCTAAGGACACTAGGGACAAAACTGTAGACCTGCACAAGGCTGGGTGAGAAGGCAACAACTATTGGTGCAATTATTAGAAAATGGAAGAAATTCAAGATGACTGTCAATCTCCCTCAGACTGGGGCTCCATGCAAGATCTCGCCTCGTGGAGTATCAGTGATCCTGAGAAAGGTGAGGGATCAGCCTAGAACTACACTCCAGAAAATTACTTTTTCGTGTAGGGCCAGGCAGGTTTGGACAGCTTTTTTCCCTTATTAATAAATTAAATCATTATTTCAAAACTGCATTTTGTATTTACTCAGGTTATCTTTGTGTAATATCAAAATCCTAATACAATACTAATATTTAAATGTCACATGATAATGAATCATCACATAAAAAATAAACAAATAAATACCATTAGGCCTATATTATAAAATGCATAACAGAGCATGGTGACTTATTAATTTAACTTGTTAAGGGTTATCATTAAGTTTTATTTTTTGCCAACAGTTTGACTCAGTATTTTCATTGCATTAAAAATACAAAACCCCATAAAGCATCAAATATCATGACTTATAAAAGCTCAATTCATTGTAGTAGTGTTTACAGCAGAGTACCACCCACTCACAAGAGTCTCCACTCATCCTGTCATTTAGCCTCCTCTGAGCACCATTCACTCAAAGGTCAACAAACGCCCTGTGACAGCACGCCCTTCCTCCCCCAGCAGCTCTGCCATTGGTCCTGCTCTCTGTTAGATCACACACGCGTGTGTGTCATCTGCCCTGCCTCCAGAGAGACTTCACTTAACAAGGCCGTAAAAGCGCGGCTCACAGCATTAGATGATTGTGCTTGCGCAGGGTATTGTGTCCCGGCTAGTTTCTGTCAAAGCGTGACGTCCTCGCTTTTGACGTTTTGGCTCCGTATGCCAAAATGTGCGTAGCAAAATGATATGGATGGGTGTCACAGGAAGTGAGGGATGGCGAGAGAGAGAGCATGAGTGAGACTGTTTATGTTTTGCTGAGTTTCTCAAATCAAGTCTCTTAAATCAAGTGTCTGAAGAATGGATTGCGGGTGTTGACCATGAGAGCTTATCGGAATTGTCTGTTAGACAGAGCAACTGTAACGCTGTTTGACAAAGCAAACAGACAGTTGAAAGACAGTGACGGAAGTGCTATGCAAGCGTACAGTTTAAAAAAAAAAAAAAAGAAAAAAAAAAAAAGCCCGGTATGTGCTTCTCGTTATAATCATTCCATAGTCAATAAAAAAATAATAAAGCAATTGAAACAATTTAAAGTAAACATAGGACAACAAAATGTGTGTGTGTGCGAGAGAGATATATATATATATATATATATATATATATATTTTTTTTTTATTTGTCTGTTGTTTGTTTGTTTGTTTTCTTGTTTTTGTGATTACACTGTAGGATGTATTGCAAATGAAACAACAGAGAATAATTAAGCAAAAAAGTACCTAAACTATAAACGTTTTAACTGTAATTAGTTTTATGTAGGCCTATATTGTCATTCTCTGTCTGTCTGTAAATTAATTTTGGGGATTTTTTTATATTTTATTATCCACTATATTTACTATAATGTTTTTAGTAGTAGTATTAGTAGTAGTATTTATTTTTGCTGTTGTTGTTGTTGTTGTTAACTTTGTTCTCGTTGTGTCATTTTTACCTTTTGTATTAAATAATGTTGTAGTTGCCAGCTCTGGTTGTAAAAAGGTCTGGTCTTGATATAAAAAGCCCAGTCCCTGGATTACACTTCCTCTCCAGCTCCCCTTGGTTAGAAATCAGCCAGACTGCAGGTGCCTGTGGCGTCGTTCCCTCATTCCCTGCCCTGACCTCTAGTATTTCCCCACACACACACGGCTTCCTCTCCGGCCATCATGCCCTGTTCTCTTCTAACTTGAGGCGACACATCATAATAACTGTAAGAGGCCTCTCCTGTCCTGTGTCAGGCCTGCACAGATTAGTTCCTCTCCACCAAACCCAGGTCATTTTCTCTCCCCTGCTGAATACATTTGGAGATCACACACTCTTTCTTGTCTTAAACTGTGGAGATTATCTAAACAGAGGCTTTTCTTATTTCACTCAGGACAGATGCATCGTGGTTTTAGCACTAGAAGTTTAAAGCTAATTCAAAATTTGCTAATATAAAAATAATATATGTAATGGGGCGAACGAGACGCGAGACGTGCGGATCCATGTGCAAGCTTTTATTAATAAACATGGTCAATAACAGGCAGGATTATCAAACAACAGCGAACGGGTATGGCACAGGCAAGACACAAGAGTATTCCTAGAACAAGCGTGGGTCTTTGATCGGCAAACAATATCCAACAGGGTGAAGCAAAGGGTTAATCCAGGAAACACGGGCAAGAATCGAAACACTAGAAAACACACAATGCAAGGCAAGACTAAGACAACAAAGAGGGTTCCGTATCACAGCTAGAACTAGGAGAGAGTTATAAATGCAGAACAATACTGGAACTAAACAGAAAAACACAGAATGGCTCGGTAAGGCAGCTAACACTAGGGGAGTGATAAACGCAATACAATACTCGGCAGAGAGGAAGAGGAAGTCCAGGGTTTATGTAGGGTGTGTGATCAGTGCAATCAGCTGTGTGATCAGTGCAATCAGCTGTGTGTCGTCAGTGCAATGGATGATGGGAATTGTAGTCTGAGGTGGCGTGCAACAGTTAGTGTGGTGCAAGAGTCCATGTGGTGAGCGAGTGACCTCTGGTGGCGAGTGAATGGAAATTCATAGACCAGATTCATGACATATACACAAATATTTTATCAATGTATTTGTTTTCTTTGAATTATTATTATTATTGGTGTTGTAGTTTTCTGATTTTTAATGAAATTAAATTAGTAAATAAATCAAATTTATAGATTGAAAAATGATTTACATTTTAATATTTTTAAAAATGTTTTATTACATTGATTTTTTTTTATATATATATTATTTAAATAAAGCTAAACATAAACACACTATTAAAATAGCATTAAACATGAGTATAATATATTACAAAAGAAGCTTTGAGAATAATTCTGTTTTCCTGGAAGAAAAAAAAAACGACAACACAAATGTGCAAAGATATGTTATCTCTTGTACATGACATACTATATCTGTTCATGTTACATTATACAGAGTGTCAGTCAACTTACCTCTGGGGAGAAACACACCATCTCTCAAGTCTGTGTCATCTTCCCCCTCCGTGCCTCTGCTATAGTTACCCCTCAGATTAATAATGAATATAGTTAATCAGCACAGAGAGAGAGACAGAATAATTAAGTCACAGCTGGCAGAGGTAAGGTGAGGTGGCATTCCATTGGGTCACCACTGTTGTACCATGTGACCGTGTCCCACTTCCTCCATGAAACCAATTTTTCAATTTCTGATTAGCCAAGCATTTGCAAAGTGATAACATATAAACAATTTCTTAAATATTTATTTAAACGCTATGCTTGTCACACAATAAAACCAGAAATATGGATGGCTTCAGAAGCTGTATTAATAAACCAGGTCAAATATCTTTCATTCTTTATTCATCAACAATGGGAGTTAATAAGGAACATTGAGTAATGTGAACGGACAGCGTGTATCATTTCTCGCTGGCTGCTAGATCATATTTCATAAAGAGTGTGTTTGAATTTTTATGTACAGTGTATGCAATATTCATGATAAACTGAATATGTAAATGCGTAACCTTTATTTATGAGCCTGCGGTGTTACTCTGCTTTAAAGTATCGCTTTGGATGATAAGATAAATCGATGCAAATGCTTATTAGGTGACTTCTAATATGATTAATGATTAGCAAAGCTTAATTAGTACATTAATGAAGTAATAATCGTACCATGTGTGCAGTGCTTTATTCGGATCTGTGGAGGTTAACATATGCCCATCCAAAAACATGTTTACCTCTTTTGACTGATTTTGCTCATCCCATGTGGCCGGGATAAAATCTATGCTCATGTTCCCCCTTTCAGTGAAGGAATTTCCCCATGAAAATAATTTATATTTTCGGGCAAACAGTGACAGATTTTTTTGCTCCTAAACTCATATTTCCCCTCCTCCTTTAAACAGTTTGACTTCATGAAAATCTGCATGTTTATTTTGATGACTCGACGGGGATGCAGCACGCATAAGCGAGTGTGTCTGAATCTTTTAGTCACCTATTTAATCCTAATGCTTTTGTCCCTTTCATTTCCTCAGCACGGCCCTGGAGAAATTACGAGACCCGATGCCCGTGCAGCCATTTTTTGTTATTGTTTAGAGAAGCGGTTAGCATGCAGAGGTGAGTTCCAAACACAATTTTACATCCACTTATGGAAATCCATTGTTCCTTGAACATTTTCACATACAAACCAATATATGCTCTCGTAAAAGGTCTGAGACCTCAATTACATCAAAGGCAGTTTGTCCCACAGCATGTCTTCAGCCGGAGAGCCTCGCAGAGCTGTGTCAATGCTACCCCCTTGTGACCGCTTTAGTGCAGGAGCAATGTAAGGAGCAATGTAAGGAGACAGAAAAAGATGAGAATACGTCTTTTTTTCTCCATTTCTATCCAGTTAAATGGGTAGTTTTACGCAACTCCAAAAACTGTGCTAAATTCTGTTACGTCTCAACAAATGTTGTCCCTTAAAAATAATTTTGTCTAGAAAATCTGGGAGATCTTTACAAAGACACACTAAATGAGAGGTAATTGTATTTAAATTGTGAATTGGAAAAACCCTGCTCACTGCTCTTGTAAAAAAAACAAAACAAAAAAAACCATATATATATAAACAAGAACAGAATGGCAGCTTCTTAAACCGATCTCTTTCATTAGGGTGCCGGGACGTCATGCAATGTGCTATGTTGACACACAGACAGGTATCTATGTCAGAAGCACGGGAGTGTGTTCTTTTCGGGCGGCACTTCCACCCGCTGTCCTACTCCACGCGTGTGGAAGGCACACAGTCTTTCATTGTGAGCAGTTGAAAAGACATAATTAGACACACAGATATAATTCAGCGCTGCCGTGGAAAAGCTCGCTTGTCAAGCCAGGCAGCTGGAGAAGCGCGCCAGCCTTCAGAAGTGCAGCTTGCCGAAGGCCCCCGCTTTTATTCCCTGCAGTTTTGTCTACCTTCAAAGCGCCCATCTCGAATTGAAAACTTAGCAGACTTTCCCCATCTTGTGCCAATTGGGTTGCGGCGCCGGTGAATGCGTGACGCGCGAGAGACAACCGTAATTGTGGCGTATGAAAAGCGCGATCGATATCGCGTGTATGAAATGACATATAGCATATATTAATACATTTAACTACGTAGGGAGCAAGCTGGAGATCTTCATTTGTTATCCCCATCCACATATATCAGACCAAACTTAACATTTTAGAGCTCACAAACTCACGAAATCTGACATCAGAAGACTACGGAGGGTAGTCCATACTGCTAAGCTAATCATTGGTACAACCCTCCCCACTCTCCAAGAGCTGTACTTATCCAGAGTGAGCAAAAGGGCTGGTAAAAATCACTCTGGACCCCTCACATCCAGCACACTCCCTCTTTGAACCGTTACCGCTACAGAGCTCTGAGCACCAGAACGACCAGACACAGGAACAGTTTCTTCCCTCAGGCAATCCATCTCATGAACACTCAACAATAAACGTGGAACACACAACTAATACACTATCCATTCACCACACTCACTTATTTTATTTTTATTTTCTCATTTCTAATTTGCACATACTTGACCTGTACATACATATTTGTCTATATTATATATTGTGTTTTTGCTGCTTTGTGCATTGCCTATTTGGATATTTGTATATTATTCTTTTATTATCTGTGTCCTGTCCTGTTGATGTCTTTCTGTTGCACTGTGGAGCTTCTGTCACTACAACAAATTCCTTGTATGTGTAAACATACTTGGCCAATAAAGCTCATTCTGATTCTGATCCTGATTCTGAATAAAGCGGCCATAATTTACAGTCCCATCCCCACCCCGTGACACGCTGATAGGGGACGTCCAGTCAAGGCCAAGCCGCCGTTCTTCTCTGACACGCCGGATGGGCCGGTGGCTCAAGATGTGTCAATCACAAAGGCGGGCCGCTGCCCAGCGTCTCCCATTGACTTTCTTTCAGCCCCGTCAGCAGGCCCAGACCATTTCATTAAGAGTGTGACCTGCAAGGGCCTCCTGTAATGGACAGCTTGATTTGTGTCGGGCTGGCAGGTCTCAATACGCTGCTGACTTTTATCTACTCAAGTATGTATATTATATGTGCCTGTCACTGCTATGACCTGCCCCAGTTTCCTGTTCTCTCCCTCCGATGTGTTTGTTCTCTGGTTTGGTCATCGGTTGCACTTCATTTCACATGTACTTACAGTGTACTTACCTAAGAAAGGACTGGTAATTAGGTAACTGCATGGCGTAGGTTTAGGGTTAGTACCTAGTTATAGTAATTACTTTAATAAGTACATAGTATGTTCATGAGGAACAGGACTGCAAAATAAAGTGCTACCTGGTCATCCCTTCCTCTGTGATTCCATGGCACTGAATTGACACATTTCAGATTTAAGTTTGAGCAAGATGCAGGTAAAAATAAGTACAATGTTGTAGTGGAAATTGTGTTGAAAAGGGGGGTTTTGCCAATGCTTCTAATTAAAATAACGATTACAGCTAATTAAAGTGTTTATATGAGTGTAATAATGAAAGTTATGCCATTTACTCAGCTTTGTTGTTGCAAACCTGATTCACTTTCTGTCTTCTGCGAAACACAAAAGGAGACGTTTAGTAGAATGTCCTGGCTGCTTTGCCATATGTTGTCAATGAATGTTGAACAAGAGCTGTTAAGAGAATTTTTTTTTTTTTTTGCATATACTCAACCATGGTGCTGTCTAGCAATGTGATTTCAATTGACACACTATGACTTAATATCTCACACTTGCAGTAGTATTTTTTTTATTGACTTTAAATATCTCGTAATATGACTTTCTCATTTTAAAGTACTGCATGTCTCATAATTATGATAAAAATGCAAGAACCAAAGATATTTGATGTTGCTGACCAATTTTTGAATGTACACACAGAAATTTGATTTTAAAAGTAATAGAGAGGAAGATTGTCAGATGGTCAATTTATCACATGAATTGTAATCGATGGCATTAGATGGGTTGAATCATAAAACACCTGAGTCATTTGGCTACTTTTATGGATGCTTTTTTTTGTAATTTGGATGCTTTTTTCTGTAATATTTCTTGACAGCCCTAGTCTCCATTCACTTTCATTGTATTGAAAAAACGCAGTAGGAACATTCTGTTAAAGGGGTCATAAGATGCTTTTTTAAAGATCATTATTTTGTGTATTTGGTGTAACAGAGTATCTTGACATGCTTTAATGTTCAAAAAACACATTATTTTTCAAATGCTGTACATTATTGTAGGACCTCTATGCCCCGCCTCTCTCAAAAGTCCCTCCTTTGGACAAGCGCAGTCTGCTCTGATTGGCCAACTGGCACAGTGCATTGTGATTGGCCGAACACCACAAGCACCAGTCGGAAATGTTTTCATAATTGAGAGCTTTAGTTTTCAAAGTAAATATAAAGACAGTTAACAATGTCCTTAATTTTATCATCAGTTCAAGCCTGAAAGGGGAACAGAGTCGCGTGACAGACACAGTGATGATGCTCCCTCCCTCTCTCTCTCTCTCTCTCTCTCACTCTCTCTCTCTCACACACACACACACACACACACACGACAAGTAAAACTCCGCATTTGAGCAGTCAATATCAAATACTTAAACTAATAACAAAACATACAGTCGCTGATTCAGAAGCGCCAGATTGCCATAAATCAAAATTACATCCTCTCCTAGGTTCACGAAACTGTCATCCATAAAATGCTTTGTGATAACATCTGGGTTGTGCTGTTCTGTTGTAAGTAATCCTAAATCGAGCGTTAGCGTCAATTCTGGCAGGTCACGTGAGTCAAGTTTGCATCAGCTGATTCTCAGCTGATCACATCTACCTATAGGAATACAACACCTATTGCGGCATTCCTATATAAGCTCTATTCAGTTTGAATCGGCAGCTTTTCCCGCTTGCTCAGGAGCAAATTAGACCGCAAATTCTATCTCTATGGGAAATCTTCAATCAGGAATTTTCATGGGTTCATTTCTCACAGAGTTCTCACCAGATTCAAGTTTGTGAACTTGAACGCGAATTCGCCGTGATTGATATAAGCTGATAGACTCGGAAGTGACCTGAGCAAGCACTGCTTCTCACAACGATATATCGTTGATATAGACTGCAATGCCCGCAATTCGCTGAAGTCGTGCTAATGTGACTGCATCAACAACACTTTTACAAGAGATCTGCTTTCCCTGCTGGAAGAAGCAAAGATATCACGGAGGGTTAAAGCATACGTAACAACTGAACTTTTAACCCTTTATTCATCTCACTCTGAATGTCTTCACAAAGCTAAGCGAAGTTCTTTTCATTCTCATTGCCTTATGCTATGTTGGCAATTATGCTATCAAATATTGCTTGTTGTTTAAGGCAGTTGTTCAGTAACATGTTTGTTTGCTAGACATGCTGTTGCTTTAGGCTCATTGGTGTATCTTGACACACTGGTAACATTACCCAGTTAAATTTACCACAGCCAGGCTTATTTTTAATCTGTTTAAGGCTATCTGATATGAAACAGGCTTGCTGCTTAAGGCTCATCTAGTATTGGGAATTGTGTTTCATTAAACTTATCCTACCATTATTTTCAAAACGCTGTGTTTTAAGTTAGTGATATGCTGTTGCTTTAATTAGTGTACCTGTAACATGCTTGATACTAATGGGCAGTATAGATTTTGCTACCAAAGGTTATTAATGCTAACGGTTATCTGGATAAGGGCTACATGGTGTTGCCTAAACTTCGGCTATTGACCATATGCTGTAGCTACTGCAATAAAGGGGCATGCTGCTCTTCTCAGCTGCTTATTAAAGAAGAGCACCCCTTCGCTGCTTCTCTTCTTCTTAAAGGGCGTGCTGCCCCAGTCTATGCTATTTCAGAAGGTATTTGCTTTAAAGCTGTTAGGGTATAGGGATTTCGCTTGCTTTTTAGGGCTTATCTAGTGCTCAGTATCATGTTTGTTGCTAGACCTGCTTGCTGCTTTAAACTATTGGTGTTACTGCAAATGGTACTTCGTTAAATTTGCAACAGCAAGAAGCTAATGTTTTGCTGTTGTTTAGACCATCTGATTGTTCTCGAAATATGCTTGTTGCTTATGGCTCATCTAATATTGGGACTGCTATTTCCTTAAGTTCTTGACTACTGCAACATGATGTGATTTAAGCAAGCAACATGCTTGCTGCAAGCTATCGAGTGTATTGGTAAGGTTTTTGTCTTCGCTCATGTGGGTTGTCAATTGAGGACACGTAACACAACGAGCACAATGTCAGTGGGAGACGACACACTTGTAAACTGATGAGTTGATTTGAGTTGTTATATGCTGTTTTATAGAGTTTTTAAATGTATGCTGAATCTTTTAGGCCAGGTAGAACCGGCGATCTCTTGAACCATTCATGTTTTCTCATATGGCTGCAGTGCACTGTTTGCTGCAGATTAGGCTGCCAATTTTAGTGCGTTTTCTGCATCTTTTTCAGGTATTGCATTAAAGGGGCTTGCTGCTCTTCTTAGCTGCTTATAAAGAAGAGCACCCCTTCGCTGCTACTCTCCTCCGGTAAGGGGCTGCTGCTCTTCTTAACTGCTTATAAAGAAGAGCACCCCTTCACTGCCTTCTTCCTGCTGCCCCAGTCTCTGCTATTTTAAGAAGGCTATGCTTCTTTCAGAATGCCATCAGTTGTGGTTTGGGCGGTTCTGGCCTATCGTGTGTTGGGGGGTTCTGGCCTTTCGTTTGTGTTGGGGGGGTTATTATTATTATTATTATTGCTGCTCTCCCTGCTCATTCATGACAGGCTGCATGGATGGACAGGGAGTTTTGCCCAGAACAGAACCATACCGCCAAACCAAACTTTATGCTGAGTATCTATCATTTTGACGATAGTGGTCCTGACAGAAATCGAGCGTTAGCGTCAATTCTGGCAGGTCACGTGAGTCAAGCTTGCATCAGCTGATTCTCAGCCGATCACATCTACCTATAGGAATACGACACCTATTGCGGCATTCCTATATAAGCTCTATTCCGTTTGAATCGGCAGCTTTTCCCGCTTGCTCAGGAGCAAATTACCCTCCTCCATCCCCAACTCCTCCTTTCGCGCAGTCAGGACTTTGCTTTCTGATTTTACTTGCTGAATCAGACTTCTTGAATAATGTTACACTTAAATATCATTGAGTACATCAATGATATCTGCTTTGTTCTGTTCTGTTAACCCTTGGGGGGTTATTATTATTATTATTATTATTATTATTATTATTATTGCTGCTCTCCCTGCTCATTCATGACAGGCTGCATGGATGGACAGGGAGTTTTGCCCAGAACAGAACCATACCGCCAAACCAAACTTTATGCTGAGTATCTATCATTTTGACGATAGTGGTCCTGACAGAAATGCATCTACTTTCGGAAAGGCCAAATAAAGTGCTTTTGCTTTCGCACAGAAACACACAGTGACTCCCCGACATGGCTTCATCAACAATACTGCGGTTACTGAAATCACGCCTTCTTTCCTCGCGTGAACATTTGGGCAGCATTACACAAATATTTCCACATCGTGACGTAGACATGGGGGCGTGTTTGAATGAGCCCTTTTAGGGGGGCGTGGCAGAGTCTCAACTTTGATGAAAAAATATCTCTCTGGTTTTGAGATCTTAGTCTTTGCAACTTCAGGGATCTTATCTATGCACAATCAGCTTGTAACACTCCAAAGAGAAAAGGAAAACTTGAAACCCCTTTAAATATCTCTTTTTGTGTTATATATGAATTTTAAACATCATGAGGCTAAGTAAATGATGACAGAATTTTAACTTTGAGAAAAACTGCTTCTTTAAATTGACTACTTACCGCAACTTGCAATATACTGAGCTCATACGTCAAAGTATGCACTTTTTGATTTTGAATACACAGATGGAATATTCTCTCTTTAAATCTCTCTCTCTCTCTCCCGGTCTTACTCTTTGCTTTTAAGAGTATGCACATGTGAATGACCTGCTACTTTTATTTATGGCTGATAATCACCCACCTCTACCCCCTAAGGACACCGCCTGCCTGCAAACATGACCAAAATACATATTTAGATTTATTTGTCAGCAACAGTCCAATAAAACATATCCTCTGCATGCTGCTCTCTAGGCTGGGGTCCCACGAGGAAGTGGCCGAGTGAAAAATGGTGTGCTTTCAAGCGTTAGGCAGAAAGAACGTGAACAATGTTCAAAGAATAGTGTGCTGCCTAAGTGTTTCTACGGAAGAGAGGAGAGAAGAAGAAAAGAGAAATGGAGAGATATGGATTTTCACAATCCAAAAGCCACAGAGGGCTTCTCTCTGAAGTCCCAGACACGGCATGACCATTGTTTCCTACTTCACACCATTCCTACCTGACTCTTTTTCCTCACTGAGTCTCTCGTTCCTCTACGATTTGACCTATGTGAGCTAAATGAAGCCCATCTGACATCTGTTTGAGTCGCATATGTGGACAATTAAAGATGAACTACATGGCCAAAGTAAATGAGGTTAAGAGTTTCACATTCTACTGATCAATAAAAATAAAGTCGTGTAATGAAATAAGTTTTGCCTGTGTATGATTTCAGCTTTTATTATGTGATTTATGAAGGAAAAGAGGCTGAGAAGAACAGGGATTTGTGCCCTCGCGTGAAATGAAAGCCGGATTGTGTGGGGAATCCCATCGTGCACCACCAATGCATTCCCCCGGGTGTTTGTGGCAGAACGGCGGTGTATCTAATGTGACCGCAAACCCAATGGAGAGCCAATAAAACCAAGGTCTGACAGCCTGTGCTGGCAGGGGAACTCGCAGTGTGACGGCAGCCAGTTTGGTGGCCCTACTCATCTTCCGCACAAATCTCGGCCCTTTTGTTCCCATTTTTTTTGCTCTCTCGCTAACGAGAGCCAGCGCAGTGTGGAATATTGTCACCCACAAA
The DNA here is from genome assembly GCF_936440315.1 of Barbus barbus. Taxonomy (NCBI): domain Eukaryota; kingdom Metazoa; phylum Chordata; class Actinopteri; order Cypriniformes; family Cyprinidae; genus Barbus; species Barbus barbus. Next base: position 13,752,290 of record NC_136756.1, read on the forward strand.
TGTAAAAAAGAATGGCTTGGATCCGATGCTAATGGCGCTGAAGCAGAAAGCTTGCAAATCCAGCTGAAGGGTAAATGGGGACACATCTTTGTTGTTGTTGTTCTTGCAGCTGTTCCTGTTGTTTTCTGTTGTTGTTTGCATTGCTAGGCCTGGGGGTGCCAGCCAACGAGGCAAAAGCCAGACCCGCAAGATTGTTAACACAGAATGTCAGCCTCCATCTCTGAAGGAATCATTATGGAAACCACAGTTTGTTTGTATATTCAGCCTTCCAGCCTTCGGAATTCTAATTGGTGGAGTTAATTAGGTGCTCTTTCGAGGTCTATGGGTCGCATGTGGTCCCGAAAAACTCCATACTCATGGTTAATTCAAGTGTTAGCTACTTTTAGATCAACAGGTTAGCTGTTATTTATATATATATATATATATATATATATATATATATATATATATATATATATATATATATATATATATATATATATATATATATATATATATATATATATATATATATTTATATATATATTTATATATATTTATATATATATTTATATATATTTATATATATATATATATATATATATATATATATATATATATATATATATATATATATATATATATATATATATATATATTTTAAATAATAATTATAATTAATAAATTAAATGTGTGTTTATATAAATGACACAAAAATAATGATTCACATAAAATAATCATTCATAATAATTATAAAACATAATAATAATAATGATAAAAATTATGGGGAAAAATACTTAGTGCACAGTACAGTGTGACTCATAAATCTAAATGTTTTGATATTTTATGAATTTTACTGTTCATTAAATATCATTAATTATGGGTTGTAATTTAGTTAAAAATTTGAGTAGGCTTTGAAAAATATTTTAAAAATTTCACTTTCATACCCAAAATGATCACGACTGACATTGTTACTTCACATCGAGAGAGAACTAAAAACTGCCTGTAGTCTAGCCATCTTCCCTGTGAACAATGACATTCTGCCAAGCTACTGTCACCTGAAACCATATATGACCACCACCGAGTACCTTCTTATTTCAAGCTGAAGACTTTTAAAATGTGTTCAGCATCATTATCTCCAACCTGAAGAATCTTGTGTAGCTGAAGCCAAAACTACATATGCCTCCTGCGGTCGCAGACTGAAAATATTGGTCACTCCCTCCCGCTATGTGCAATTAGTTCTGATCAAGAGGGATTATAAGCGGCGGCTAACGACAATGTGCAACTCGATGGTCCTGATAGATGGTCAATTCTAATGATCGGGTCAGGACGTTTATTGGATTTAAAACAGTCGTGATGGGCCCTTCTTAGCCTTGCCTGGATAATTATCACGTTCATGCATGATTTAAGGCGACAGTGAGCAACGTCAAGGGCCTTCCCTTTAATTTAATAATTTTGTTATCTATGCATTTATGCAAGACTTAACAAAGGGATGTCGAGGAGAGAATCAAATCAAGCAGAAGAAGATTAGTGTAATGGTGTGACAGAGCTAGCCAATGCACAGGGAAAAGTGTTTAGTGATGTCACATGGGTCGAAGCAGATACCACTCACCATGATATCAAATTCGATTAGGGTATGTATAGCCAAAATATTCAAGCTAAAGTAATTTGTCCGGTATCAGATATTTACTTTACTTTACTTTTACTTTTAGTCATTTAGCAGACGCTTTTATCCAAAGCGACTTACAAATAAGAAAAAGTAATTAAAAATAAAAGTTAAAACTCTGTAAATACTATCTACACACACATTTAAGAAAATACAGAAATGAAATAAATTTGAAAAATGCATACAACAACATATTGTAGATATGTTGATAGATAGATGAACAGATATGTCTGAATTCAAAATGGTGCCGCTGTGTTCGGACGCCGTTCAGGCCGCTCCGCTGAGATTTTGCTTTAACTTACTTTTTTACTTACTTTTACTTTCTCTTTTTACACATTCCACGTCGGCACTGATCACCTACAACATAGAAACACTTTTGGACATTGAAAAACCGCTACACCAACCTGTTTCAGGACACTTTATCCAGGAATCCTTCATGGCCTCTGGAGATTCTTCGGAACGCAGAGACGAACAATATCCCCCCGAGGCGACGGATCAAGAAACACCGCGGGAAACGTACTGGGATTCCAGATAGACTCCGGAAAATGTCCAATCCTTGGAAAATAAGATGGACCAGGATTAGTTTCCAACGGGACATAAGGGACTGCAACATCCTTTGTTTGTCAGAAATGTGGCTTTCGTCCATGATCCCGGACACTGCTGTAATGCCAAGTGAGAACTTCTCTGTTTTTCGGATGGACAGAACAGCAGAGGCCGGTAAATCCAGGGGTGGAGGAGTGTGTTTCATGATTAACAAGAAATGGTGTGCTCCCAGGAATATCTCCATTCTGTCGAGTTCCTGCTCGCCTAACCTGGAACATCTTTCCATTATTTGCCGCCCATTTTATCTGCCCCGGGAGTTTTCATCGATCATTGTTACTGCTGTGTACATTCCACCACAGGCGGACACCAGCTTGGCTTTGTCTAAGCTTCACGATGTGCTCAGCGGCTACATCAACAAACATCCTGACGCTGCCTTCATCATCGCGGGGGACTTTAACAAAGCCAATCTCAAGCAGGTCATGCCGAACTTTCATCAACACGTATCCTGTCCAACTAGAGGACCAAACACACTGGATCACTGCTACACTCAGTTCAAGAATGCCTACAAAGCCCGCTCACTACCGGCTTTTGGCAAATCGGACCATGCCGCCATTTTTCTAACACCGGGATACAAACAAAGGCTCGTTCAGGAACCTCCGGTGCAGAGAGTAGTGACGCGCTGGTCCTCCCACTCAGAGGCTATGCTGCAGTCAGCTCTTGATGACGTCGACTGGGACATGTTCCGGGCGAGTTCTTCTGACGTCAGCAAGTTCACGGATGTAGCATTAAGCTTTGTAAACACGCTAACCGAGCAAGCTACAGAAACAATAACGATAAGGACATTCTCCAACCAGAAACCGTGGGTGGACAGTACAATCCGTGCTGCGGTTAACACACGCACTGCGGCTTACAATGAGGCTCTTCTGACCGGGAATATGAGCGAGTACAAAGGATCGTGCTATGCTCTCCGACGCGCAGTAAGAGCCGCTAAACACAGATACAGAGAGAGAATTGAGTCTCATTTCCAGCTCAATGACTCTCGACGAATGTGGCAGGGACTGAGGACCATCTGTGCCTTTGGAAACAAATCCTCCGCGGAGGTGAGAGCAGATCCGTTGCTGGCCGACGAGTTAAACACCTTCTTCGGCCGCTTCGATTGCAACGGCGGCGGCGCGTCTCTGCCGACCAGCGTGTCAGGAAGCATTAGGCAGAGCAGCGATGATCCTGTAATCACCGTGTCGGAGGATAAGGTTCGGAGGGCGCTAAAGAAAGTGAATGTCAGGAAAGCAGCCGGACCTGACGGGATAACCGGCCGTATTCTGAGGTCCTGCGCCAATCAGCTCGCTGGTTTGTTCACGTCTATCTTTAATGAGTCCCTTGCTACCTCCGTGGTTCCTACCGCATTTAAAAAATCTGTCATTATCCCTGTGCCAAAGAACAATAAACCCTCTTGCCTGAATGACTATCGCCCAGTTGCCCTCACATCCATAGTCATGAAGGTTTTTGAGAGACTTGTAAAGAGCCACATCTGCTCCTCCATACCTGATACTTTGTACCCTCTCCATCGCCCAAATAGATCCACTGACGATGCCATCTCTCACGTCCTCCACTCTTCCCTCACACACTTGGACAGCAACAATGGGAATTATGTAAGGCTGCTATTCATTGACTATAGCTCAGCTTTCAACACTATAGTCCCCATCAAGCTGGCTTCTAAACTCACAGACCTCGGCCTAAACTCTTCACTCTGAGACTGGATTCAAGACTTCCTCACCGGCAGACCTCAAGTGGTGAAAGTTGGCCAGTTCATCTCAAACTCCATCACCCTCAACGTAGGAGCCCCACAGGGCTGTGTCCTGAGTCCCCTGCTCTACTCTCTCTACACGCATGACTGCGTATCCTCTCACAGCTCCACATCTATTATCAAATTCGCTGATGATACTGTGGTTCTGGGCCTCATCTCCAACAAGCATGAGACCGCATACTTGGATGAGGTAGAGAGACTCACATCATGGTGCCAGGACAACTGTCTCTCTCTGAATGTGAGCAAAACTAAAGAGCTGATCATGGACTTTAGGAAGAGACAGCAGCAGCCCTACACTCCTCTTATGATCAGTGGGACCCCTGTGGAGAGGGTGAGTAGCTTCAAGTACCTCGGTGTAAACATCTCCGAGAACCTGACTTGGACTACACACATCCAAACACAGGTTAAGAAAGCCAGGCAAAGACTGTACCATCTGCGACAGCTGAGGAAATTCAGGGTCTCACCAGCAATCCTGAAAACTTTCTATTCAGGGACCATAGAAAGTGTATTGACTCAGTGCATCTCAGTGTGGTATGGAAACAGCTCCAATCAGGACTCCAAAGCACTACAGAGAGTTGTGCGCTTAGCTGAGCGCATCTCAGGGTCTGCTTTCCCCTCTCTGCAGGACATCTACCTCAAACGCTGCAAAAGTAGAGCTGTTAAAATCATCAAGGACTCTAATCGCCCTGGTAACCATCTATTCACTTTGCTTCCATCTGGTAAGCGCTTCCGTAGCCTGATGGCAAAAACTGTGAATCTTAGAAGGAGATTCTTCCCTAAACAAACAATAGACACAATAGACACACAATAGACACAAAAAAGACACAATATAGACACAATAGACACAAAATAGACAAACACAATAGGCACAAAATAGACACAATCGACACAATAGACACAAAATAGACACACAATAGACAAAATAGACACACAATAGACACAAAATAGAAACAAAATAGACACAATAAACACAATAGACACAAAATAGACGCAACAGACACAAAATAGACGCAACAGACACAAAATAGACGCAATAGACACAAAATAGACACAATAGACGCAAAAGACACAAAATAGACAAAATAGACACACAATAGACACACAATAGAAAAAAAATTGACACAAAAAAGACACAAAATAGACACAATAGACAAAAAATAGACACAATAGATGCAAAAGACACAAAATAGACGCAATAGACACACAATAGACACAAAATAGACACAATAGACACAAAATAGACACATTAGACACAATAGACACAAAATAGACACAATAGACACAAAATAGACACAATAGACACAAAATAGACACAATAGACACAATATAGACGCAATAAACGCAACAGATACAATAGACACAACATAGACACAATAGACACAAAATAGACACAATAGACATAATAGACACAAAAGACACAAAAAAGAAGCAAAAGACACACAATAGACACATTAGACACACCATAGACGCAATAGACACAAAATAGACAGAGACACAAAATAGACACAAAAGACACAAAATAGACACAATAGACACACAATAGACACAATAAAGACAAAATAGACACAAAATAGACACAATAGACACAAAATAGACACATTAGACACAATAGACACAAAATAGACACAATAGACACAAAATAGACACAATAGACACAAAATAGACACAATAGACACAATATAGACGCAATAAACGCAACAGATACAATAGACACAACATAGACACAATAGACACAAAATAGACACAATAGACATAATAGACACAAAAAAGAAGCAAAAGACACACAATAGACACATTAGACACACCATAGACGCAATAGACACAAAATAGACACAAAAGACACAAAATAGACACAAAAGACACAAAATAGACACAATAGACACACAATAGACACAATAAAGACAAAATAGACACAAAATAGACACAATAGACACAAAATAGAAACAAAAGACACAATAGACACAAAATAGACAATAGACACACACAATAGACACACAATAGACACAAAATAGACACAAAAGACACAATAGACACAATAAACACAATATAGACGCAATAGACGCAACAGATACAATAGACACAACATAGACACAATAGACACAATAGACACAAAATAGACACAATAGACACAACATAGAAACAATAGACAAAATAGACACAAAAGAAACAAAATGGACACAAAATAGACACAATAGACACAGTAGACACAAAATAGACACAAAAGACAAAACATAGAAACAATAGACAACAAATAGACAGATAATAGACACAAAATAGACACAGACACAAAATATACACTATAGATACAAAATAGACACAAAATAGACAAAATACACACAAAATAGACACAATAGACACAAAATAGACACAATAAACATAAAATAGACACAATAGACACAAAATAGACACAATAGACACAATATAGACGCAATAAACGCAACAGATACAATAGACACAACATAGACACAATAGACACAAAATAGACATAATAGACACAACATATTAACAATAGACAAAATAGACACAAAAGAAACAAAATAGACACAAAATAGACACAAAAGACACAAAATAGACACAAAATAGACACAATAGACACAAAAGACACAACAGACACAAAATAGACACAAAAGACAAAACATAGAAACAATAGACAACAAATAGACAGACAATAGACACAAAATAGACACAATAGACACAAAATATACACTATAGATACAAAATAGAAACAAAATAGACAAAATAGACACAAAATAGACACAAAATACACACAATAGACACAAAATAGACACATCAAATACACAATATAGAAAATATAGAACATAGACAATATAGAAAATAGACATCAAATAGACAATATATAAAATAGACATCAAGACAATATAGAAAATAGACAATATAGAAAATAGACATCAAATACACAATATAGAAAATAGACATCAAATAGACAATATATAAAATAGACATCAAGACAATATAGAAAATAGACAATATAGAAAATAGACATCAAATACATAATATAGAAAATAGACATCAAATACACAATATAGAAAATAGACAATATAGAAAATAGACATCAAATACACAATATAGAAAATAGACATCAAATACACAATATAGAAAATAAACATAAAATACACAATATAGAAAATAGACATCAAATAGACAATATAGAAAATAGACATCAAATAGACAATATAGAAAATAGACATCAAATAGACAATATAGAAAATAGACATACAATACACAATATAGAAAATAGACATCAAATAGACAATATTGAAAATAGACCATATAGAAAATAGACATCAAATACACAATATAGAAAATAGACATCAAATACACAATATAGAAAATAGACATACAATACACAATATAGAAAATAGACATCAAATACACAATATTGAAAATAGACCATATAGAAAATAGACATCAAATACACAATATAGAAAATAGACATCAAATACACAATATAGAAAATAGACATACAATACACAATATAGAAAATAGACATCAAATACACAATATTGAAAATAGACCATATAGAAAATAGACATCAAATACACAATATAGAAAATAGACATCAAATATACCATATAGAAAATATGAACTCATCAATTGAACTTAAAAAAAATAGGTTACAAAGAAATAAAATTACTTTTTTTGTATAAATCTTTTTTCATACAAAAATATATGTATTTATGTATGTATATTTGTGTGTGTGTGTGTGTGTGTAAAGACATGTTACATTTGTTTGAATAAAAAAAATGAAATCATAATTCTAGTAAGAAATCAAAATATCAGTTGAATTAAAAATGAAGCTATTAAGAGATATTTGTCAAACTTTTTTCAATACAGAAAAAAAGATATTATATATATATATATATATATATTTAATATGTATTTTACAATTTCACATCATCTTTTTAAAATCCATCATATTCACATGAGTTTTCTAAAAGCAGCTCAGCATTTGTGAAATATTTTCTCTAAGGTATTGTAGATATCTTATAGGAAACCTGGAGCTTCACTGAGCAGCTACCACAAGTCAGATCTCACAAAACCTCAAAAAAAAAAAAAAAACATCTCAAAAACTTCTTCAGGTCACAAGAGAAACCATCATTGTAAACTTTTGTTTACTTCTCCAGTGTTTTGAAAAAAAGGTCAGAGTAATATGCCGCACACCCCAGCAGAATCCAACAGAAACCAACAAACCCAAACAACACAATACATATTTTAAACAGCTGGCACTGAAGAGAGGGAATTTTACACCTCCGTGCCAATTACTTCCCTCTCATAGCTCTTCTCGACTCTAAAATATAAAAAAACTCCCTCTTTCATAACGAAGAGGCTGACAAGGAGTAAAGTGCAGTCATTTTCCTCCAAACGTCCAGCTTCTGTATACATATTATATACATACATACATTTATATAAATATAAAGTATCATTTTGTTGTTTTTGTGCTCTTTTCCCATATTTTTCATATATCACACATCCAGTCTGGTTCTCTAATCCTAATGTATTATTAATCACCTATAGCTGTGGTGTGGTAAAACTTTCAATAACTTCCCCCTGGATTTCAGCAAAGACCGAGTCTAACAGTCTGTTTGTTTATCAGTTTATGTATCTTTCATAAAGTCAGCACTTTTTTCTCTCAGTGAAAGTTGTCAGGGCAGAAGGTAGATCACCTCAGTCCTGACACTAGCGGAAAACTGGTCCATTACTGGTCCAGTCCAGCCAACTGCTGCGGAGGCTGCCATTTTTTGACCTGTGTAGCGGTAGAAATGTCTGTCTATGTGTCATACAGGCTCTCAGGGTTGACACTGAGTGAGTGAGCGGATGCATGATGTTCTATTGACACCCGATCTGTTAACTTTGATTTTGACAGAGTAGTGCAGCAACATCGGCTTATCATAATAGAGATTTCTCCACCGATGTGAGTGACGGGGCACTTGACAGAGGAAGACATTCATCGCAAATCAGGAATTCGGAGATAGAATTGAATATCGAATATTGGAATCTCGCTTAACACATGTAGTCTGATGTCTCGGGCTTAAATGTGAAACCAGGATGAACACAAAATTGAATGACATAACGCACAGTATTTTTGTCTCTCTCCCGCTCCCTCGCTCTCTTTTTATCCCCCACCTCTGTAAAATGATAATCCGAGTCTGTCTGTCTGATAGACTGGAGTATGATTCAGTAAGACAGTGACTGACTGCACATTCAATCTGTTTCAGCATGGGAGCAGTGGCCCATTATCTCAACCATGTGAGACGCCCGCAGCGTGAGAGAGCAGCCCGATCAGCTGGCTCCAGTGGCAGGTTTGCTGGGAAAGTTATCAATAAGCGATTGTCTCTAGTCATTTAGGCTGTCACGTTATGACAGGGCTGAAAATTAAGCTGGCAGATATTAATAATAATGGAAATAACACAATGCCGAGGGGAAGATGTTGGGCGAGTTTGGGAAGGGGGTTACGGATAGTCTGAGTGGGTGGATTTGTGCGGATGTGTGTGAATGTTTGTGTGTGAGTTTATATGGCATTGTTAGTGTTTAAATGCAATGCTAATTGACAGACTATTTGTGATCGTTGCTGTTGTGTGTGATAAAGATTATATGCTATGTGAGGTCAAACTCACTTTGGATTTTATAATACCATAGCTTGGGATAGAAAATAATAGAAAACTGGTTTTAAAATCTTAAAAAAAAAAAAATGCTCCACTATAGTTGTACATTTCATGATTTTTATATACTTTATTCAAGTTATTTATTTTGTGACAGATAGTAACAAATACTTTTTCTTTTTTAATAATAATAATAGAAAATAAATGAATAAATAAAGTAAGTCTTAATGTGAAAGTCATTGTTGCCAAGTTTGTGGTTTTCCCACGGAATTGAGCTACATTAACTGTTGCCGCAGGTTGTTTTTCATGTCCGTGGGTTTAAGCGACCTCAATTACGTGATATTAGCATTTTAGGGGCTAAATTTTACTTTGGGAACCTCACAAAAAACATGTATTTTACATTTTTACCGGAGGACTCCCCTCGATACGCGTTTGGGATAGTTTTGAGTAGCAATTGGGCGGGTTTTGTTGTGAAAACCTGGCAACCCTGGTGAAAGTACTATATAAAAAGAAAAAAAGAACAAAGTTTCCTTTTGAGTTTATTGGTGAACAGTCACTATGCCTTAAACCTCTGGCATTTATTTTGTAGTCATTGTGTTTTCATTCAGCATTTGTTTGTCTCTGTTTTGTTGATAGATTTATGGCAACCAAATGTTACCGCTTTTTGATTCGGTAATAGATTGCAGTTTGGCAGAGGTATAAGATACAATAAAGTAAAGCTCTCAGTGACAAATATCCTGGACTAGTTGCCAGTTTGAGTTAATGGGGTCGTTTTCGACCAAGACTTCTGAGGTGGCAATCCTAAACATATGGTAATTAAGCACAGTACAAACACATTTTTTTGTTTCCTCCATCTACGTCTATGTATTGTGTATTATATATTGAGTAATGTATTAGAACACTTCTGCTTGCACACAGTTTGTTTTATTTGATTGAAAAAGGGCATTTATATAAATAAGTTCCACCTTGGTGAGCAACAGACACTTTCAAAAACATACAAAAATCTTGCTAACTTCAACACATTTGAATGGTAGTGTACAGACTGGGGGGGGGGGGCTCTGTGTAGAAACGGGTTTCACTCAGAAATTGTTGCTAAATTTCACTATTAATTACAAAGAAACAGCAAGTTACACATTGAATTAAATGTGAAATTTTGAAATAGAAAGACTCAAATAGTATTTTATTGTAAAACATTAACAAAAAATTGGTGTGTGCACTAAATATTGCTTAACTTTATATTCTACATGTTAACCACAGTAGTTCCTGACCTTCTGAGAGAAACAGGTGCACTCAAAAAGTGCTAGGAGTTGAAATAAAAGTTGGGTGCCGTGAACTGCTGACTGTAGAGCTGCTCTGTGATTAAGTATTACAGGTGATAGCAGTAAGACCAGTAGTTGAAGGTAACTAGCGGTGGAGCAGATGGTTGGGGTTCATGTCTGGTTTATGAGGAAGTCAGCGTTTTCCATGACTCTCCACTCCAGCAGGGTCTGTGTCACAGTAGCGAGCGAGACCCCCTCTCATAAGTCACAGTACCAGGGGAATCGCTCCCCTGTGATATTAATGGCTGCCCTTGTGGCACAGGGCGAAAGAGTACAGGGGACACTGGAGGGAGTTAAGGGCAACACTGCAGTTTTCAGACTCAATGTTATACATGATTTAAGAGTAGAAACAAAGTTGTGTAAAGTATTTATTAGCTGGTTTACACTTGATTGTTACACTTGATGGCCAGCATCTTAATGGGATATCTATCCGACTGGATATACACAGAGGGCCACTGTTTACATCTGATGATGCTAAAGTTAATGCTAATGTTTGGGGAAGTAATATATTCTGTACATCCACGTAAATTTACACTTGGCAAAGTTGCAACTTTCATGTTTCAAATCACTTTCTGAATCGGAGTGATCAGATTCTCAAATTTATTAGATTTGTGAAAAAGAAGTGCGCTAAATTGTACTGAATGTCCACTTGTTTCATCCAAGTCTTAAGTGTTTTTTAAAAAAATACTTGAAAATAATCTAATATTAATTAAATAAAAGGCTACTTAAGCTGAGAATAAACATTCAGTTTTTTTTTTACCACATTTGAGTTATCTTTTAAAAAGTATTCTTTAAATCATTATTTTTAAATCGTTTTTGTCAAGCTTTGAAGAGGTACGTATTTGCATGTGTTGACAAAAAAAAAAGTAAAACACTTGATTATCATGTTATACTTGATTATAGTAATTTAATATTACTTTTAAAATTAATAGGCTATATTTTAAATGGACTTAATTGTAACTTCATCATTACAAATGTGCAATTGCACATATATTTAAACACATTACATATACAGGTTTCAATATAAGTATATTTTAGTTCAGTAGTATACTTCACCATATTTCAAAGACAATAGAATTGACTCTGAAATTTCAGTCCTACTTAAGTGGGTCAAAAAAGCATTATGAAGTTCAACTATTTACATTTAAAGGGTTACTCCACCCCAAAATAAAAAATTTGTCATTAATCACTTACACCCATGTTGTTCCAAACTCGTTAAAGCTTAGTTCATCTTCGGAACACAATTAAAGATACTTTGGATGAAAACCGGGAGGCTTGAGGCTGTCCCATTGACTGCCAAGTAAATAACACTGTCAAGGCCCAGAAAGGATGAAAGGCATCGCCAAAATAGTCCATCTGCCATCAGTGGTTCAATCTGAACTTTATGAAGTGAAGTGAATACTTTTTGTGCACAAAGAAAATAAAAATATGGACTTTATTCAACAATTTGTCTCCTCCACGTCACCATAGCCCCATTTTCAAACTGTGTACGCTGTTCTGTGTCAGCTGCACCACACGGATACGCGTCCAGCAGATATTCTCCAAAATGGTGCTACGTTATACAAGTCGTTATTTTTATTTTCTTTGCATACAAAAAGTATTCTCGACCTCCCGGTTTTCATCCAAAATATCTTAAATTGTGTTCTGAAGATGAATGAAGCTTTTACGGGTTTGGAACGACATGGGGGTAAGTGATTAATGACAATTTTCATTTTGGGGTGGAGTAACCCTTTAATCTAAATTCAAACCATAATATAAACTATAATAAAATTTTCCATTATTGTAATCAAGATGAAATTATGTCTGAAAATATTACATTCAGTTCACACTTAATTATTTTCTTTTAAAGGGGTCATATGATGTTGCCAAAAAGAACATTATTTTGTGTATTTGGTGTAATGCAATGTGTTTATGTGGTTTAAGGTTCAAAAAACACATTATTTTTTACATACTGTACATTATACTTGCTCCTCTATGCTCCGCCTTTCTGAAACGCATTGATTTTTACAAAGCTCATCATTCTGAGAAGCAAGGCGTGCTCTGATTGGCCAGCTATCCAGTGCATTATGACTGGCCGAATACCTCAAGTGTGTGACGGAAGTGTTATGCCCCTTATCGTATTGGTATTGTGGTGACGAGTCCTGGTGCAACGACACAAAAACAATAACACCCATTATAAACGAGGCATTTGTTGTATCCAGTGGGGACATAATTACTGATTATAACGACTCCTATGGTCTTTTTATGTGTCGTGTTGCATCGCACCGCGTAAACATTACCATGTCTGCATTTGTGATCGGAGAAACGACAAACAACAAGCACTACTCTACACAGCTCAAAACTCGCGTTTGAATAGTCAATGGCAAATTCTTTAAACATGAAAACATACTTACAGGCTGTGAGTCAGAAGCACCAGACTGTCCTTGCAAAGTTGGAATTGCCCCCACTTTATAGGAACACATGCAGCTGGCATTGTAGGCTAACGTTACTCTCCCAGGTTCAGGAAATAGACCCCGGTAAAATGCGCAGCACACACTCTAATATTTGGGTTGAACTGTTCTGGAACAGTGTTGTAAATACAACTTAACCACTGATTTCTAGTTGTGTCCTCTTTTGGGAGCCCAAACAAAGTATAATAATAATAATAGTTCCACCTTCTTTCTTTGCATAAACATTTGGGCGGAGTTTTGCAAATCTTCCCACACAGTGACGTAGACGTAGATTAGCCGTTTTAGGTGGGTGTGGCAGAGTCTTAACTTTTATAAAGAATATCTCTTTGGTTTTGAGACTTTAGTCTTTGCAACTTCAGGGATCTTATCTATGCACGAACAGCTTGTAACAAAGAGAAAGGAAAACTTGAAATTGCATCATATGACCCCTGTAAAGTATAGGCTAAGTACATTTTTAAAGCATAATATTTCTGTAATAAATACGCTTTTTAAAAAGTATGCTAAAGTGTACTTCTTTTTCACAAGGGTTGCTATCCAACTCCAACAACTAAAGTTTATTTGGCATCTTGCCGTCTGGATGACTGGCACCTGAACATGCCGCATTTGTGAATCAATAATATTAGTTTACAATACAGCAGCCACATAAAGATATTAAACATCCACCTCCACATGCTCCGGTGTCTTGATTAGATGAGAATTATTGATTTCAGTGTTCGCTAAAAATAACTGTCTATTTTCATAAGCGCAGAGCCTAAATGTATGAGGCTCAAGAGACCAGAAAAACACAAATATTTAAAAGTGTGCTCCATTTAAATGCTGATTTACAATTGGGATCCACTGCAGCTATGTTTCTATAGACCTACAATGGTTGACAAGCCATCTGACAGCTGACGCCACTCAGATAAGCCCTTACACAGGCTTGAACAGGAAGTGACACGAGTGGGAACACAGTGACAGCCGCTTACTGGAGAGTAATAAACTGGCAAAATAATTCTGCATTGGACACACTTACCCAAGCAGAAAGAGTCTGAAAGGCAAGACAACATCTTGTGTCATCCATCTTCCTTAAACAGTGAAGCTGCGACAAAGTGGGAAGGAGAAATTATGATAAATGAAAAGATATATTTAGTCAATACCTGGAATTCTCCTTTGTCAAACCCCTCTGGTTTTTGTTCTAACAAGGGTCTGCTTGGAATGAAAGCAAATGAGAGGAGGTTGTAACGCTCAGCCTAAATTATAGGTGATAATACACAAAAAACTTTACGGCCTTGACCCTTCTTTAAAGTTAGGTTTGAATGTTTTTTAAAAAGACCTCTTGGAGAACATCAATTCGGTTTAAACCCAAAGTGTATTTACAATAAAAAAACACCAAGCTGTACCAACAAATATACATCTCATATAAAGAAAAACAAAAAAACTTAACTTTAAATATAAACGGAGGAAATTAGTCCGTATTAGTCCCGTACCATGTACAGTAAGTGTGGGTGCGCGTGCGTGATTGTGAGTGTGTGTGTGTAGAATCGGCCTCACCGGCGGATTCCTTTAAGTCCGGGAGCTCGATGTGCAGCAACGCTGTCCTGTGATGAAATCCCAAAGGCAAAAAATCCAAAGTACTGATATTTCCACAATGAAGATTTCCAGTCACAGTCTTGAACAGCTTGATATGTGTAATATCCAGCGATCGATCGCAAATCTCTGAGCACTCAAAAATAGATACCACCTCGCCGGGTTTTTTTTCCACGCCTTTTAAACGGAAGTCAAGGGATACAGCTGACTCGACTGACGTCAAGGGGATTCCCTGGAGCTACGCGACAGGACTCTCGCGTGAGTAAACGGGAGCTCAATCACATGTCCGGGCAATAAACACAGGTAGAATAATTATAACAAAGCAGCTGTCTTATTAGATTAATTTGACCAATACACTGCAATATAAATATTCTTCCCTTATGTGGCCGCGCTACATAAATCCCCCCCCCCCAGCCAGCGGCATCGGAGGAGAGCGACCATAATAGCGCTTCAGGTTTACCACATTTAATACATCTGTTCTAGGTGGGTTGCCCCAGCACACAGTGTAATTTATTGGCCCCGTTTTACTCTTTATTTCAGCTGGACCCTCCCACTTGGGCGCTAGCTTGGCAGAGAACTTGTTTGATGAACTAGAGAGGGGATGTGTTTTAATCCACACCAGGTCACCGATTAGAAACTGCGCATTTTTTCTACGGTAATTATAATACCTGGCTTGTTTGGCTTGGCACATCCTCATCCTATTTTTCACCTCATCCGTCATGATTTTTTGTCTTTCAACCAGGGAATAGGCAGCCTGATCTGGTGAAGGGGGTCGGTGGATTAGACGTTCTAATGGTCCCAGAATTTGTCTACCGAGCATGAGTTCAGAAGGAGTCTTTCCAGTGGTTTCTTGCTGTGCGGTGTTAATCGCATATCGGAATTCTGGCATCCACTGGTCCCAGGTCTGATGTTGTTGATCCACATATGCAGCAATCATAGTCTTTATTGTCCGGTTGATCCTTTCTGTTAGATTTGACTGTGGATGATAACTTGTTGTGAGTTTCTGAACACAACCCCATGTTTTACACAGATCGCCCAGAATGCTGGAAGTGAATTGGGGACCCCTATCAGACACCAGATATTTGGGTACCCCCCACCTTGTAAATATCTCCTCCCGGAGTATTTTCACAATTTTCTGGGTCTTACTGTCTCTCAGCGGGAACATTTCCACCCACTTAGTGAAATAATCAACAATGACAAGGAGGTATGTGTTCTGTTTTTTGCTGCTGGGGAAGGGTCCCATTAGGTCCACCCCTAACATGTGTCCAGGTTCTGTGATCTGAGTACTCTGCATAAATCCAGAAGGTTTGGTATTGCTGGGTTTATATTTCTGACATATTTCACAGCTTTTGACGTATTGGCACACGTCCTTCCTGATGGACGGCCACCATGCCACGTCTAGGATTTTCAGCAGAGTCTTTAACTGTCCAGTATGGCCTCCAAGTGGATTATCGTGGTAATAATGCATGAAGTCAGAGGTTAACGATTGTGGTACTACCAACTGATACTTCTCTCCCTTATTTTTTATAGGGACTTTGCGGTACCACACCCCTTGGAGGTCTTCAAAGGTGATGGGTTGATCTTTGACTGAACGAGGTTTGATGCTGGACTTCAGTTGAGTGATGGTATTGTCCAAACTTTGAGCTTTAGTAATTTCTTCCAGAGAGTGAGGTAATGTAGATGCATGGTGGGAAGATATGGATAAGCAAGGGGCCGCATTTACAGCAGTCACCTCCTCGACCCGGGACAACGCATCAGGTCCCATGTTGAGGCAACCTTTCCTGTGATGGACCAGAAAGTTGAACTGTTGCAGGCGGAGTGTCCAGCGGGTTAGTCGTGAGGAGGTTTTAGGGCAGTTGAAGGCCCACGCTAGGGCTGCGTGGTCAGTGAAGACGTTGAAGGGCCTTCCCTCCAGGTAATGTCTCCACTTTTCAACAGCCCATACCACTGCAAGACATTCCTTTTCAGAAGTGCTGTAATTTTTCTCTGCTCCAGTTAAGGTCCTTGATGCATACGCCACCACCTTTTCTCCCTCCTCTGATTGTTGAGTGAGGATGGCCCCCAATCCTACCTCACTTGCGTCCGTGTGAACCTGGAAGTCTTGGTTAATGTCTGGTTGTATTAACACCGGTGAGTTTTGTAAAGCTTGTTTAAGTGCATCCATACTAGATTGACACTCTGGAGTCCACTCCCACTTAACTCCTTTCTTTTTGAGGTGGTTCAATGGAGCAGCAATATCAGCGAAGTGGGAAATAAACTTATGATACCACCCTGCCAGTCCCAGAAATCGTTGCAAGGCTTTGAGATCTTGTGGTGGGGGGAACTCAGCCATGGCTCTGGTCTTCTCTCGGTCAATCTCCACTCCCCTCTCAGAGACTATATGGCCGAGGAATTTGAGCTGTCGCTTGAAGAAGTGGCATTTCTTCATGTTCAGCGTCAGATTGGCTTGGGTAAGTCTATGGAGAACCATGTTAAAATGTTGAATGTGTTGTTCTTTTGACTTTGAATAGATTATGATGTCATCAATATAAACGAAACAAATTTTCCCCCTCAAATCAGACAGAACTCTCTCCATCAAACGCTGGAAGGTAGCAGCGGCATTTCTGAGCCCATACGGCATCGACTTGAATTGAAATAGCCCCTTGGTGGAGATGAAAGCAGTCTTCTCCTTACTCAGGTTGTCCATCTCCACCTGCCAGTACCCAGACTGCAGGTCCAAGGAACTAAACCAGGAGGCTCCTTCCAGGGATTCAAGGATGTCGTGAATCAATGGCATTGGGTAAGCGTCAGGTACGGTCTTGCTGTTAAGCTTCCTATAATCCACACAGAACCTGTATGAGCCATCAGGTTTGGGGACCAGGACCACAGGTGAAGACCAAGGCGAGAAGGAAGGTTCAATGATTTTATCTCGCAGCATCTGATCTACTTGCTCCTCAATGATCAGCTTCTTAAGAGGAGAAACTCTGTATGCCCGGGATTTGAGAGGCATGTCATCAGATAATGTGATTTTGTGCTGTACTATTGACGTCTTACCCAGGGTGTTAGAGGTGGTGCGTGGCCAAGCAGAGATCAACTTCTGTAATTCCTCCTGATTGTCAGAGTCCCACGGAGTGATCTCGGGGGAAACAGACATGAGTTCGGGAAGTCTACCACTTGAGGGTAAGGCATAGTATAAGTTCAGCTTTGCAGTCATATGAGAAAGGTCTTGACTAGACAAGGTAGCTGGCCCTGTTGAAATCTGCGATGGTAAGAAAGGGTAATAGGTGTATCCTTTGTCAGATCTTAACCCATATCTTCTTAGTCCCACTTCCAGGACCGCTCCCGTAGCCCTCAGGAAATCCAGCCCAGCAATCAGAGGAAAAGCGAGGTGAGTGTCTTTTAGGATATAAGTATCCATACTGCATTCGTGGTCATGCCATTGAAACCTAATCCTTTGCAGGTCCCTGGACTGGTGAATCGTTCCATCCGCCATAATGAACCTCTGTGGGTAGGAGGTAACGAGTGATGAAATCTCACCTTTCAACTGTTTCCACAGGTTTTCTTGCATTAAAGTGTAAGTGCTACCTGTGTCTAATACCGCCTTCACTTCTTTGCCATTCACCCTTACAGGCACCACCAGGAGAGATGACACTGGATGGGGTTGTGCTATTGTTACTCCGGCCAGGTTTTTGTTGAATGTACGTTCAGCAGATTTCTTGTTGGTCTTTTCTTTGCTACTCTGAGTGCCGACTTTTTGCCAGTAGTCTTTGGCTCCCATGTGGTCCTTTTCCACCATAGATCCAACTTTCACCAGCTGCTCAACTGAGTTGACTGTTCCCCTCATACACCCGGCAACCCTGGGGTTGATGTTGTTAAGTATACGATTTACTAGTTCCTCCTCAGAGATCTCTGGTTTCCATTTCAGACATAAGGCCCGGTAGTCATATGCGAAGTCCCTCAGGCGTTGTCTTGGCTGCTGAACCATTGTCCTCAGCTTTTCCTCCACTTCTGAGAGGTAATCGTCTGAAAGAAAAGCATCCATGAATGCCTTTTTGAAGGATCTCCAGTCCATTACCTTGACCTTTTCTGCCTTCCACCAGCTCAGGGCGGGTCCCTTCAGGACTGTGCTCAAGGTTCCTAGGAGTTCAGCACTGGGAAGGGGCCGGATCTCTAGGAAGTTCTCACATTGCTCGATGAAGTTGAGCACCTCCGCCGTCTCACAGGAGTCGCCGAAAGAGGGGAAATCTATGCGGACAGGAGGTCGGCCACAGAATGAGGATGAACCAGCCACTACTGAGGAAGTAATCACATTTGGGATTTGAGCAATCCTAGGAGGCTGAATGTCATAAGTATCGTTGAGAGGTTTATAAGTGCGAATTTTCTCTCTAGATACGGGAACTTGGGTAGGTGGATAATGGACAGAAGAAAATTGGAAGGCATCAGGTGAGAATGCCCGCACTCTGGCGAGTGTGGGAGTGCTAGTGAGCCTCAATTTCCTCATTTGACTTTCCCATTTAGCATCTCTCCTAAGAAAACAATCTGTTACGGCCCTTTCTAAATTTTCCAGCGCCCTTACAAAATAATCCTCTAACCCTGCCAAGCTAGTATCAACAGCCTGCCTGAAGCTTGTTTCCCGATTTAATATACTGTCCATTGACTGTTTGAAATCTTGTTCAAAAGTATGTACTTTGTTATTTAGGGCCAATAAATCCACTTTACATTTAGTCATCTCTGATTGTAATGATTGTATCATCTCAACATTTTGCAGACAACTCTCATCATCATCATCATCGGAGTGTTCAGAATCAGAAATGTACAATGAGCTAATCATTGATGTTATTTCTGCAGTAGGATTACGCCTGGTCACAAATGGGCCAGCAGTAAAATCTGCCGCATCAATATTATTTTGTACATTTTCAGATGTAACTGGGTCATCAGGATTTACATCAGCATTATTAACAACTTCTGCAACTGCATCAGAATTATTCACATCCATATTGCAAATTGAAAAAAAAAACTCCACCACCAAACCTAATAATAAAGGGTCCCCGTACGGGCCACCAATATGTAACGCTCAGCCTAAATTATAGGTGATAATACACAAAAAACTTTACGGCCTTGACCCTTCTTTAAAGTTAGGTTTGAATGTTTTTTAAAAAGACCTCTTGGAGAACATCAATTCGGTTTAAACCCAAAGTGTATTTACAATAAAAAAACACCAAGCTGTACCAACAAATATACATCTCATATAAAGAAAAACAAAAAAACTTAACTTTAAATATAAACGGAGGAAATTAGTCCGTATTAGTCCCGTACCATGTACAGTAAGTGTGGGTGCGCGTGCGTGATTGTGAGTGTGTGTGTGTAGAATCGGCCTCACCGGCGGATTCCTTTAAGTCCGGGAGCTCGATGTGCAGCAACGCTGTCCTGTGATGAAATCCCAAAGGCAAAAAATCCAAAGTACTGATATTTCCACAATGAAGATTTCCAGTCACAGTCTTGAACAGCTTGATATGTGTAATATCCAGCGATCGATCGCAAATCTCTGAGCACTCAAAAATAGATACCACCTCGCCGGGTTTTTTTTCCACGCCTTTTAAACGGAAGTCAAGGGATACAGCTGACTCGACTGACGTCAAGGGGATTCCCTGGAGCTACGCGACAGGACTCTCGCGTGAGTAAACGGGAGCTCAATCACATGTCCGGGCAATAAACACAGGTAGAATAATTATAACAAAGCAGCTGTCTTATTAGATTAATTTGACCAATACACTGCAATATAAATATTCTTCCCTTATGTGGCCGCGCTACAAGGTAAAGTGCCTGTGGTCACACACACACACACACACACTGTACATACACTAGGCTAAATGTATAGAATTAATTTCTTTAGTCATCATTAATTAATTAATTTCTTAGTCATCATGGCTGAATAAAAGAGCTGAATCAAATTAACAGTGGATTATAATCTGTTTCATAATTGAGAGCCATATTGCTTTAGTGATGAAAATGAACATGACAGGTCAACATAACTTTCTCCTACACAGACTTTCTTTCTTTCTTTCTTTCTTTCTTTCTTTCTTTCTTTCTTTCTTTCTTTCTTTCTCTTTTTTCTTTCCCATTCTCAAATGCCAAAGGGAGTCTGCTCCTCACCCAAAACACAGGCATCATTTATTTTACTGTCTCATTTGAATATGATGAATGCTACAGTCGTTTGTGTTTTCACAATAAGCAAATAATTGAGAATCAGTCGATTTAGGTCCAATGAATCATTCTCCGCGTTGCCTCCTCTTGCCAGACATTATAGTTCATGAGGACTTTAAAGATGACGAGTGACGAATTTGGATATTTGTCGTTATTCTAAACAATTAGCAAACTGAGACATAAGAAAGCAATTAGAAAAGGCAATTGTTTACTGTATAACTGACCATTTGTCACTGTAGCACCTCTTTTTGTGCTGCACCTCTAAATTAAGTTTGCATTTTATTTGTATTCAGTGACATTTTACAGATGAAGCAACACGTACACAGACACACTAATACATATATTTGAATATAATAATTATTATATTATTTCTATAATAATTATATAGGTGCATTTTATGCAAATTACTAGTTGTGGCCACATGCTCTTCTTATGCCCCAAAATTGTGCTGACCTTGGGGAAGAAAAATCCCTAGGTGTTTTTAAATCCAGTCTTAAAACGTTTTATTTTAGAATGGCTTTTAATTGACTTTTGTTTTGTTTTATTGATGTGTTCATCTTTTCATTTTCATTGATGTCATTTGATTTTGAAATTATACCATGTGTTTTTTGGTTTTTTTTTTTTACTCTACGGTGCTTTGAGAAAGCCCCGTTTAAAGATGCTACATAAATTAAAGTTGTTGTTGTTATCATTATTATTACACTGTTATTTACAATAATCCATAGTCATCAAGATTAGAATGAAGGTAACACATCTCAGAATGTATTCACTTTTTGTGAATCCATCTGAAATTTTGTGTGAAAAGTATAAATATGCAAATGATATTAATGATTAAAACTCAAAAATTTAAATTTTAAGTTGGCTCAACTTTTTTTTTTTTTGTGTGTTTCCTGTGAAAACAACAGACTTCTCTCTGGTGACATATGCAGGGCTTCTTCAGTTATTTAGTCTGCTTGAACCCCTGCAAACTCATGTTCATCTCCCTCCACTTTTGAGTGCAACACCCACGTCTCAAAATGCAATCAACAAATGATGCATAGACCGAAGTCCCCACTGTACATTATTTTCTTTTTCGACGATCAGTTAAGCTCAGATGTATGTCACAAAAAGAAAAGATCTGTCACTTCATCACAGCTTTAACAATGGCATTTCCCCTCCCTCAGAACATTTAGACATTAAACATCTTTTTGTGATCATGACATAAACCAACACAGATGAGGTGCGAGACAAGGCAGCAATGCATGAAAGCACTGTTGATGTAATCATTCAAATTAATGACAGACGACAACACCAAAATTTGTTCAAAACAAATAAATAGGATCTTTCCCCAAACAACTTTATCTACAACCAAAGAAGTAACGTGATACTTGATCATATCCAGATGAGCAGATCATCTGGATATGATGTAGCAACAGGTCCAGCAGTGTAACCGTAATAGAAGATAAGCGCTTGCTATTCCTTATGCCAGCGGCAGAGAGGAGAGCCAAGAGGACTATGGGATGATGGAGGGAGAGAGAGAGCAAAGAGAGCAAAGGCTAAAAAAGGATGACATCGTCCAAAAAAAAAACACCAATATTGAATAGCGTCATCTGCAGGGGCGACTATTTATCTCATGCCCGCCAAGTTGGCACGCACATCTGGCGCCGGGTACTTAGTGCAATTATTTATGATTTCCTCCAAGATTTAAAAGCTCTTCGCCGGGCCTTGTAATGCAGTAACTGATTGCGGCGCTAATGTAATTAAGGGGAGATTATGATGTCCACGTGGCTCACCAGATGGTGGCATTCGCAGCGATGGGGGGGGGCACAACTGGCACACCGCTGCACAAGGGCAGCGAGGCGCAGCCAGTCGAAGCGAGCCAGACCTCCTGCCAGACGCTGGAGTGCGAGCGGGCGTATGTGTATGTGAATACGTGAGTTCTGGGTGTGCGTATGACCGAGGCAAGGTTGGCAGTTGAATCTATCAGCAAAAGAGTATCGGTGGCCTCCGCTGGAGTCAGGGTCGCAAATCTGACCTTGTTAACTCGGGTTAAGATCAAACAATGAGGATGTCTGGAAATATTACGCCAGGTTGAGTCCACATTAATTTTGATTCCTCTTAAATGTATTTGAATCATTTCGCAACAGCATTCAAACCATTTAGTCTCCTTAAGCATTATTACATTAGCGTTGAAATGAACACCATAGCTTGCTTGATTAAAGGCAACGGAGTTGCGATGGTGTATTCGATAATAGCAATAAGGGTACGTTTTTAACTTATGCATTGCTAGTGCCAAGAAAACAGATGGCTTAAAAAAGACGTAATCACATTTGGCAAAGCATCACAGCTGATGAGAGGAAAAGAGAGCAGGAGTGCTTCTCTCCAGCCAGGCAACTGTAGCCTAACCCAAACTGACCTTTAATTACTTGCAGAAAATACATGGATATTACATCCAGGCATTTGGCTGTGTCCTCTGGGTGCAGTAAGGCTGCGCTTCTTAAAACACATTATTATAAGCTATTCAAGAGACACGGGGCCTTTTCATATGCTTGCTAGTAAGAGGGGGGACAAGGGAGTGAGGAGGGGATCATATTTGAAGCGAGCGTGGCGGATTTTTCACTCTTCCGCAAATAATGGCTTGAGCGTGGAGACGGAGGTCACCAGGGCTTCTGTAGATTTCCCAGGTCGCGATAAGGATATTATTACACTGCCTGGTAACAAAGAAATCTCCATCTCCGTAGGTCCCCAGACAAGTGTTGGTAAATTAGAAAACACAGGCAATGACCTTTCTTTCTCACATGTATGGAAGAGAGGCATTTTCAGCCTTTTTCAAATGCTTTTCTTAAGGCTTGACAGCATCAGACATTCCCTCAACATCTAAGAAAAAAGCTGCTGGAAAACATGCAGTAAAGTAGATGACTAAGATTAAGATAGATTAAGATAACAAAAGTATGTGTCTGCTCTCTCGCTCTCTCTCTCTCTCTCTCTCTATATATATATATATATATATATATATATATGGAAAGGACGTGAGGTGTGGCCAAGTATGGTATATACATACGTACCAACGTACCAAAATTTCATTATACAAACGTAAACAAAAATGTCTTACAAATGCTGGAATTTATTTATACTATCATAAAATATCATAAACATGGCATGGGCTAAATAATAATAATAAAAATTACTCTTCACTCTGTCTATAATTCATTCATTCATTTATTTATTCTTTCTTTTTCTGTGCTTTCCACAGCATTATAAGAACAGCCTATTTTTTTAGGTTGTAATATACATGTTATAATATGTGTTGACATATATTGTCTATGTGACTGAGGACCACATATCAGTAATCAAGCTGGAATATTAGAATGGAGACTTGTACGGAATACCAACACTGGATCTCACTGAACTTTATCGATTTTGTCATGACCTTTGACATTATGGAAGATAGCCCATGCTTATGGCATCCCATCTCGATTCATTGTCATCTTTCGCAACCTGTACCAAGGCTCTCACTGCTGTGTAAGGATGGAAGGAGGGGCAACAGATTTCTGGTATACATTTATGGTGAAACTGGTATATGACAAGGTTGCTTGCTTACTACAGATGCTATTCCTGCTTGTCATCGGCTTCGTCTGCTGTTCCATCGACTGACTACACATTGGCATACCCTGGACAGGTGACAACCTCCTCCTTGCCGATCTCGACTTTGCCGATGATAGTGCCATTTTTGACCTGGCCCAAAACTACGGGATCTCACTAGGGCCCTAGAAAATCAAGTGGCCAGTGCCGGACTTCGAATCAGTGGACATAAGACCAAAGTTGGCCGCATCAGTTATGCAAACGCAAGAGTCCCGATAACCATCGGTGGACAGCAGGTGGAGAAAGTGGCGAATTTCATTTATCTTGCCAGCGAAACTCTTGTTTGGGCTTCTGGATGTGGAAGAAGAAATCTGCAAACTTTTTGGCATATTCTGCACTACTTTACTGTGAAAATCTGATGAATTGTGTAAATTTATTTGCATGTGATAAACTGTGCTAAACAGATCTGAGAGTGTTATACTCTTGTTAGTAGCTAGACACATTATACAATTATTTTTTAAAAAGTACATTTATTTTCCACATGGGATGCATAGAAACTTGTACATGATGGGCATTCCCATTTTGCAGAAATTTGAAAACTTCTTAAAGCCGCAGATTCCCACAGCACATGGTCTATATACTGTATGTAAACATGCCATTTTATTGTTTTCTTGAGCCCCATGACATTTAAACAGGATTATGTGAATTTTGCAACTCCTTATTATCCAGTACATTTCACAAGGTCTTTTGTAGGAAGTTTAGGGCCATGAAAGGGAACTGTACGGGTGGCATTTACTGGACCTGAAAAGGCAGTTTATTGGAATGTAAGAATTGCAGCGCTGCAAACAAAACACCCTCATATCTAATGATCCCCCCTCCCATGTACCATCTGCATCGCTCAGCGGACCATCTCCACCCCCATCTCACACACACACACACACACACACACATGCGTTCACACATGCGGGCATCATTCATCTTACCCACAAATCCCCAGCATGCGTCGGGGCGCGCATTAAAACCAGCCTATAATGGCTGACGGCTTCCACAGTTAGTGTAAGAATGCTGATCGCTGACTGTTTCGCGCTGAGTGCTTCGCCACCTTTTCCATAATTAGACCATTACTTTAACAGGTGTGCCACTTCCCCGCTTTCCTCCTTCCTTCTGAAAACCTCTCTCCACACTCCATGTTTTATTTCATCAACTTCAGCCTGTCTGTGAAATCTCGCTGAGGTGTTAGAGGAAAGCTTGTAGTCTTTTTTTCCCCACCTTGTCAGGAGAGTCAGGTGTGACATTGAGAAGTTCAGCTGACACTATAACACAGCAGGATGAAGGAGAACAGCTCGGGGAGTTAGTGGAGATGTTTGTACTGCAGAAAGTGCATGAGATATCGCTTGACAGCCTGTGTTAGCTGCTGTACGGTTACCAAAGAAATAGCTTTTACTATGTACAGTGCTGCACTGTTTCGGGATGACTTGCATGCTTCTTTAGCATCTCAACGGGCTTGGACATATTGACAAAGGCTCATTATATCACACTACGCATAGCGAAACTTAGCAGGTGGCACTGCTGCAGCATGACCTGACGTGCCTCGTGCTGTATACACGCTCTGACATGAAACACATGTAGTGCTCTTGCTATCTGCCACGCATCTTTCTCCAGCTTTTGGGTGGTTTGGTTGCGAGCCAAACTGACACAGCAAGTCTCAGTTGAGATGGCATCCATTAGTCTCTCATTGACACGTCTGTAGTGTACACTAGCGGCGGGCGCCTGCTCTGGGCCACGGGCATTGATTCATTGTCAGTTTTCCATGAATGATGATGAGCGTAAGAGGTCTCATTACCTTATTATGTTCATTAAATCTTGTTTAGTTCCTGTGTGTTTGATCTTATTGTGCATTATTAGCTCCAGAAGAACACTGGGTTGATAACAGATGCTTTTTGCTGTTGTTTCTGTGTTCTTTCTCTTCTCTGAAACTTATTTCAAGGCAATGACAGAGTCAAATCCATCAGGATTATGCCACTGTGCGCCTGCTATTAGACGATGCAGACTGATGTATTCTTATGCCACGCAATTGGCTGTGGCGTAATCTGTTCCACCTCGCTATGCTTCACGAGGGTATACGAGCCTCCCTACTCATGTACACAGATTATTCATCTTCTGCTATGCAAGGATGGTATTGTGGAATATTTATTTTCTGGAATTTCAATGTTTTTTGCCTAAATTTAAAGAATAAAACCTAGAAAATGTTTGTATGTCTTAACAGAACAGTGTTTTCTGAGGAACAATGTTATTTTAATGATTAGTGTTTAAATATCTCTTTGTGTGTGTGTGTGTACATAGAGTCCATATTATCTCATAAATGATCCAAATGCTCCAAATTGATGATGTATTAAAGTGCCAGAAAACACATGTAAAGTATACTGGACATTTGGATAAGTATTGTATACTGCACACATTGCATGTTCATAATAACAGCAGGGCTAACAATAACAAGGTGATAACTGCTCAAGGGAAAAAAAACTGACACTAAACGCATATTGTTTATTAGTTTTAGACTCACTATTTACTCATGTATTGACAATGTCTAAAACTGTATTATTGTATTATTTTACCAATATTTTCTGATAAACCCATTCAACATTTTGCGTGCAAACTGCAAAGTAAATGTGCTGTGCTTGCTTTTATCTCGAAATATAAACATGTTCATATCTGATCAAAACAACATCAATAGCATTTGCATAAATAGCCTACTGGACAAATAATAATGTAGCAATAGCCTACTTTATTTATTTATTTGTATTTTATTATTATTATAAAGTTTTTGTTGTTGTTGTTGTTTTTTACGTTTTCCATCTCAGGATGGAATGTTAAAGATCTGCTTCTCCTTTTAGGTAAGAAGTATACAACAGGTGTCACTCTTGGTCCTTACCTCAACATTCCTAGTCAATCATTTGTCACATAGATAATACTTGCGGAAGTGAAAAGGACGGTGTAAAGAGGTATGTTATCTCAGTAGTGATATTAGCGTACGCAATCTGTGCTGTTTGGTTCCCTCAGGTAAGCAAACACGACTAACGAACATAGTTTAATCCTTTAGTTTGATCTGCTGTGATGATATATATTTCGACTTATTTTCGCGTAAATCGCGCGCGGATAAAGAAAGACGCTAATAAGTGACGCTTGTGCGTTATGACCGTGAAACGCTGATTCCAATTATCGTTTAACCAACTGGACTTATTTTTAAAATGTTCATAACTTTGTAAAAAAAAAAAAAAGGCTGACTCGTATTGATTTAAATCATTTGAAGGCGTATAAACAGAACAAATACTTTTAAAGACAGTTATAGAAAAACTGTAATTAAACAGGTCATACTATTTACACTAGCCATAAATGTTCACATTAAATCAAAACAGTCACTTTCACACATAGCTGCAACTCTGTACATCAAAAGTACCTTTTGTATGCAAATAACAGAGCTTAATGCTTTAATAACAGTAGCTACTGTCTGGTAAATAGTATTTATTAGTCATTGTTATTTATCCTGTGTTAATCATTTATGTAGGCCTAAATGTTATGTTCATAAGTAGGTAGAATTGACAATGATCATTGTTCATTCACTCTTGAGTATTTTCATGGTTTGATGGTGTCCTCAAACATGTGGTATGTTGCTTTTACTAGTTCTCCTTCATCTGTTGCAATGCAAGCTTGATCTGCTCTATCCTCTTTCATCTTTAACATAAAGACACTATAAGATGAGTGGGCATCATTAGTGCCACAGAAAGTCGCCCCCAGTCTGGACAGCCTGGCCTCCATTTTTCAAATAAAGTTGCTTTACAATCAAATAGCCCAGCGCAGTTAGGAAAAGGCTGCATTGATTAGTGTACAAATTAACACAAGAAAGAAATCATTCTCCCTCCATAAGCTAATTTGCCATCCTCGGTTCTCCTTAATAAGTCCCTCCAACTGACTTTTTATACACAGACCCTCCACTGCCTCAGTAAATCCTGTAGATTTAATAACCATAATTGCAATAAATTCCGTAAACATTTAGATTGAATGCAATAACTGTGTCATTTACTCCAGTAGGTTGCTTTAAACGTAATTTAATAAAAGGGCAAAGGACCCTCCACATAGGCTAGTCACTTATCCTTGGTGATCCATGCATACACATTAGGCTGAAGCATCTCGGGACGAAAATAGACAGCGATTGATCTAGATTTCCTAGAAAATATCTGATCGCCATGGCTTGTTGTTTAGAGAGACTTCACTTGGTGGAGCCTAATTATGTTTGTATTGCTACTCCATCTCCGGTCATTTGTGTTGGGTCCACTGGGTTTTAACATAGGCCTATTATCATTCAAAGCCTTAAAGGTGTACCACAACATTTATCTGTTTAGTTCTTTGTCTTAGAGGTGAGCTAGGCATGTTTTGGTGTTCAGAATTTTAACACAAAAACAATATATTACAAACAAACTACCAGTTTAACCAGATGTTAAAAGAACACTCCACTTTTTTTGAAAATAGGCTCATTTTCCAACTCCCCAAGAGGAAAACAGTTGAGTTTTACCGTTTTCGAATCCATTCAGCCGATCTCCGGGTCTGGCGGTAGCACTTTTAGCGTAGCTTAGCATAGATCATTGAATCTGATTAGACCGTTAGCATCTCGCTCAAAAATGACCAAAGAGTTGCGATATTTTTCCTATTTAAAACTTAACTCTTCTGTAGTTACATCGTGTACTAAGACTGATGGAAAATTAAAAGTTGCGATTTTCTATGCTGATATGGCTAGGAACTATACTCTCATTCCGGTGTAATAATCAAGGAACTTTTCTGCCGTACCATGGGTGCAGCAGGCGCAATGATATTACGCAGTGCCTGTAAGTAGACCCCAGCTAGATATAGCTGGGAACTACTTTCATGCGCTCCGTAATATTTCGCAGCCTAATATTACCGTAATACTATGCTAAAAGTGCTACCGCCAGACCAGGAGATCGGCTGAATGGATTCGAAAACAGTAAAACTCAACTGTTTAACTTTTAGGAAAAAAAAGTGGAGTGTTCCTTTAAATGTACTGATATAGCACTTAAAAAAATAGTTTACCATAAAATGAAAATTCTGTAAATATTTATTCACCTTAATGTTGTTCCAACCCTCAATGACTTTCTTTCTTCTGTGGAATACAAAAGAATATGTTTTAAAATTAAATGAGGTCCAGACAAAATTGGACCCCATTGACTTTCATTGTGTGAAGTTGTTTTTCATATTATCTTCTTTTGTGTTGCACAGAAGACATGAGAGTGAATAAATGATGATAGAATATTCATTCACTATCCCTTTAAAAAGCATTTAAATTACATCTATTCTTTTCAGGGCAAAGATGCATCCTTTCTATGTAAATTAGCAAATTATAGTGCAATGTAGACAAGCATATTTTTGCCATTTTAAACAGCTGTTTCAGGTGTCTTTATTTTAATTTAGTGAATGCATTTGCATATTTACCTGATTTGCGTAATTCCTTTAGTGAACCATGCTCTGAAACAACACAGACAGCAAGTGCAAATAAATAACATTTATAACCATTCTTTTGCACAATTTATTTTAGTAAATTCCCACCATAATGCATTAAGCTTTTTAGATGAATATCCTAATGCCTATCCTAATGGGGTGGTGATGGCGCAGTAGATAAGACACATGGCTTTGGTGTGAGAGACCCGGGTTCGAATCCACTGTGAGACACCAATGTGTCCCTGAGCAAGACACTTAACCCCTAGTTGCTCCAGAGGCGTGCGACCTCTGACATATATAGCAATTGTAAGTCGCTTTGGATAAAAGCGTCAGCTAAATGAATAAATGTAAATGTAAATGTAATGCTTTTGCATATCTAACAGAAATTATTTTGAACAACATTCTTTAATGCGTTAACGTCACTATAGATGTGCACGACAACACTAAATAGAGAAGAGGCCATAACTATTGCAAGTGCTACTTC
Source organism: Barbus barbus (assembly GCF_936440315.1). Lineage (NCBI taxonomy): Eukaryota > Metazoa > Chordata > Actinopteri > Cypriniformes > Cyprinidae > Barbus > Barbus barbus. The sequence continues at coordinate 13,782,974 of NC_136756.1, forward strand.
ATATCCAGAGATTTGCTGGTGGCATTTACGCAGTGAAAAGTTTACTCCCACTCTTTAATGCGAGAATGAAGATCGCTCATTTTTATATACAACCGCCACTAAAACCATTTCATCTGAAACAGTTCAGAACATAATGTCAGCCCACTCCATATATCTGAAGCTCATTACAGGGGAAAAAAGGTTTGCAGTAATTAATTACCCTGCTAATTGGGCCCTCAGCAGTATTATTGTCTGTGTCTGTGCAGCTTATTTAGTGTACAAACGAGACTGTTTCTCTGGCTTTAGGAGGCTCATACGCTCGGCTATTAGCACAATGACTATCATTCAGTTTACCGACACTGAGAGTTCAGTCTAAGACTGAAAAGCCTTTATGAGAGAGTTTATTTTGATATATAAATATATCAAAATAATATTTATATCTTTCTATCTCTCACTCTGTCTTTTATTCCACCTGTGCATATGTGTGTGGGTCTGTGTTCTTGTGTCTTTGTCTGCCAAACCTATTTTTTAATAATGTACTTGAGAAGCTGTGCTCTGATTGCCAGCTAGTTACGTCAAGCAAAAAAGCAAAAGCTTGGAAACACAATAGGAGTCTTAATATAGTTATATATTGTTTTAATATGAAAATAAAATTAGATGCTCAAGTCTTTATGGATACTCTGGTGATAATAAATTTACACCTTGTCAACAGCTCAAAGTGTTTTGCATTTACTTTCTGTATTTTAGTCTTTATTTATCCCCAGTACTGTGTTAGTGTGTAGATGTGTGAGTTGTTTCATTTTACTATAAAAAATAAACTATTGTAACTATTGTAATTGTATGTGTAAATGTAACTTTTATTTGTTTCACACAGCAAGCATGGCAGATCTTCAGAACATATCTGGTGGTAAAGCAGAGCTGCAGCCTGAAGCCATTACGGATATTGGTGTGCTGGCATCCAAGAAAGAACCTCCAGCAGGCTACTATATTGTGAGTTTGCAATTGCCAAATATGTGGGTGATTTGGAACCGTAAATCTATAAATAAGAATATAATAGGGAGTCATTAGTTTCCAGTTTCATTTACACAAAAAAATGTGATAAAAATAACATAAAATGTAATCTAAAACTTAATTAAATTTTAATTTTAATTATTTTAAAATAATTTTAAAAGTGTTGTAATGTTACATGATTTTTTTGAAAGTAATATAAATCTTTAGTATACATTAAATGGTAATTTATATTTTTGTACTGCATACTAAACAAAATTTATTGTCTATTAAATGTATTAAAAAAAACGTTAAGTTGCATTTTTAAATAAAAATTACAAATATTTTTTTACAGTAAATCATAACAAAAAATATAAGGAAAGATACAATTTTACTGTTTTTATCTACAAACCACAAGGTAATTCACAATTTTCATTTATAATAATTTTGCAATAAATTTCATTTATTTTCTTGTTAATTGTAATGTAATTTTTTTATCATAACATTTTACCATCATGACATTTAAAATTCCCTACAGTGATTTTTACATTTTTAGGGTTAGTACACAAACTCATGTCATGTCTTTTATTTTGAAGCTTGGTTATGTGTTCACACCTCTTCTTTTGTGTTCTGGCGTGGACTGAATTGTCATTGGTTCATTTAACCGGTTAAATCTAGTTGTAGATTAGTTGTGTTCTGTGATTGGCTCTCATTTGTTTCTCTTGCCTTCTAGTTTGTTTGCCCTTTAGCTTCAGTGCATTCAAGCCATCAAGTTACACTTGTCCTATATCAGACATTCCCTGCGTCCCAATGTGCATACTATCCACCCTATCTGCCCTAAATAGTATTGAAAATGACTAGGATCACATAGAATTTAGCATTTATAGTGTGCACATTGGGATGCAGGCATTGTTCTGTGTTGAGCTATTGATTGGAAAGTTCTTGTTTTATTGTAGTTAATATCTGTTCATGTTGTAGAAATAAATTTGCATTTGGCTTCAGTTTCCAACTTGCTAGAGACTTGTTATGCATTGTAAAATTGCAGTTTTACTCAAAATTGACCATTTAAAAAGTAAATTATGTTTTTAATTTCTTTCCTTCCCAAAAGGCAGTAACATAATTTATTGATAAGGTTTGGTTTTATTTTTGCTCTTCCTCTGGCCGGCTAAAAGCCGTGAATCCTTCGGCCTACCCTGAGGATAGATTTTAACAACTCTTTCAAATGAGGCCTCCAACAGAGCTTGGCACCAGTGCCCTGTGTTTGTTTAGGACTCAGATGGCACTGACACAAGGGTGGCTGCGCTTCTGCAACTCTCAGCAATCCCAGAGCGCTGAGAGGGGAAACTAGGACAACAGTATCAATGGCCTCTAGGAACATTTTCTGTGTGTGTGTGTGTGTATCTGTTGTGTATGTGGGTGTGCCTCAAAAACACTGAGAAAAGAACCAGGGCGGAAAGAGAGAGGGGAAGATTTGTGAATAAAACAAAGCACAAAGCAAACACTGTATAAAACAACTCTGCGTTAAGCTTACGGGCAGCTAGAGTTCTTCCTCTCTGCTTTCCTCCTCTCCCTCCGTTTTCTTTCTTCTCTCTCTCTCACTTCCCGCCCCACCCGTCAGTCCCCAACTGTTGCCGTCTCCGGCGGGTTGTCTGTGGGTTGGCACGTTGCTGGGATTCTGCCCACTGGCACTGATGATCCGGTGTACGCCACATGGTACCAACGTGTTCTCAGAGGCCCTGTTCCGCTTGGCCTTTCCCTCCATCACATGCAGCAGGATGCAACTGTTTCACTTTGTTTGCACAAACAAACACATTTATTTATTAACAACCTTTATACAACCAAATATAAATGTAATTGAAAGATTTGTCTGTTTTTAAGAGCTAGTTTTAGTAAGTGTCCTAAAGTTTTGATCGGTAGCTTCTAACAGTCAAATCTGTCCACTGTGTCACTTTGTTTGTGTAAACAAACGTATTAACAACCTTTAAATGACTAAATATAAAAATGAATCTTTCAACTAGCTTTTAGTAGCTAGTTTCAGCAAGTATTAACTTTACATATTTAACAGCTTCTGTCAATCCATGTCTCGCTTTGATTGCACAAAAGGACATGTTTATTAAAATGGTGTGCAACCAAATATAAAATAAATTAAATAATGTTCGTTTTTTTTAGCTGCTAGTTTTTGCAAGTGTCTTGAACTTTTTTGAAAATTTTGAACTCTGATTATAAACAGCTTTCAGCAGTACTTATCTCTTTTTTTCACAGCCAAATATAATCAAACACTCATAGCTATTTGTTTTTGCAGTAGCTGGTTTGAGCAAATCCTGAAATTTTGACTTTGAACTATTTCACTTTGCTTGTTAAAACAAAGATGTTTATTTATTAACAACCTTTACGTAACCAAATGTGTATTTTTTTAAGTAGTTAGTTTTATCAGGACTTTAAAGCTTTGGCTTTCAAACTCTGATTATCAATTGTTTTTCTTTTACAGTACTTGTCTAACCAGCAGGATGAAATGTTTTTTTGTATTTGCACAAACAAATACAACAAACTTCACACAAGCAGATATAAACAAAAGCTGAAAGATTTGTTTGTTTTTAAGAGCGTTTGGAAGTTTTTTTGATTGTCATGTTTCAAATTTGATTATTTGAAGTTTCACTTTGCTTTTGCAAACAAAAAGTCTTTCTTTGTTGCTATTAAGAACCTTTACTCAGCTAAATACAAACAAAAATTGTAGTTAGTTTTAGATAGAATTCTGAACTTTATCAACAATCTCAAAACAGATGCAGCCAACAAACCACAAGGCACAGGAGACTTAGTACTTAAGTGTCACTTGATTAAGTGTGGAGAGTTTTCTTCATACTTCTCCCTTTACTAGTCCCAGTGCTTAGCAACTGTTTCCACATTCAGGCTGCGTTGCCTGCCCTGGTTGCGCGGTGGCATACAGACTCCTTTGGTGCCTGGTTCCTCCCTGTTTGACTTTGGGCTTCACAGCTCCGGCTCTTTGTTTACGCTGACAAGAGGAGCGGGGCACTGACCTGGAAAAAGTGGCCAGGACGGGTTGTCTTGTAAAGGGAGGAGGGAGCTGGTGAAGGAGGGGAGGATATTGTGGTTGATGTATAGACTCCTCCTGAGAGCTTTCGTCCTAGCCAACGGCTGCTGAGGCTGTAGCTCCACCACACTCTTGCTGTCTCTGTCCACCGCTCTGTTTTCCTCGATGTCCGCTTTCCTGTCAGGTTGTCTGTCTTTTCTGAAAGTTTAATGTATGCCTGTCAAGACCTCACAAAAGATCACTTCAGAGTTGTGCACCATTCAAAACTGAATTTAAAATGTCAATTTAAAGGAACAGTTCACCCAAAAATGAAAATTTGCTGAAAATATTCTCACCTCAGGCCATCCAAGATGTAGACGAGTTTGTTTCTTCATCGGAACAGATTTGGAGAAGTTTAGCATTACTGCCTTTGTAAAAACCAATCCAAAACAAAGCAAGTGGTGTAATGCTTAATTTCTCCAAATTTGTTCCAGTGAAGAAACAAACTCATCTACATCCCGAATGGCCTGAAGGTAAGTACATTTTCAGCAAATGTTAATTTTTTTGGTGAACTATTCCTTTAATTCCAGTTTGGTTTATGAATTAAAGTTGAATTGAGATAAACAGAGTGCAGAATTGCACTTTCTTCAATTCTAATTAAAATACAACTTGTATAATACATTTGATTTTTCATAATAAATAAATTAAATGTTATCATAATCATACACATACCATTTTTTAAGAAATTTGATTTAGTTATATAAGTTTCGATATTTTGTAATTTATACTTTGTTAATATGAATATTAAGGAAGCAAAAAATAAAGGCAATGATATGCATTTTTAAATTAAATGAAGTGTGTACAGAGATCACTTAATTATATTATATTATATTAAATATTATGTATTATATATTATTATATATATTATATTAATTAATTATATATATATATATATATATATATATATATATATATTATATATATTATATTAATTAATTATATATATTATTATATGTATATTAAGAAATTAAGTTTTAATATATTTACGGTAAGAAATTTACAAACTATCTCCATGGAACATGATCTTTAGTTAATATTCTAATGATTTTTGGCATAAAAGAAAAATCGATAATTTTGACCCATACGATGTAGATTTGGCTATTGCTACAAGTATACCCCAGCGACTTAAGACTGGTTTTGTGGTCCAAGGTCACATATTATTATTATATATTATATTATATTATATAAATAACAAAAATTGTGTTTGATAATGAGATTTCTATTGTGTGAATCCCACTTCTTGTCATTGCATTTGTAATTTAACATCCTGTGGCAAATTTTTAAATAGTGATTGCATCACTACAATTGTTTTAACTATTTCAGAAAGGCAACTGCTTGCTCTTGTAGAGAGCATAATGAAGTCTCATTTTGCTTGTTCAATGCCTTCTTTGTGAGGTCTTGTCTCATCCTTGTTGTCCCATGGGGTTGTCGGTGGTATTTTTACCCTTTTTGGAGGCTGAAGATTCTTCTCCACTTGCGTAGGGCTCTAATGAGATGGAGTGAGAGCTCAAGCAAGCCTTAATTAAGCCAAGTATGCACAGAGCAGGGTAAAAAAATGAAACACACACACCGTCCATACATTAACTGGATCTCACCTCAATGCACATTTTCCTCTCTGTGTATTTTTTTTCTTTTCACGTAGGTTGCACAAACAACAGATGGCTTCGACGCCAACCTGTGGAAGGACAGCATATTCAAATCCAAGGTCACACGCCATCTTTGCTTCACCCGAGCTGCCACCTCCAAAAATGTAAGTGAAAACGTGTACGTTTTATCATGCTCATTGCAAGTTTTTCTCCAGTTTCTTCACACGCCATCATAGGGTGTATTTACCCCGTTTGCTTCAGTCCGTCCCTCATTAGGGTTCTGCTTAGATCTTTGATCACAAACTCCTTCAAAATATGTTCCGTCCTTTAAAGTGAAGTATTTAAACCAAATGCAAATACAACTCTGAATTTAGAATGGTTTGAGATTTTTTTTTTTTTTTCTTCCACTTGATGTATGAAGTCCCAGCATGCTTGCATTTGAAAATCTGTTGATGATCTCCAGTTCTCCCGAAGGAATTTGGTTTATGATTATTCATAAATGCAACTCTGCGCGTTAGTAGTTTACGATTTCATTTGGCTCAATTAACCTGGTCCCTGTAGACAGTTTGGATACCTCCCAGCCATTCATCAAAGATGGAGAAAACATCCAAAAATTGTCAAACTTTTGATTATGGAGATTCTCGCTTATGAAATATGACACATCAAACAGCCATCCAATATTCCTGCTAAAGGAAGCACCTATTTTAAAAGATTCCGCTGTGAATTGAAACTATTTGAACATTTACCTCTCGTCTGGCTGAGCGCCTTTTTATGTGCAGGTATCTGTCTTGAAAGCGAAACAGGTGGCCCAGTCATGCTGCTCAGGTTATCGGTCTTCATTTAACGTGAACAATGCAAAGCTTGAGCTACCCTACCTTTATTGGTCCTCCGTTTGCTGTGTAAGCGAAGGCAACAAATAACATATGTATTTTTAGAAAACATTCTATACTTGCTCTCTGTCTAGGATTAAAGTTCCTAAAAAAAATATGTATTTATTTGGACAAATGGACCTTGTGTTCATAATTGAGTCTAGCCTGCTTGAAGGGTTTGTGAGGATGGTGAAAATAGGCTTGTTTGGGTGGGTCATTGTTATTCAGTGTTACATCTCACCAGTGCATCTGCTTTTCTTTTTTTCTTTTATATGTGCTGATGCAACAAAATGCCTTTTACTGATTAATTAATGAATATTTTTAATAAGTTTTTATTTAAAAAACATCTATTTTCTTTATAAATGTTTTCTTTCACCTTTATTAATGGATATAGCTGGCTTTTTATATTTTAGAAATCATCATATTATAGCATCAAAATGTTAGAAAACCCCTATTTTGTAAACTAACGAATGTCATGATAAATATGATATTTCATGCCACATTCAAGGGCACTCTATATCCTATCACACACGTGTAGTTAAACATTCAAGACCCTTATCACATGGTAAATCATTAACCTCATGTTAACCTTTGGTCTAAAAAAAAATCTGTTCATTAAAGAGATGTATTTTAATTGAAATCTACATGTGCACATAGATAAAATGCAATAATATAAACAATTAAAAGTGTACTTTAATTTTTTTCATAATGCATTATTAAAATAGCGCAACAGTATATTGGCAAATAGCCCAGAATCTCAAAATGGACCCATGACCAGAAAAAATAAATAAAAATAAATGTTTTTGTCTGTCACAGGGCTTTATTGTTATCATAGCTGTAAAACTACACCTCCTAAGCCCTGTAATGGCTATGAGATCCAAAGATGACGTTGTAATCCGCTGTGGCTGGTTTACCCTGGCCATTTCCAGCACGCTTCTGCCTGTTGATCAAGTTCAATGAGAGCTGCAGTTTTAGTATGTAGCACATCATTCCCCTCTGCCACCTCTCCAGCGTGGAGTCTTAAAATGTGTGTCTGCACTGTTTTGAAGTCCCTGACGCTAATAAAACATGGCAGCGCCATCAACAAAGGCTATTTTGTCTGTCAGTCAAAGTGGCCCCCACTGTAATTGTCTATGACAAAAACAGATTCTACAGAATTAGCCAGTGAATTATGTGGTGGGAAGTAAACAGTTTGTGATTTATCATACTCAGGGTTGGAGGTAGATGGCCCTTTGTCAGGTCCTGATGGGAAAAATCTCTCCTGCGTCTTTTATTAAAAAAAAAAAAAAAAAGTGTTAAAAAAAACAGGCTTCATGCATAGTAATAGCATTCATCCATATTCGTACCCTCAAGTCAGAACTATGAATAAAAATGGTCTGTATTGGTAATAACTGCCGGGTAACCGTAGCGACGGCATCCAGAATGTCGGACTCATCATGTCACGCCACGCTAGCTGCACTCTTTCAGGGCTTTTGCTGGATTATTGCTATTTATTACAGCGAAAAATGGAACCATAATGAGTGCGGGCTGGGTAGGCTGAGGGAAAAAGTCATGCTTGAAAATGTCAACTAAACAGCTCCTGATTGTTTTCAAGTACTCCCTGTTCTGAAGCACAAGCAATTTGGCCTGCCACCGACTGGCCCGAGCACTGGGCTGCCATGTCTGAAGATGATGGCTAGCGCACAGGTGCTTGCATGCTTAAAAGAGGGCAGCGATTCAAAAAAAATTGTGTGTGTGCGTCTGCGAAATACTACAGAGGCCTTTTCATTGTAGGTACGGATCATGCATAATTGAAGGCCGCCCACTTCTAGAAGTGGCTTTCTTGAACTGGCTCATTGGTTTAAACTCATATAATCATTATTATATCACAAATTTTTTTTGTGGCAGAAGCAATTATGCAACGTGGTCGTGGACGTGAAGTTGATTGACTTGAAGGACTGTTTGCCAGAGGGCTTCACTCCGATCCAAGACACCATGGATTCCCGTAAGCACAGTTCCCGTCTTTTTTTGCTTTCATCCTCTTTTTCTCTCTCTCCTCTCTGTAGTCATCCTGAGGGAGCGCTTCTCCAGAGGTTGTGAAAGTGAATGTTTCATGGGCTCAGGTTTAGCTTAATTTATGATAGTGCGAGAGAGTAAAATAAACATTTTGCCCCGGAGGTAGGAGGAGAACGATGAGTCATTGTTTATCTCTGCCAGAACCCAGCTTTCCTTTATGATGTGCTTATTTATTTATGTATTTATTTGTGCAGAGCGGAAGTGGATGGTGGTTATCTAATATTAATGAAATGCATTCCCTTGATGCTTTAGTGCTTTTTGAGTGCTATGTATTTCTCCCCTTCTCGTCTTCTCTCTTCTCCTCTCACCGCGCCTTTGAGAACGCCGCAATATTATTTTGGCATTGGGAGTGAGGGCAGCATGTTTATTATTTTCATTATTATTGCATTTACACGGCCCTCGCCCCGGTTCGGCCTCAAAATGAAAGCGATGGGCTCAGGAGTAATATGGCCGAGTCTAGTAGCGGGTTCTGGAGGAATGACTAAAAAGAAGACTGAGTCTCATTGGGCGCTGGTTTTAATGTGCCGCTTTATTGTAGCAAAGCCATGTTTAATAGATGCCTCAGCCACTGTATTGCCATTTCACTCTCAGTCAAGTCCCTTATATCCTTCTTACACACATATTTGATGCTGAAGATTCCCCTCTAGCACCCAGTGACATTTTTATGCAATTATAATGGGCTTTCATATACTTATATGTGCCTTGAGCCTCAAAACATCACATAGGTTGCATTTATGTGGTGTTCAAATATTAATGCTCACATATATTTAGCTTGTCTCTCTGAATAAATTGTTAGGAAATAGGTAGTTTTTATACATATATTGTTGTGTCATTATTTATAAGGCTTCCCAAGGACAAATAGGTCAGGCAATGTTTGTAGGGGAATTGATGCATAATGTAGGTTTTAGTTATGAGTATATGGTACTGTGGCAAATAAAAGCGCTCTGGTTTAAATGCAGTTAGACTGCTGATAAATGAAAGACATAATTAGGGCTGTGTATGTTATGACTGTTATATCTCTTTCTCTCTCAGAGGAGCAGGCTTTGAGGAAGGAGAGACTGTGTGTGAAGTTTGTCCCCAGGAACAGCACTGATACGGCTGTATGCGATGTGGTTATACAGGGGAAATCAAAGCACAGCCTCACTAATTATACATTTATAGGGTAAGATATCATATCTTTGGTATGACAAGCATGACATGTTTTTTTGAGAATTATTTGTGTGCATTTGATGCAGATGGTTTGGTCACTATTCCCCGTGAGGTTAAAGAAGTACCAAAGTAAATATCCTGGAGCCATGCTTATTATGCTGTCTGAATCGTCGTTTTTAAACTGAAGTGGATTGTTGTTCTGGTCTGTGTGTGTTTTTTGACCGGCTCCTGTTTCCTCTAGTGCACCTCAGTGCCTGCGGCCTGCTACAGGCATTATGGGCGCCTGCTTTTCTGGTGCTGCTCTTCTGACAGTGTTTAAAGCCACCCCTGAGATGTCTTACAAACATTATATAGTATTTTATTGACAATATGGTGTTTATATTTCACAGTATAGTTATTTTTGCTTTAAATAAGGTTTTAAAATATCAAAAATGTGGATACATTATAAATTTCATGATTCTTGTCACCAGTGTAAATATCACAAAAAAAACAAATAGCCTACATTTAAAAAAAAAAAAAAAACAGTCATAAAATAAGATTAAATAAGAATAAGCAGCTACCAGCAATAGGACAAAAAACTACAGTAGAACAAAGAAATAAGAAATGCTACATGCATTGTGTAAAGTAAGCAAATGCCTAAAAAATCTTCACTGTGTAAATTAAATATATATTTCTCTTTACTAAAGTTACAAAAGTGATTTAGTCAAGAGCAGTAAGACTTCTCCCTTTTTGTTGTTTGATTAACATGAGTGACAGACAGCAGGAATTTTAGACTGCTGTCACTTTAAGAGCTGCTAATATACTGTTGCGCATTTTCTTTTTCAGCTCTTTCCTTTCACTTAATACCTAAATTACTGTGTTTACAGGGATTATTGCAAAAACAGGCATTTTTACACATAAAGTGTATGTATTTAACCGTTCAAGGCCTATAAAGCAGCAAAAATAACACAGTTCAATACTCCCACACTCAGTGAGCACTGTCTCCATGTGCACATGCCTCGCTAACGGCTCTCAGAAACAGTCCCTCAGACAGCACGCGCATATAGTGAAATGAGTTCTCTCTCACTTCTCAGTGGCTTAAATTCATTTGTTTTTAATCCGCAATGCTTAAAAAATGTGTGCAAATGATAGCACAGCAATGTCAAGTGAGCATAACCGCTATAGAGGCAATAGTCCAATCATGCAGGTATATCGCCCACCCAGAGAAAACAGTTGTACTTCTTTATAGTCTTGTGGAAACTGAGATACATTTTTCATGATTATTTGATGAATAAAAAGGTCAAAAGAACAATGAATTAATTTGAAAGTCTTTTGTTACATTAGAAATGTATTTAGTGCCACTTTTTGATCAATTTAATGTGTCCTTTCTGAATAAAAGTATTAATTTCTTTAAAAATAATATAAAAAAGACTTTCAGACAATAGTGTATGCATACATAAATGTTCATGATAATGAAACAAGCTGTTTTTGTCCACAGTGAGCTGAATGGTTTGGGGATTTGGTATCAGCTGGGAAAAGTCACTAAGTCACAGGATACAGTCCACAAAACCCCCTCTACCTCTGGTGTTGCTAGGTAAGACCCTTAACCAAGAATACATATATTATATTCCCTGTTTTAATAGGATATTCCTTAACGCAGGAGGAGAAATTGTTCAGTGTTGTCGGATGAGGGATATAGTCCAACAATCTGTAAAATTAAGTTTCTGAGTAAGAAGTTGGAAATTTCTCCAACAGAATGTAGCATAAGATAACTGAGTGTGTTTCCACTGATAACCTGAAGTTCAGCAGGGACAAAACAGAAAGTGCTCAAGCAGGAGAGACTGCCGTGAGGAGAGCGCAGTCTGTTGTCTGCTCTGACACACAACACAAACACCTAGTCTGCCCAGCGGCCTCGCACACAAACACACAGCCTGGAAGGAAGAAGACAGAGAGGGAGTGTGACTTTGTACCTCATCCAACTCAAACATGTCAATTATTAATGAGCAGGAAGTAGTGGGGTTTTCCTCTGTAAATAGTAAATAAACAATCACTGCTCCCGTCCTATAGTTGATAGAGCGGAGAGGTTGGTGGGGGTATGCAATTGTGCCAAATGAAAAATTTGAGATTGCCAGAAGGCTGTGAAGGTCCCGGCACTGCAGTTAGGGCAAGTACACATAAAGCTTAGTTGGAGTTTTATTTCTGCAGACTTTACCCACTTTGTATATCAATTCCTGTACAACAAGTTGGCATTCCAGTGCTTTTACCTCAAGACTTAACAGCTTTTGAAGTTACAGATGTTAGTCGGTTAGTCAACAGACATTAGCTTTATTCCACAACCTAGTAAACTATCAACCTAACCTCCATGGAACCAAACGTGACTGATTAGGAACAGTCAACATTGGCAGAAACTGAGCAATTGGACTGAACATGCAAGTGATTTTAGTATAGAGGGTATGCAAAAGTGAGTGGCAAAAGAGCCTGCTGAATGAATGGATTTAATTGGGAAACTGTGAAAACAAACGATTATCAGTTTAAACTAAAGGTTGTTGGACTCGATATAGTGTTCCTTACAACTTACCAAATATCTAGTGGTCCATGGATATTGACATGCAGCCATATATGTGCCTGATTTCGACGCTGGGGAAATACATAAAGCAAATTTGCCTGTGAACGCATTTTGTAAATGCAAAATAAGTTGGTCTAAATCCAGGTGATCACTTATGTCAGTGTTATATATATATTGTCATATGTCCAGCCCAGAAACTAAACAGAATAATTGTATATTGCATTGTAACTGTCCATACATCGTATTTTGTACATGCAACATAGCTAGTTTAATTAGCTGTCAGTACAGACTGCATCTGCCATGTTTTCTCACTCACATGTCCCCAACTTGGAAAGAAAAAAAACCCCAAAGAAATACAGAATGTCCTTATTATAATGACTTTTGTGCCATTTATGTGCTAAATACATGTGGTAAATGTACTATGTAGTAATCTTGCTAGATTTTGGAGCAGAACAATAGAAAACATCTTTCTACAAATTTCAGTGGATTAAACATATTTGTCAGATGTATCATCAGATGAATAATCAAACATGCCAGTACCCAACTATACAACACTGAACAGACTATCTTTTTCTGTCAGTTTTGTTCACTTCAGATTAAATATGGCGTTTATTCTGAGTTGGGCTTATTCTCACATAAATTCTCTGAGATCATTGGTTGCTTTCATCCCAAAATGAGCATAAGATGTTCCAGTGGGCTCCACTTGGAACATTGTCTGAAGTTTTGCTCTTTGAACTTTTGCGCAAGACCGACCTCTGAAACATACCGTGGTTTCGTGGCTTGAATAAAGCCCTTTGTGCCATGTGTTTTTTGGAAGGGGCAGCTATAGGGGAGAAATGTTTGATGTCTCTGAGTCATCCTTCATCCAGTCCCACACATTCACACACTTCGTCTCACCCTGTTAATTCCTCACTCTTTTGAAGCCACTTTTCAAGTTGGAGAGGAATAAATTGTACCTCCAAGAGAGGATCCGTGCCTCCCCACTCCGATACCTGCTGTGATCACAGACTGTGCACTTTTGTATTATTATTACATTTCATGCTTCTACGTCTGCATGAATGTCCAACTGCAATCTGTGAATCTGTGAAAAAAAAAAGTTATTGGTTTAAGAGGCACAAGAGGTAACCAAGTGTTTTATTGAAGGTGTCATTGGACTTTTCCTGTTTTCAAGACTTTAAGCATCACATTATTGAATGTATCTGCTGCAGAATAACACTTTTCTGGCTTTAGTCTATGTCCGTTAGCTTTGAGGTCATTTATATGGTATTGTTCTTCTAAAAGACAAAATACTTCTAAAAGACACTCATTTTGTCCATTAAATGTCCTGAATATTCCACCATTTGTTAACTAAAGCTATTAAAAGTAATATCTAAAAAAAATTTACATTTAAAATTAATAAAAAAAAATTATTTAATTAAAAATCAATATAAAATAAAATAATAAAATACATTTTGCATACTATAATAAAACATTATGATAAAATTCTAAATAATAATTACAAATATTATTGAATAAAAATATATTAGATTGATTTTCCTGAAAAAAAAGTTAAATTTCAAGGCTTCAGTAACTTATGACTGTGAAGATACCAAGTGTGGTCCCCAACAAACAGGCTCAAATAATGGAAAATAAAGGTTTTAGAATAGGAAACCTGCGTTGTGTGATGCTGTTCTCGCCTCATTTCACACAAACTTTGCAGTCCCATCAATGTTTTACTGTTTGTATGACTCTTTTAAAACACCCTGAAATTGAAATGCCTTTTACAGTTATATGAAAGATGTTTTAAACACAGTCAATAAGGAATAAATGTTTAATGACCCCTTTAACTTTGAATGCTGGTGGTTCTGCAAATAAACCTTTTTGCCTCGGGCTCCAAGAACACTAATCACTGTGTGTGCGGACTACGGAGTGTGAAGTTGTTCAAATCTGTTTCCCTTGCTGCCTGTTTGAAATTTCAAAGCATTTCTGTGAAGTGTTTATGCTTAAAATGAATTAAATAAATAAATACAATAATAAATCTGCAATATATTTTATTTTTACCAATTAGTCTTATGCTTTAGGTGTTTGCACCATGAATACTATATCGCCCGTTAAATTACCTGGTGTCAGTTATGTGACCCCCATTTCATTCAAACAGGGCCTGGTCAATCCAGCTCCCAAACCATAGATTTTAGGGTTGTTGTTCTTCAGGGTGAGCTTCCTCTCCAGTCTCTGCTGCCATTTGTCGTCCTGATAAAACTGTCATCTCTCGCTCTGATATCTGACCTCTGGATTGACAGAGAACATAAAGTTGCCTTGTGCTAATATTTCGGTTTCTCTTTTTCTTCATAGAATCAAGGTTTCAGGCATTTCTCTCTGAATGATAGGGCCATATACAGTAAGGCAGGAAAAGTTTTTATATCCAAAAGCTGAACAATATAAATGTAAAGGTCAAGCATATTTCCCATTGTGAGCAGGAAGCCTTTTTTATGCCATCCCATGATTCAATCCAGTGATTCACTACTGGAGGTCAGTAAATATAAAACCATATTGGCTGAACTTTGGGATAGATAGATAGATAGATAGATAGATAGATAGATAGATAGATAGATAGATAGATAGATAGATAGATAGATAGATAGATAGATAGATAGATAGATAGATAGATAGATATTGACACAGGCTGTATATGGGAACTTCTTGGATTATGAGTACTCTATACAGCATATGAGTAGCACTGATGGACAGGTGTCAGTGTTCCCGCTCTTTGTTGGTTTCTGTGACCTCCGTGTCACCTACTCAACATATGCTCTCCAAACAACGGCTGATCTACCAGTTCTCTGGGAAGGCAGGCCCTGTACGAGATCTGTTGTGACACCATCCTCAAATGTGTTTTTCAGACACTCTTCTGTGTACCCTTTCCCAGAAAGCCCTAAAAAGCGTGCAAATTTCCATACACATCAAGTAAACTCAAACTGAGCAGTGCCACAAACAATAGAATCATCAGCAAAGATCTGTGGCTCTTTAGAGATTCTACACTCCCATATTCCGCCACGCAATTCTTCAAGATTCTTCCTTCTCCACACCTGACATGGAACTTTAAGTGGAGTAATGACAAGCGGGAAAGCCGCCACTGCAGAGAGCAGCTGTCTACAAGCCGTGGGTTGTGTGGGCTGCCTGCTCGGAGCGAGCGCTGAGGTGTTGTCATCGAGGATCTCGGATGAGTGTCAAAACACCGGCTTCCAGATTCCTCTCAGTTCGCACCGTATTATTTTTATATATCGTTTTTATCCCAGTCTTTGCCTCACCGAAGGCTTTGGCAAATTTGTCCACAGTGTGACAGATGTTTCCGACGTCTCCTCCCCAAGACGGACTTGTGCTTCCGCTTCTACACCGATGCCTTCTTGAGTTTCTCATCAGCCACCCGTGGAGATTCCAGCATGTGGGATTGGGCTTTTGATATTGAGATTACCCTGACTAATTGGTTCCTTTTACGAGGCTCCTCGAAATTTCTCAGGCTGTAATTTTGCCTTGCCAGAAAAGACTGTACAAGTTAGCAATCATTTTTGTTCATGCAACAGTTTTAAAATACACAAAATTGTTTTCCGTTTAATCACTGATGGTATTCCAACCACAATTCGGTCTTATTTTAGTCTACCTACACTACTAGGATGTGTCTGTCTTCTCATTTGAAGACTCTGCTCTAATTTGCCCAGTTCTTCATCCCAAGTCGAGCCTCTTCCTCCACCTACCAGGCATTGTGATATTCTTGAGTGCTTGTCTTTATGTCCACTTGTCTTCCATTTGGCCTTGTTAGGAATCAACCATCAACTGTCCTCTGAGTTTGTGCTTTCAGACCTTCGTCTGTCTTCACACTCCCATCTTTCTTGGCCTCATCGTCATCCGTAGATATAAGTGGAGCATGTTGAAGATCCTTGAAATTTCCCAGGCTGTAATATTGCCTTGCCTGTAAATACTGTACAAGCTAACAATCCTTTTGGTTCATGGAAAAGTTTTAAAGTACTTTTTGTTGTTGTTGTTGTTGTTTGTTTCATCACTAGTGGTAATCCAACTGCAATTCAGTCTTATTTAGTCTACATACACTTTTGTGTGGGGAAGTCGTGGCCTAATGGTTAGAGAGTCAGACTCGTAATCCAAAGGTTGTGAGTTCGAGTCTCGGGCAGGCAGGGATTGTAGGTGGAGGGAGTGAATGTCCAGCGCTCTCTCCACACTCAATACCACGACTGAGGTGCCCTTGAGCAAGGCACCGAACCCCCAACTGCTCCCCAGGCGCCGCAGCATAAATGGCTGCCCACTGCTCTGGGTGTGTGTTCACGGTGTGTGTGTGTTCACTGCTGTGTGTGTGCACTTTGGATGGGTTAAATGCAGAGCACAAATTCCGAGTATGGGTCACCATACTTGGCTGTATGTCACTTTCCCTTTCACTTTTTGGAAGTGCCTGTCTCCTCATTTGAAGACTCAGTCCTAACTTGTCCAGACCTTCATCCCAGGTCAATCCTCTTCCTCCATCTACCAGGCATTGTGATGTTCTTGAGTGCTTGTCTTTGTGTCTACTTGTCTTCCATTTGGCCTTATTAGGAATCAGCCATCAGCTGTCCTCCAGGATTGTGCCTCGATACCTTCATCTGTCTTCAGACTCCCTTCTTTCTTGGCCTCATCATCATCCGTAGATCTAAGTGGAGCATGTTGAAGATCTAAAATGACATAAGAAACAGAAACCATTTGAGGCTTATGCTGTGGTGTACGAGTTAAATTGTTTACGCTGTAATCCCAGTTATGTTTTAATTCTGGGAGGTATTGTGGTATAATTAGATATTCAAAATAGGGATTTGTGTCAGTGTTGCTCTGATGGCTTTGAATGATGATTAATTGTAGCCAAAACTCCAGTGGCCAACATAAGGCAAGCTCGCGCTGCCGTTGATTATGTAGCCATGTTTGTATTTTAAGAATTAGATGTGTAATTGATTTGCCATATGCTACCCAAACCCAGTGTACCCTAAACTGTTAAAAGCAGAGAATTGGGATTGAGTATGGTTACACTGTTTGACAGCTCTGAAGATAGGGAAACGCTCGCTCCTGAAACTTATATTTTAGTTTTATTTCACTTTTTGAGAGGCGGCTCAAAGTCGTAATGTTTTGGAGATTGGGTGTTCTTTTTTAGTTGCTCTATATAAATGTTATATTTTAAACATATAGGCTACATGACGTTAGATAATCTTAAAATGGTTGATTTTCTGAAGACTAGCTCTAATCTCTATTTTGACCTTATCAAATTGGTGATGTTTTACGTCCAAATACATTTGTGTGCCGTAAACAGGCTTTTCATTGAATATATCTCATTTCCATTTTCTGTATCGCTCTGTATCATTCGCTATTGTTTTGGCTTGCGCCAGTGACTGGGGTAGTTGAGGCCAGTTTCGACGAAAGAGCATCCGGACGGTCTCCTTTCAGTTTATGGCTGTTTGTGAAATGTCTGGATGCGCGTAGAGCCATGTCCCTGGCTTTCTTTCCCCCCTGCGTTCGAGTCAACCTTTGCAAACGAAGGGAAGTCTTCATTAAATGTGGCAATCGGTTCCACAAGATTGATGCCAACCTTTTAAAAATTCACCATTGGGCCGAATTGAACACGGGCAAATGCTGATGCAGATGAACAGGGAGAAGTCGGCCCCATCGAGAGAAATAAATCTGAGTTGCAGGCTTCAGTTCATAAATACCACAGGCTGTCAGAGAGCATGTTTTATGGCCCCTGATAGAAATTACTGCATTTATTTATCTCATCACACCTGATAGAAATGCAGAGTAGCCACTCACGGCAGACCTGGCTTCAGTTTACTCACGACTTGAATACTAGAGCTGACCCACAGTTCCCATTCATTAATTTGGATGAATATGTTCAGTAGATCTTTGGTGGACAGGGTGTTTGACTGAGAAAAGTGCTTTCAGAAAGAATCAATGGCTGTGATTTGCTAATTCGGGTTTTTGCTTAGCGGATTTCTGCACCAAAGTAACCAACCGGATTTGCCTTTGCTTCAACCATTTCATCTGTTTATTTCAAACATACCCCTCCTCCATTTTCAACATCTAGGCATCTCCTGCTTTGCATTGATATCACATTTCAGAAGATTTTCCAACATCCACTTCTGCACTAACTTACTCTCAAACTCAGATTCTTCCACCGGCTAAATGACATCTTACTCCCCTTGGCGGTGTCACTTTGCTCCTAATCTTCTTCCAAACATGACTCTGTCTGACTTTAATGCATCTGATGCATCCTGTAACCTGTTGGAGATGCTCATTTGGTCTTCAAAGCATGTCTAAAGCAGAATTATGCAGCGCTCCTGATGCAGAGAGACTCAGGCAGCGAGCACTGAATTTATTGATTCCCGAGAGTGAGTCAGAGAGTGTAATTCACCAGTGCCTGATTGATGAGGAGAGCAAGTTCAAACTGTCCATGAAGTGCAACGCACGCTATTTTTGCTCTTTCCCAAAACTTTGATATGGATAAGCAATTTGACTTGAGACCAGCCGAGGATTCTTTTATGCAAAATGTTTAATAATAATAACAATAATAATGATTATTATTCTCTTTCACAAATTGCTTTTATTCCTCTTTTCATTCAAGTCTAAATGCAGAAATATAATGAAAATGTATTAATATTAATAACAATAATAATCATAGTGGAAATATAAAATATTTTACAGTAAATTGCATGTATGAAAGTATAAATGTAGTAATAATAAATGTGAAATGTTTATTAGAATAATATTTGATTATATCGATTATAAATTATTATTTCTCCATTTTATTATAATATGATGAATGTATTTTAATAATAATAATAATAATATGTTGTTCTTATTAGTATTATTAGGCTGCTAGTATTATTATATTGTGGTAATTGAATTTCATTATTATAAATTATTCATAGTATTTTATGAGTTTATCTGAAAATTGGCTTCTGAAAATTAGGTTTTAATTTTTACAGCATTATTACTGCAACATTATTAGATTCATTGGCACTCCTATTGTATAATAGGAATATAGTATGATGCTCCAAGGAAATAATAAAAAAAAGTCCAACACTTTAGCTGTCCACGCAGGGTGACACTAATAATCTATCCACAGACACCCTCCTTGGACTGATGAGGTGGTTGTGTGTATAACTGTGTGTATAAGTTTTAGGACCGTTTCTGTGTGTGTGTGTGTGTGTGTGTGTGTGTGTCTTATATCATACTGGCTTAGGAAACCCTTCTTATTACCACTGACTCCATGACAATCGCTCACAGGCACCTAAGAGCCACAGACCGGGAGGGAGAGAAAATATGAGGTTAATGATCAGATGGAGTCAGTGATTCACAGTGGTTAAAGATGGACACCCACAATCGCTAACATCAATGATTCCTGTTATATTTATATCATATTTATGTTCCAGTTTCAAGAACTCTTTAAAGAGCTGATTCATTTGTGGAGCACAGTGTTGTACAGTCCTGTAAAATATGCCAGATCTCATAAGTTTGCTGCGTCGTTCACAATGTGGTACTTTGAAGATTTGAATTGGGCAATGACAGATTTTATGGACCGTGTTTGCATTGTTATCTGATTTGCATAATTCCTTCATAATTCTGCAGACGCCATGTGCAAATAAACAGTCCTAAAATTCTAGAAAGCAGAAAGTTTTTGCTGTGTGAGATTTGCTTCTAGAATCGTTTTTCTGAACACAGTGCTTCTTTTGAACATTTCCATTAATTATTTCCTATGTCTTTGCGCACTGGTAATGAGGTCAGTTCTGCCTCTATTTTCTAGACAATTCCCAGAGTCTCCGGCCTCCAATTCTACTAAAAAGAACATGGTCAGGCCAGACTATGAACACCAAATCTACAACCTCTACACCAAATCAGGTCAGTCCCTCTGTAACTATTATCTCAAAAGTTCATCATTCATTTTAGGTAATTCTAGCATATGTGTACAGTATCGCTACACAACCTTCTGTGAAATTGACTTTAGTGACATCGCTACGATTATTGTTAACACTTCAAGTGGCAGAACAAAAATACACCAGTGATGTGTAATTCCCATTGACCACCTCACTCTGCAGACCTGCAGTCTTTCAGCTCGAAAATATAACTTGAGTTTGGGATGTGAAGGCATGCTTATGTGCTTTTTTCTGGCTGGAGAGAGACACCATGTGGTGAGGATGAGCTAATCTGTAGCATAGAGGAAGAAATCACACTGTATTGAGGTACATCCAGGTCCAAAGCTGACATTTGGTCACACATACTTATGTTATGTTTTTTTTTTCTGTAATTTAATGATAAAATGTGCAGGTCATGCACTGTATCACTTGCACTTGTACTTATGATTTTATTCCTCATATTTTCATTTTAGTAGCTTAATGTGAAGAATATACCACAAGTGTTGCTACATTGAGACCTGGAGAAGAAAAAAGTTAGATGATGTGCAAGTTGCAAGTTATTTTTTGCTCGTCTTTGACCCAATTAATTTGATTTGGCTTTTTTGATGGTCTTTATTTACTATATATTAACTTCAGTTTGTATTTTCATTAATTGCATTAAATACTTCTTTGCTCTTTTAACAGCCTTAAAGAGACTTCAGGAAGTCTTAGGAAGATTTTACGCATACTGTAATTGCGCGATTACAGGCACGTTGATCATATCAAGGCTTCAGTGGTTAAAATAAGTGACTGACACATTAAACTCTGCCACTTGCCTTTGACGTAGTTAAAGTGACAGCAGATTGACTTGTTCTCGAGTGAGGCCAAAGAGAAAGGAAGGGTTCTGTCAGCACAAGGGCTGATGCATTCTGCTTCCCTGTCGCCATGGTAATGCCATTTGACTGACAGGCAGACACAAGCTCTGCCACTAATCATCACTCTGTCACCACAAGTAGTGTGTTCTATTGATCCTCCTTTAGCAACGTCTCTGTAACCATCAGGAACTGTGTTCACAGGCGAGCTTAGCAGCAGAGCAGTAGTGGTCTAGTTATCCAGTGGATATTTTGCTATTTTTATTGATGGAGATAGTAGAGACACAGGGAATGTGTACACAAACTGCTATGCCACTGTTCTGACAATGTTGCCTTAAGCTTCTTATAAATAATAATAAATATTATTATTGTTTTATTGTATAATTATACATATTTCGGTTGCACTTTATTTTAAGGTGTCCTTGTCGCAGTGTAAATTATACATGTATGTACTGAGTAATATTAATTAACTACATGTACTTATGTTTAGGGTTAGGATTAGGGTTTGGCTTAGGGTTACTTGCAAGTAATTATGCATAATTAATCATAATTATAATAGTAATTCCTGTAACAAGGACACCTTAAAATAAAGTCTTACCCATATTTCTATAAATAAATTATATTATAATTACATGGTATAAGATATACGTGCATGCTTACATATATTTATATATTATATAAGTTAGCATGCACACATATCTTATAACATGTAATTGTAAAATACATTGTATAATTATACATATTTCTATAAATTAATTATATTAGAATTACATGTTAGAAGATATGTGCATGATAATTTATACAATAATATACACAAATTAGCTTATTACATATAATTATAATATGATTTATTTATAGAAATCTGTGTTACTATTAATATTACTACTACTACTACTTCTATTAGTTAGAATTTTATTACAATTTCTTCATGAATTATGACTTGAAAAGCAAGTGTGGGGTTCTGAACAGACAGCTGGATTTACCATAATCACTAGGAATGCACCATGCATACATAATAATAATAATAATAATAACAACAACAACAACAACTTGTTAAATTTATTTAATTATGCATTTATTTTTTTACTTAATGTAGGATTATTATTATTATTATTATTATTATTAGAGACTTTATTGAATTTTCTTTATGAATTGAGTTGTGACCTGAGGAGCTAGTGTGGGGTTTTAAACAGACAGCTGGATTTACCTTAATCGTTGGGGACTCCACGCGCTCGCATATGTGTATATATGTATGCGCGTGGATGTTGACAGCTGGCCAGGTTCGAGCTGGGCTAAAACCATGTGCGCTCTGTCAGGCTCCTAGCACCAGCTCCTTCAGGATTGATGAATTGCCTGCTTTCTTGATTAAACCTTCCGTCACTTCCCAACAAAACACAACACACACATGCAAAAAAAAAAAAAAAGACCAGCGCATTAAAGACTAGCCTAGCGCAGAAGACTCGACATGTCTGGGTATCTGTCATCGTCAGCCACATTATGTGCGGATTTGAGGTGCCGGTGCTTTGACATTTATTAGCAGAGTATTAAAAACTAATTCACATAGATTTGGCAACCTTCATTCACTTGACAGTCCACGCTCATTTTAACAAGTTGGGTCTTTCTAGACTTCACAACCTCTTGCTTTGTTTCACCACTGCCTCTTTGAAGCTGAGCAGATTTTTGGTGTCATTTATTTTTCATTTAGCTTGATGGCTTGAAGGAAATATTTCCTAATTAGCGAAGGAATCAGTGTGAAAAAGAGTCCGTTTGCAACATCTGTGAGGTGATGGATTTGAATACATTCTTTTTTGGGAGTATTAATGAAGTAATACTTAGTCTATCAGAAATGAGCATCGTATGAGCTGTGATTCTCTAAATGTTTTTTTGTAAAGGGAACTTCATTATTGTTCAAATCTTTTTTTATATATATGTGATAAGGAGCTTGACTTTTGCCACTTGCTATTTTCATTCATCTATAAAAAACAAGGAACAGATACTCATAATAACACAGATATCCAATATCCCTTATGTAAGTGACATTAACATATCTATTGCATTAATCACAAAAAGAATGACAATGCCTTTATTAAAGATTATATATAATGGTAATCAATTATTCCTTGGTGGATTAAAGAAAGATCAATTAAGAGGTGACTGGAGAGAGAGAGATAAAAATACAGAGATATTTCAGTATCAGCTTAAGTTTGCAAAATATCAGAGTGAGTGACAATGATTTTTGATTTCCGGAACTGATATTAGTCCTCTTATTAAAGTATGTGCATCTGCTTTTAATTTGCTCCAAATAATTGGAAAATGCAACAGAGCTTTCCAATTAAAGCGCCACTTTACGCACTTTAATAATACCCCCATAATATTAGAGCTTATGAAATGACAGGTGAGCTGGTGTATGAATAAAACATAAAGGCTCGTAATAAGAGACAGGAAAAAAACGGCAGACAGTTGTTGGGGTTTTTTTTAAATGCTTGACTTAATTTGCATATATTAATCTCTTCTTTTCAGCCTTATCGAATATTCGTGCGTATTTGAAGTTAAAATAGTGATGACAGGCCGGGGTACGCTTCATTTTTCCATGGATTTATTGCTCCTATAATTCAGGATCTTTAATAAGGCAATATGACTGATCCTCCGAGTTCTGTGGAATTTCGTTAATTGTTCCAGATGGTGCTCACTGATTATGCAAAATGACTTCTCTTTTTCCCCGGCTTTTTATTTTTTTCACCGTCCCCGACCACACTGTTTTTTGATTGACTAACACAGAGAAAAAAGATTATTTTTGGGCCAGCACTTTCATTAGGAAGCCTCTCATCAGGTTTCAAACAAAAGTTCCATCTTATCTCCGGCTGCAGACTGCGGCGTGACTAGCGCTCCAGCTAGCGCTTGACAGTCGAGGAGGATCCCATAGGCTTTTAATCGTGACTCTAATCTCGTGTAGCCCAGCAGCTCTCTCCACCCGTGTGGCCATATTTTACAATACCAAAACACTTTAGGCTGAAGGATTAGAGAACACGCACTCGGGCTAGCGACACAAAAACTCATCTGCTAAGTGCGGCTGCTCTATGGCTGGATGGCTAGCCTTGAGGAGCTGGTTGATTAAAACCCCCCAAAGCTAGGCCACCATTTTTCTGCTCCTCCTCTCTCATAGCCGAGGGCCCATTGAAAGTTCACCTTGATTCTGTTTAGCATCAGCTAAATTGCCCTAAATGAATTGTGTATGGATATTTGATGGGCGGCGGTGGGGGGACTAGGAGGGGAATAGACATAGACCAGATTTACAGCTGTGTTTTACTTTCGATGGGTACACGATTTAAGCCGCGCAATTTCGGGCCAATAAAACTGTTCTGAAAGAGAGCCAAGGACTTCAGGTTGGCGACAGGGCATGAAAGACTGCATACAGCTTCTTTTCCAAAAAAGCCATTAATGATTTATTCCTGTGGCCTATGTAAAGAGGGAGCCTGGGGAAAATGCAGAGGGGGTTTACAACTTGCTTGGCTCGTGTGCATGATAGCAAATACCACTAAACCTATGACTGATGTGACGTCTGAAGTTTTGTTTCTGGATTAATCCGGATTTAAGACTCTACCCTTTAGAGTCTTCTTTAGGAGGTCTCTTCCTTTAGCGTAGTGGCACCTATACTAATATGCACATTGAACCATATCACTCTCTTTACGTTTTTTTTTTTTTTTTTGTAACGCTGCCATTGCAAAATAATTAAAATAATTATTGTCAAAGTACGTATACTTCTACATTTACATTTGTAGTTTTACCTATTGCATTTTAATTTTGAAGGGTCAATTAAAAAAAAAAAAAATTCTATGCTTAGCTGAATTTATTTATTAATTTGTTTTTTTTGTGTGTGTGTGTGTATATTGGTTATTATTATTATTATTTAAATATATATTTATTTAAAAATGTATTTATGTAATAATAATAATAATAATAACAATAATAATAATAATGGTTATTATTAGTATTATTTTTATTTAAATATATAAATATTTTTTAAATAAATATACTGTGTATTTGGAAAAAAAAAAAACTTTTATTCTATTATCTTTTTTTGTTTTTGTTTCGTCATTACCTATAGAAAACTATTTAGTCTTTTTCTTTTCTATTCCCACTATTAATATAAATGTGCTCTTCTATTATTTTCTAAATGTGTCTGTAAGTTTCTTGGACATTTAAGTCGAGCATAAGACTAATGAGAGCCACGTGCCTGTGGGCCTAATCACAGTCCGGGGTATCATTCCTCAGCCGTCCATCTCCAAGCCCAGAATAAGATCTGTTCCTTCATTAGTCTTCAGCCTATCAAACATGGCCGCCCTCAATAGATGGGCCTGTCTAGCCTTCCCATTGCCCTCATGTTCAGCAGTCTTTGTTATCACACATCTAATTAGAACTTGATAAAAATATTTCCCTCGAAATCCAGCCATTAAATATAGGTTAAGGAGATTTATGATCAAATATGCTCTTAAAGATCTTTTAATGGGTCTGTGGACTCGTTAAGTTGGTTATTAACGAGCCCCTAATACATAGTGCGATTTAAACTCACAATGAGATTCCTTGGAATGGAGCCATTTCTGATAAGGGGAAGTGGGCCCCCCAAAGGCTGTTTTGAAAGTGTGCCGCCTGCTTTTGTCTCAAAGTATATTAAGAGACTCATCTACAGCTGTATGAAGAGTTTATTCTCTGAAACAATGGCCAAATTCCCACACCAATGCTCTCAAAATAAACGCTTATTGTAGTCAGCATGCTATTGTATGTGTTGTCATAATTTATGAACATCCTTTATTCTTTGGTGTCATAGGCATGGGTCATATTTAGTTTTTTTTTTTTTTCTTCCTATTCAAGATTTTACGGTACAAGAGGTACAAGAGAAGATGACATGTATGAGAGTTAACAGTAAAGAAAAGTCTTCTTAAAAATAATAAATATATGTACTAAGTTATTAGAAATGTTCTATTTGTATTCATCCTGGTTTTTATACCATGTTCAAGAAAAGTTTTACTTTAATGACTTACTAATTTGAAAATGACTTGTGTAACCAATTAAAAGAAAAAAAGAAATATTTTTTTTTTTCATTTATTCTTGACTGCACATCTTAACCAATATTTTAAAAAATAAATCAATTAATTAAAATGTTTATTTATTTATTTATTTATTATATATTTTACTGTAGTTTTTATTAATTTATTTGTAATAATTTATAAATGTTAGTTTTTTTGGTAGTTGTACCACAAGACATTGTACAAAAAAATGTCAAATATTGATATTAATATATACATATTGATATTAACAAACTGTCACAAGGCTCTCCAGGGGATTTCCTGCTCGTTTTGTTTTGTTTTTGTTTGGGTTTTTGTGTGTGTTTTTGTTTAGTTTTTTTTTTTTTTTTTGCTTTGCTTTGTTTTTGTTTTCATTTCTTTTTTGTTGTGTTTTATGTTGTTTTGTTGTTTGTTGTTGTTTTTTTTGTCTATAGTTCCATGCAGTATGCACTTTACAGTTCCTAAAATGTAAATCCAGACATCTTAAGTCAATCAGGCTCCTGCTTCCTATCCGTGATCGCCTACACAGTTGCTTCATTCAGGGCTCAATGTCATACTTGCACTGTTTGTTAGGCCAAACTGCAGCTGTCAAACCTTATGTACATATTCACATCTCAATGACACATCTGAGCTACAGTGTCTACTGAGCCTCATGTCACAACGAACGTAATGCTACAATGATTAACATAATTAATGAGGGATGGCGGTGCAGCATTGGTGGATTGGTTTAAAGAGATGATGAATGGTCCTATGGCTGCACCAGTGGCTGCCAACGAGGCCTCTCATGCTGTCATCCCTCCTGCCTGAGTCCTGGCACAGATCATTACTCTCCAGGCCGAGGTGCCACTTTACATCGCCCTGCAGCCGCCAACATGGAAAACTTAATAACACTCCCCAGCGCTGAGGGGATCTATTGGGGCTCCGTGCCAGTGATTGTCTACTATAGGGTGCCAGTGAAACTTAAGTGGAGGTATGGGATGCTAGCTCAGCTCAATGTAGCTCTCACACGGACTGTATACAAATACAGGCACCGACCCTATCGCGTGGCCCTTACGCCACTTTCTTGCCTTAATTTGCTTCTCTTTCTAGTATGGTTCAACATCCCTTTCCAAGTCCGCCCTACCTCCTGCTCCAGCATGGTGAGTTAGCATACCCACAGAACTGCTAATTAAGAGGGGATTTGGTGTAATTGTGCCTTCTGCTGCGGCCCATCCGGCAAACGCAATTTAGCGGCGGGTTCGTTGCCAGCTCTGCCACTCATGCATGCTCTGGAGAGGCCGAGCTCATTTACTTAGCGTCTCAAAACAACTTCAGATCACTATGCTAGCATTACAGTACCACTAGACCTATCACATGCCAGAGCTAGTACTAATCTCTCTAGTACACTTGACTAATCCCTAGACCACTTATCTTAGGAGGTTTTAACACTTGGTTCAATTGCTTGGTTCAAACCAGAGTTTGATTCCACCCACTACCCTACTTTTATTTCTAAAATGTTTTTGTTTGTTTTTATTGTTTATTTATTGTGTATCCTATTTTTTTGTTTGTTTATTTTATTCAGTTGTTTATTAGCTTATTTTATTTGCTTTGTTTTTATTTTATGTATTTTTATTTTAATGTCTTATTTTGTGTTAATATTTATTTTTTATTTAATTTTGTTTTATTTTATTTTGAATTAGTTTTACTTAATACTTACATTGTTTTACTTGTTTTATTAGTTTTTTAGCTCATTTTATTTTTATTTATATTGTTTTTATTTTATTGTGTCTTATTGTGTTTCTGTTTATTTTGTTTTACTTTTATTTATTTTTTTGTTTGTTTGTTTTATTTTATTTCGTTTTTATTTTATGTATTGTATAAATACATACATACAAATATGTGTGTGTGTGTTTATATATTATATTTTTTTTATTTTGAGTTTTTGTTTTATTTTGTGACTTTTATTGTTTGTTTAATTGATTATGCACATTTGTGTTATTACATGGAGAAAAAAAATATTGGAGATTATTTTTATCTAGAGGTTATGTTTCTTGATCTCTCTTACCGAATGGAACGGGTGATAGTTGCAGGAATTACATTACATTACAGCATTTCTTAAGTGTGTGCTTAATGCCAAGTATCCGCTGGAGCATTTGGCTCCTCTTTCACTCTGGAAGACAGATAGAGCAGTGCCCAGTGGGTGATGCCTACTGGCACCCGACCCACTACCAGATTTCAAGGGCCACTTGTCAACCAGATGGAAAAATAACTATTCTCTGCTAAATAAACTTAATACATCTTCCCTGCCCCGATCTCTCTTGTCTCTCCCTCTCACTCTTTCACTTTTTATGCACTTAAAGGTTCACCCAAAATGACAATTCTGTCACCATTTATTCAAACCTCATGATATTCCAAACCTGTTGGACGTTTAGTCGTTTACAAAAGGTGAATTTTTGATATACTGGCCATTATTTTCTTTATAAGCAACCAAAAAATTTAAATTCTGTCATTAATTGCTGTTCCAAACCCATAAGACCTTTGTGTATCTTCAGAACACAAATTAAGAATTTTTTTGATGAAATCCAATAGTTTTCTAACCCTGCATAGACAGCCATGCAACTGGCACATTCAATGTCCAGAAATATGGTAAGGACATTGTTAAAATAGTCCATGTGACATCAGTGGTTCAACCTTAATTTTATGAGGCTACAAGAATGCTTTTTGTGCACAACTGACAAATGGAATGGAAGATATATGTGGAAAAGTTCATCTTTTTCTCAAAAAACTCAGCACAAATCTATTATAAGTTCTAAAGACTTAAACAGGACTTTTGTGTTCTTTTGTGTCCTTTTTGAACATTGAAACCTCAGACCATATATGTTGTAACGGCATGAAAAAAAGCGCTATGTTGCTTTAAAGTGAAATATTGATTCTTCTCACTTAAATCTTTTCTACATGTGTGCGATGATGCACAATGATAGAAAGTTAAGACGGAAAATGAATAAAAGACGAAAATCAGACGAAAGCAGGAGGAATGGCAAGGGCCACGACAGAGTCATTAAAAGGTGCTGAAAATAGCAGCGAGCCATCATCTGTTCTCATAGCACGGGTCAGGAGCGCTGACACTTCCAAAACTCCTCCTGTCAGGGCAGGGGGCCATTTGTATTCTCTCTCATTAGGCAATTTGACTAATGACCAGGCTGGGCTTTGGAGGGGCTCGGGCAGACCTCCTCGCCCAGGCTCTGGCTTCACCAGGCAGCAGCCTCTATTGGAATGGCACAGATGGCAAACCCGGGCGACAAAATAAACGACAATATGTCTCTAAGATGTCTTCAGGCGGCGGGCACAATTTTTCTTTAAAAGCAAGAAGGTTTGACTCTGTAGGACAGTCTGTGTGCTCAGAGAGCTGTTGGGATTTCCCTAGGGTTGAAGCTTCTGCATATCCTGTGTATCAGTGAGTCCAATCTGCAGTCCACACCCACTTAGGTAACTCTCTCTTCCTATCAGCTTCTCCAGATTTCACATCCACTTGCACTATTGTCCTTTATGCATGACCTGCTGCTGCTGCAGTGACTCAGACACAGTCTGGTGTTGCTCTCCTGTGGTTTGGCTGGATATTGTCAGTGTGAGCTGTGGGTGTGAGGAGATTAAATGTGTGTTAGGGGTGAAAAGGTAAGGGTAAGGGAAGGTCTGAATAGCTGTATGGAAAGAGCATTAATTACTTATATGGCCTGGCTGTAGGATAATATAGAACATAGTATAATGGTGTGTGTGTGTGTGTGTACCTAATTAATCTTATTTTGTAATAATAATAATAAATTTGTACCCAAAAGTGAGGTAAACCTGACAAAATCTCCAAAAACCTCCCTTTGGGGACGTCCTCATTTGTAAAACAGGTTTAAAAAGAAACTAAACAAAGTTTTTTGAAATTGTAAAAATGCAGAAACTCTCCTGTGAGGGCTAAGTTTAGGTGTAGGGCAATAGCACATACAGTTTGTACAGTATAAAAACCATTACACCTATGGAATGTCCCCATTTAGATAGCTAAGTAAACGTGTGTGTGTGTGTGTGTGTGTGTGTGTATGCTATATTATTTATGTAATAATTTTATATGATTTATATTTTGATATACAGTATAATATTTTTAAGACTGCACATTTTAGAAAAATTCTACAATTATTTTAGAAGTATTATTCATTTTTTTATCATTTAATATAATTTGTTATCTTTATAATTTGAATTTTATTAAAAAATAAAAAAATAAAATTTAATTGTATTAATTTGATTTTTATCTTTATATCTTAACTATATATTCACTACCTTTCAAAATTTGGGGGGTTTTTAAGTGTTTTTATTTTTTTAAGAAGTGTCTTATGCCCACCGAGGCTGCCTTTATGTGATAAAAAATACAGAAAAAAAAATATATAATATTGATATAAATATACACAAATATTATTACATTTAAAAATAACTGTTTTCTATTGTAATTTAATTGAACATGTTATTTATTTCTTTGTTGGTAAAGCTGAATTTCAGCAGACTTATCCACTCTTCAGTTTCACACAATCCTTCAGTAATCATTCTAGTGTGTTTATTTTGGTGCTTAAAAAACATTTATTAATAATAATAATATTATTATTATTATTGAAAACAGTTCTGGTTTTGAACAGTCAAGTGTACTAATTTCAAACACAGTTATGCTATTTTGGGGTTTACTCTAGGTTTTAGAGTCTTTTCCTCTCCCCATCAAACTTCATATTTTGCCATATTATGTCATATTGAAATCCAAAGAACAGATTAATTGAAAAACAAGCTTTTTTGTTACTTTGAACTGTTACAAACCGTCTGTTTTAGTCTGCATAGCCTAAAGAATTATTTCAAATTCACTGAATTTCTCTTTCTCACCATAGTTTTTTTCCCTCCTCCTACTCTGGGGAAGAAATTATTTTTTGTTTCATGAACTGTGCTGTAGTGGCTGACCGAGTCTTCCATCAGTCAGTTTTTTTAACATTAGCCTATACGTATAAATCTGATGTGTTTGCGTGCCAGTGTGGCGAGCATGGCTGGCGGAAGTCCTGTGTGACAGTGCATCCAACAATGGAAGTGTGAAGGATTAGAGCTCATAGCAGCATGTAAGGGAAGTCTTCTCTGCCTGCAGCAGCCATCCGTCAGGGCTCGGGGGCTGTGGGGAAGACAATGGCAAAATTTTTCACAACACCTGACACAGCTATTAATAAGGCAATGATCCTCATAGCCACACTCATACTCACTTCAGCACACCCTCATCATTCACTCACTCTAACCGATCCCAGCGCTGAACTCACCGCTCTAATCAGCAATTAATGTTATGATGGTGCCTGTGTACCAGGTCTAACCGCATGTCAAGTATTGGCAGACTGAAAATCCCTATTGGACTATTTGTTTTGAATAAACAGATATCATGCAACATTGAACTGCAAATCTTTGTCCTTCAACCCTGTAAAGATCAATCAACTCTTTTGTACTTGGTGGTTTTGGTCACAGCCAGATCCTGTTGCTCAACTTTTTAAAGAGCATTGTGCTGGTAATGGGGCTGGCAAAACCAAGGTCATCAAGGTCATGGGATTGATTCCATTATTATATATACAGGGCTTGACATCAACACCTGCCAAATGCGGGTGGATTTCAGCTGTGGCACATGGTCACTTCCTACTTGCCACTTCGGCGGGCTGAATTTATATACAGTAACAGAACTCGACATTAATGCTTGTCTGGGACAAGTGCAATTTTTGAAGGGGCGAGTGAAAGACAATTTGCCCGACCGGACAACAAACGTGATTAAAATATCTAATTAGGGAATCACCAAAATTTCAGTGAGAATGATTCTGATTTTATTACATTTGGTGCAAACGGCAATTTATATTGGATAATATAGTGACAGTGACAAGGTCGTGCAGTTGAGGCTCACACAGAATGTATGTGTATGAAAGAATCTCATGAATAAATCAAAACAAATGAACGCAACTGCACACAGAAGAAACATACTGCAGTAAAAATGTAGTTTTTATATTTATAACATATGATATAGTCTAGTTAAGCAGCATGGCATGACCAAAAGGGTGTAGGTTACCCTGAAATTCCAGTATGACTGCAAATTTAACATTGATTTTATGCAAGAGTTCAAACAAGTAGTTAATATTAAGTGACTTACATTTTAGACACTGTCAGTGCTGACTGTTTGGGATTGATTTAACGAAAATAGTTCCAAAAAAAGATCACAGCATTAGTCGCGCATGTCTGAGTAACACACGGTGTATCGAACAAATCAATGATTCAGTAACCCATTCAGAAAAACAGGGCCAGCGTCCTAATGTGCATACTATCCATCCAAAATTCTGTGATATTAGTAGTTTTCAATACTATTTAGGACAGATAGGGTGGATAGTATGCACACTGGGACACAGGCAGGCACTTGGTTCATTTTTGAATGAATCAGCCGTTTGAACGAACCGTTTGAATAAATGACTCAATGACTCACTCAATAAGTCAGTCACTTGCTGCCATCTGCTGGCGGTTTACTTTCATATTTAAAAGTTTTTCGTATGTGTATATTAAAAAAACATTTATTTTAAAATCGTAATTTAAAACAACATTATTTATGCAGTTGTAATTTTGCAGCATAAATGCATTCATAGCATGTTACATTTGAGCTGCATCACTTCAGCTGCTTCACTTTATTCTGCAGTGGAAAGATCTGTTTTGTTGACAGTCCTAGTGTCTCATTATATTAACTTTAATTATTAGTAAAATGTAACTATTTGATATAAATCAAGCATAGCGTTAGTTCTGGCAGGTCACGTTAGTCAAGCTGGCATCAGGCAATGAATTGTTTTGATTTGAAGAGAGTTTAAGGTTCTAATGCTCATTTCCAAGAATGCTCTAACTTCAACCTGAGGGAATCTTTACTCTTAAAGATGAATGCAACCAGTTTCCAGCAGAATTATGAAGAATTATTTGATTACTTGCTCTGAGTTGTTTCGTTCCTTTCCTGGTTGAGGGAACCCCAGGTGCGGATTGGCTGCTGAAATCGCTGTTGCGCGATGTCACTGGGGATGCCCTCTTGCGATTGGTTGGTTTCTCTGTGGGTGAAGACGCTCAAAGTTCTTCCTTGTGTTCCTTTTGCGTAGCTTCAGACTTTCGAGGGTTTCTTCAGAAGTTTGACTAAGTATTGATAGTTGTTCAATGCTCGGCCAGATGTTAATGGCTGGGAGCGCTTAACAGCGCGATCAGATGAGGAGCCGAAGTTTCAAAACAGCACGCGAGCAAGCAGCAAACAACTAAGCAAAGCTGGGCATCTGTCTTTAACGGGCTGATTTCAGTCTGCCCCTTTTGCTGTTTGAGCCAATCAGAAGTGTTTCTGTAGGGCGGAGCCCCGCCCCGCACAGCTCAGTTTTCCGTGCGTAAATTAAGAATATGTCCTAGCAGATCCCTATAAGTGTTTTAATCATACATTATGATGAGAAAAGTCAACTTTCATCCACACCAAATTATTGCTGACGCAACTAGCTTTCATTCAAAATCAAACAACAGGTATTTAGCATACACAAAGTACATACCTTAATTGTATATACTACATGGGTTAATGCATCGACTAACATGCTACCTTCTAAATAATCACACCAAGTATATGAAAGACATAAGATACAACGTTAGTATGTATTGTCTATTGAGTATATTGTTTTAATGGAAATAGGAATAAAGGAATATCTGTTGGCAGAGAGTTAATAACAGTTTGGGTGTTCTTTGCACAAGGAAAAAAAACACATTCCTTTGGAATGCAGGGAGGACGAAAGGGGGAGCTATCCGGGGGTCATGAGTGTCCCGTTGGGCATGTATCTGTGAGATACATGCCCAACGGCATGTATCTCACAGATGTATCTAACGATAATGATACATATACATGTATCTAACGTAACATACATTACGTTAAGCAGTCAGGAGGTCGTGTCCAGATCCAGAGGTCTTTGTCCTGTTTCTGGTTGAGTTATGTTTAAGTGATAAGAAAGCCGCAGTAAAGTCCTGTTCTGGAATACGTCCAGATGCTCCCTCAAATTCATCCTGGTTTTTAGAGGTCTCCTGAGATAAGGAGATTTAGGGCAGGAAATCGGCCAGCCAGTCAAATGCAGATGCTGGGAGTGGAAGTCTTGACTCCTGCTAAGGAAAGTGCTGTCTTGAAATTATTTTGTGTGTGTGTCCTGGTCTACTAGGCA
Source organism: Barbus barbus (assembly GCF_936440315.1). Classification (NCBI taxonomy): domain Eukaryota; kingdom Metazoa; phylum Chordata; class Actinopteri; order Cypriniformes; family Cyprinidae; genus Barbus; species Barbus barbus. The sequence continues at coordinate 13,817,287 of NC_136756.1, forward strand.
CTACACATATATACATGCATGCATACACACACACAAAATAATAATAAAGACATAATACCAACCTATAATACCTTTAAATTGAGTTTATGATTATTTTCAGTCTTTGCAGACAAAATCTACCTTGTAAAACGCATGTGAACTAGTAATTAATTTAATTTTGATATCTTTTTACATTGAGAAGTTTGGCTCATAGTTTAACCAGGATTATGGCATTTAACACAACCTGTGTTGGAATCTGTCTAATATGACTAGTTTCAATCAAGTGACCGATATTAATTTTACAACATTAACTCTTTCCTCACCATAATTTTCTGTTATTTATGAGACAACAGTTCCTTCCTTTTTTTCTGTGAAACCCATGGATCTTGGTGACTAATAGTATACAAGTCGATGGGTGCCGTCACTTTGATACACCAAATTAAACACTAAATTCATTATTCACGGCTCCTGACAATTTCGTGTGAAGGTCTTATGAAGTGAAACAATTTATCTGTGCAAGAAAGTGGATATTATTTACAATATTAATACTTGTAATCCATAGCCTCTTAAAGTGATGGCACCCGTTGACTTGCATATGAACCACCAAGGCCCATGGATTCAGCTAAAAAATAATCTTTAATGTTCTACTGAAGAGAATAATCGATCTACATTTTAGATGGCCTAACGGTGAGTAAATTAACTGAAAATTTTAATATTTGGGTGAACTATTCCTTTAACAACAAAAAATATGGGAACATTTCTTCTTCAGTTTGATAAGATACTAAGCCCAAGTCTGTTTCTATACATGCTAACTATTCACAATAAAATTACTGGTTGCATTTTATTGTTTACATTTAGCATAGTTTTTTCCCTGTTGTCGAAGACCTGCAAAAATTTTTTTGGGTCATTTGCATTAAGAATTTGCATTAACTATAGGTGTGTATTTCCTGAACACTGACATTTTGGTGCATTTGTACTAACAGACCATTTTAAACTGCTTCCATAATCTCATTTATACTCTTCCAGAAGAGCGTATATATCTGGCTGTCTGTAGTCTAACCTATTTGAGCTGAATCTGCCAGGCGCCATACTTTACCTTTACGACTTCAGTCCAGGCAACAGCAGTCTGGACAAACATTACCTCAACACTCCTCCCCAACGTGACCCCAAACTCACATCTATTTTTCTCTCCTCACAATCGCACCCCAAATCTTCCCATCAGGCCATGAGTGTGTGCAAAAAGCGTGTGCATGTATGTGTGTGTTAGTGTGGGACACCCAGTATGAATGGCAGGCGAATACGAAGCACAATCTGATTGAAAAGGCAATGCTTGAACAATAAAAGAGAACGTTCTGGCCTTCAAGTCCCACCTTCATCCATTTGATGCATGCCGATTCATCAGCCCTGCTCTCTTGCCTCATGCTGTTGTTCAGTGATGCTTTAGCACATGTTTATTCACTTGTTTTTATGGACCAAAACAAGTCATTATCATCCTCTTTTCAATTACATGAGCCCTGCTGGTGAAATGACCTCTTGAAGCTCTTTGTTGTTCAATAGTCCATTCTAGAGCCGAGTGATATGTTCCCTGAAGCCTGTCTAACGGCCATAAAGTAGTATCCAAAATGTATCCAAATTATTCAAACCCAGGCCGATACAGATTTAATTTTTGTATAACTTGTTCAGCTATAGCTTGGTGTACAAAGGAATACTTAATTTGGTTACATCTTGGAACCTTATACTGATGAATCGACAAATTTAAAAAAAAGAAAAGTTTAAAATGCATGTAAATTTCTGAAAAGTGAACGCTTTGTGTTTTTGTTGCTTTTATATATATATATAAAACATTTTATACTGTTTTCAAGAAAAGTTGGAAATGTCAGTTACCTTGCCTTGTCATAAAAAAGGTAATAATAATCAAACATAAATATATATAATAAAAAAAAAGTTAAATAATAATCAAATAATCTGGCTCCTGTTTGACATTGTTTTTTTAGGGATTTTTTTTTTCACACAAGTAGTGTAGCTTTTTTTTTTTTTTTTTTTTTTTTTAATTCTAATATAAATTATGCCAAACTATTTTTTATTTTTTTTTCTCACAGATTTCATTCTTTAAATGAGGAGTTTGTATAAGTCTATCACCCTGACATTTTCACTTTAATTTTACGAAATCAAAAACATGCCTATTGTTGTATTTTATTTATAACTGCTTTTAATTGTCTTTTTGAATAAATTCATACAAAAATATAATTACGTCAATGACTCAAATACTATAGTAAGTGAATCATGCGTTACCAACCTCTATAAAAGAGGAGCTCTTTGCCAGGATGTGCTGACAGTGCCATCATTTATAACATGTTCACCTTTTCCCCAAGACATCTAGTATGTTCAAATATTCATTAAGTATACTGGACACACTGTGGAAGAGTTGAGGACAAAGAGGTATTCAGCTTTTGCCAAGGTAATGAAACCATATGACAGTTTAAGATATTCTTTCCGCCTTCAGCTGCGAATGTTACACTGTCGACCTCCAGGTAACTTACGAGAAGAGGTCCTCCAGTTTCCATTCCAGCAGATCCCATGCGCATTTGCTAATGTATAGCGGTGCTGTTAGATGCCATACTCAACATGTTTTCCATGAGCAAAGTTGGACACTTTCTGATTTATTTATTTGGGGGGGGGGGTGGACATTTTTCTTTAGTTCAGTCAATGGGAGCTATTGTGCGCTCGTGTCACCCTGTGTTAATTTGGGCTCTAATGTATTTGATAAACAAAGGGGCGCTCTTTAGCCTGACAGTCGTGACACCCTGATTCTTGCGTGGGCGCCGTGTGGCGCAGGGTTACGCCGTTAATAACCCACTGGCAGCCATCAAAGGCGTTTTAACCATGATCATTATGATAAAGGGCATACACTTAATTACAGGCCTGCTTAATTATAGCTCTGTTGAAGCTCGTTTGTTTGGTAGAATGCTAATTATACCACCGCACTCTTGGCAAGTCCTCTTTCAATCCACCTCTCTCTTTCTTTCTCGCTCTCGCTTTCTCTCAGAGAGCCGAACACTCTGGCTCATTTTCATGCAAATTGATATCCGGCGAATGTTTTGTCTCTCTCTTTCCCCTTTTTCTTCGACGTGTGCGAGTGGGGCTTTGTTTTTGGAGTCGAACGTCTCCCTGACAAGACAGGATCAGGAATAATCAAGAGTAATTAACAGGGAAAGAGGGAGGAGAGCGAGTGGGGGGGGGGGGGCTCAAATACAGTGGAGGATAAAAAAGGCTTTCATCTCGCTTTGTCTGAGCGAGTTTCCGAGGGGATTGGGGAACTTTCAGTGTTCTGCTATTTTCGTGATTTCGACTATTAGATTAAGTCAAAAGCATTTTTACAACATAGAGAGCAGTGCTTGATATTGAAGATGCTTGTTTGAAATATTTGAATATTTATTTTTGTATCATATTTTATTACGCTGATCTCTGGTCAGTTGCCGAGTTGTCAAATTTTTCAATCATCTTGTATAATGATTGTGTATTTGACCGTTGTTCCTGGCAATCAGTTTCATGCACTGTACTGGTTTCATGTCTCTCTTATGATTTCTCTTTTTCTTCTTTAATAAAAAATTCAGTTCAAATGTTTCATGTCCATTTATTGACATTTTGATGTAATATGCAGTTAGAAGTCTTATAAATACCCCCCTTCAGGATCTGGCTTTATGTTCTGATCACCCTGTTGAGGTTGTTATTTTTTCAGTAATGATCACTTCATTATCACTTATGTATTGTTGTCTATTTCCAGCAATGGATGATATACCCTTTATGATCTACAAAAAATCTATCTCCACATCCAGAGATGAAGTAAGTGCTTCTTTAAATAATAATAATAATAATAATAATAATTATTATTATTATTATTTAATAACTAGTTAACCCTTTACCTTTAGGTTCTATTAGTTAACATTGCATAAACTATGAATTAGCTAACATTAACAATACCTTTGTTACATAACTTATTCATATTTGTTAATATAATAGATAACTTATATATAGTATTTAGCTATCGTTATAATATATAACTGTTCATTGTTATTTTGTGTTACCTCAGGTCCATTAAATAATATTAATAGATCAAATGTTTATGTTTTTAATTTTGATAATGTATTAGTGTAAAATAATAATAACTATGTTTAATAATTAGTTAACACTTTCTATTAGTTAACATTAACTATGCATTAGCTAACATTAGCATAACCAATATTAATAAGTGCTTATTTAGTATTTTTCATTGTTAGTTCATTAACTAATATAACTTGTGTTAACAAATGGAACTGTATTGTACATTGTTACCAATAATGACAAGTTTTCCCAAACACTTCCCCAGTCTTTCATTGGTTTTAAAGACAGATTGTCCCGCCCCATTGGTTGAGCCGGTCTCAGGCTGACCCTGATGCTCAAATAGATCTGTCACTATGCTACTTGATGCAACCAAACTTTTGCTAGACCCCCATCCCGCCTAGATGTTGAGCTGTGATTTGGAGTTAGTGCTGCACAAGCCTTCATCACTACTGTAATGGATCTGCGGCTCATGAATGCATGCAGCCAGGCAGAACTGGCTCATGGAGGGCCATTTGGCCCCTATCACAAGAGCTCTGTTTTTATTGTCAGAGAGAGAATGAGAGCGAGTGAGAGGATTAAAGATCTTAAGCATGCTTACTTAACCATGGTCATCACCATTATGTTTCCTCTGTCTATTTTCATGTCATTTTTTTCCTTTATTTACAGAAAAGTCCAGTCCATTTCTTGAACATTACCATCAAATCACCACAAGAGATTGAAGAGGAAGTAAGTTCAAATATGCTCAGTTTAACATACATATTCATACATTATATTGTATTGTTTTGTGATTTTCACTCAAAAATTGGTAGAAATTGCACAAATAATAAGTAGTAATTCAAATAAATAAATAGTAATTATTATGATTATTATTATTATTATTATTATTTATGTATATATTTTAAAATTTACAATTTTAGATATATTAATTTAGCTGCAGTGAAGTAACAAGTTTTATTATTATTGTTCAAATTGTTAGTTATATTAACAATAATAGTAATAACAGTAATGCAATAAAAATATTGTGCAAAAAGGCAGTAGTGCGAGTCCAGATTTTTTTTGTTAAAAACAAAAGAAAATTAACTTGGCGACACGCTAGACTGATAATGGTTTTCATTTCATTACAAGTCATTATCGAATATCTGGAATAAATTATGTGAAAACAACAGGATTTTGTTTTATGATGGCAGTTCGTCTTTGTTTAGTTATACATATTTACTATCATGTTGACCACCCTCCCCATCAACACTTTTCATGGCGCATCTCTCCTCGAAGCAGGCTGTGATTAGAAGCAGCAGACCTAGCACAAGGGGAGGGGGATTCATTAATTACAGCCTAACGCAGGCTCCGCAGATGAAGTAAAGCAGAGATAGTGTAACAGCACTGGGTTTAGTGAGGTGGGCGACAGCACAAGATTAATGGAGAAGCGAGGGCTGACGGCGACGGAGTCGGAGCGCTGCCCTGATAATTAGAATCAGTGTGAGAGCATCCACAGCTATTGTTCTTCAGCCGCATCTTCGACCTGGAACGCGTTTCCCCTGCCACCCTGTCAAAAATGCAAGCCGGGATGCTCTTGCTCTGAATCAGTCACTATTTGTCATATATTGCTTCTGTATAACACTGTGACATGAACAAAAAAAATCAAATCAAATCCAAAGGAAGCACATTTTACAGTTTTGTTAAAGGACAAGTTATATTTATTATTATGATTATTATTATTTTTGCCTTTTTAAACTTATTTTTAATTGAATATATATATATATATATATATATATATATATATATATATATATATATATATATATATATATATAAGGGATGCACGATATTTATCGGACAGATGACGTCATTTTTATTGCTCCGATAAATAAATGAAATCCGATAACTAGATCCGATAAAGCATGCTTGTTGGTAAAACAATCAATCAGTCTGATTTATCTGAGATTCATCCTCTTTCTGAGTGCAAGTGATTGCAGCTTTAAACTGCAGTGACTCTCAGCATGTGTCGTGCTCATTACGTCATCATTTGTGAACATGTCTTTACCGGTCTGGAAGTTTTTCTCAGTGGCAGAGGAGGACAATGCCACTGCTATTTCCAACGCATGTTCAGCAAGGATTCCGAGAGGAGGAAAAAAAGGCGTCAAGTAGGGTTGTGACTGTGAGGAAATTTTCCCACTGGTTAATCGACGTGTGTCAACACCTTACCGGTATCACCCGTGGTGGGGGGGTCGTTTGAGTTTTCCCTTCTTCCCTGCCTTTCCTTCGGTTTTAAATAGCTTGTAAGCTCTGTGCGTGTTTTACTTTCACTTTCAAATTAGCGGCAATTCGGCATCAAGCAGTTGTTTGTTTTTAGTTTGCTTGAGTTTTCCCACTTTCCCTCACTTTCCTTTGCTTAAATAGCTTGTAAAAGCACCGTGCACACTTTACTTTCACTTTTAAATTAGTGGCAATTCGGCATCAAAATACAACATAGAACATATAGCTAACTTTTATTAACAAAACGAATAAAAATACACCATGCTATATGCCTAATATAAAATAACAAATAATTTACAAATTTTAAATATGCATGGTAGGCCTATACAAAACTGAAAATCAGTAAAGACTGAGGAATAAATAATTATAAAATGTAGAAAGTTTATTAGCGTTCTAATAAACGTTTATTAAGATCGAAAGTTTGGAGGCATGGACTGCATACACCTTGATATAAAATAATGGGAAAAATATCACAGTTTAAATAAGATAAAAATCAGCAAATACTGTGGAACCAAATAGGCTAAATGAGAAACGAATGTTTAAAAATATCACCTTAGATAAATATCAGGTCAGCAGGCTTTTCAAAATCCAAAATATTTTTAAAACAGGCGGTTTTACATTTAGTTTTGAAACTCTTCTGCCATCGTCTTGTCTTTTTCACCTCACTCTTCTTGTCAGTCAGCTCGACTCACTCTCCTCACCCGATAAATGAAATCTGATCTGTGCAGTGTTTGGTAAGTTACTTTCTAAAAGTAATTAATTACAGTTACTAATTACTTCATCAATATTGTATTTAAATTACTTTACTAATTACTCTGTCTGAAAAGTAACTTAGTTACTCATTAGAGATTTGAATAATCAAGTTACTTATTTAGACTACATCTTAAAATCCATATAAACCTTAGAAATTAAACTCTTTGTTCTTTCAATTTGAGTCAAACACAGAATAATTTAGCCTTTTAGCTTTAAAACAACTGTAATACTTAAACTTTTTAATAAAAAAAATGTAACCTTCTTTGGTTAACAAATAGAAATACTCAAATACTCAAATACACAAAATATCTGAATGACAAAAAAGCTTAAAAGTTAAACAATACATTTCAGTTTGGCAAGATGTTCAGGAAAGCCCAACTAGTAAAATCCGTACAGGTTTATGTAAAAATAACACGTTAACCAATGTAGGTAAGAATAAATGACAGAAATGAATAAAGCCATGTCAGATTGCGCTGTTCTTATGAGGTAAATTCCTCATAGTAGGTCTTCTTTCAAAAATTATGAAAATTAGATGAATCTCTTTTTTTGGTATCTAGGTGAGGGCATTTGCGTGCAGGTGACTACATATAATGAGCTCAGATATGGGAAAGACTGTTCTTCAGATTCATAAGGATTACATAATCAGATAATATTCGTTTTCGATTTGAATTTGTTCATTTAAAAGTAGAAACTTCAAGCTTTCAGATAGGAAAGACTGTACCTCGCAGATTACATAATCAGATACAGGTGCATCTCAATAAATTAGAATGTCATGGAAAAGTTCATTTATTTCAGTAATTCAACTCAAATTGAAACTCGTGTATTAAATAAATTCAATGCACACTGACTGAAGTAGTTTAAGTCTTTGGTTCTTTTAATTGTGATGATTTAGGGTCACATTTAACAAAAACCCACCAATTCACTATCACAACAAATTAGAATACTTCATAAGAATACTTCAAAACATTTTTAGTGAATTGTTGGGCTTTTGGAAAATATGTTAATTTACTGTATATGTGCTCAAAACTTGGTAGGGCTCCTTTTGGTTTAATTACTGCCTCAATTCGGCGTGGCATGGAGTTGATCAGTTTGTGGCACTGCTGAGGTGGTATGGAAGCCCAGGTTGCTTTGATAGCGGCCTTCAGTCATCTGCATTGTTGGGTCTGGCGTCTCTCATCTTCCTCTTGACAATACCCCATAGATTTTCAATGGGGTTCAGGTCAGGCGAGTTTGCTGGCCAATCAAGCACAGTAACACCATGGTCATTGAACCAGCTTTTGGTACCTTTGGCAGTGTGGGCAGGTGCCAAGTCCTGCTGGAAAATAAAATCAGCATCTCCATAAAGCGTGTCAGCAGAAGGAAGCATGAAGTGCTCTAAAATTTCCTGGTCGATGGCTGCGTTGACTGTGGACTTCAGAAAACACAGTGGACCAACACCAGCAGATGACATGGCAGCCCAAATCATCACTGACTCTGGAAACTTCACACTGGACTTCAAGTAACATGGATTCTGTGCTTCTCCACTCTTCCTCCAGACTCTGGGACCTTGATTTCCAAATGAAATGCAAAATTTACTTTCATCTGAAAAGAGGACTTTGGACCACTGAGCAACAGTCCAGTTCTTTTTCTCCACAGCCCAGGTAAGACGCTTCTGACATTGTCTCAGAAGTGGCTTGGTAGCCCTTTTCCTGAAGACGTCTGAGCGTGGTGACTCTTGATGCACTGACTCCAGCTTCAGTCCACTCCTTGTGAAGCTCTCCCAAATGTTTGAATCAGCTTTGCTTGACAGTATTCTCAAGCTTGCGGTCATCCCTGTTGCTTGTGCACCTTTTCCTACCCAAATTCTTCCTTCCAGTCAACTTGGCATTTAATATGCTTTGATACAGCACTCTGTAAACAGCCACACCTTTCAGTAATGACTTACCCTCTTTGTGGAGGGCGTCAATGTTCGTCTTCTGGACCATTGCCAAGTCAGCAGTCTTCTCCATTATTGTGGTTTCAAAGAACAAGAGATACCTGGAATTTATACTCTAGGGATGGTCATTAACAAACTCAAATGTAAATATTCTAATATTTTGAGATACTGATTTTTGACTTTCATCAGCTGTAAGCTCTAATCATCAAAATTAAAACAAAAAAACTTTTGAAATGTTTTACTTTACATGCAATGAATCTAAAATATATGAAAGTTTAACTTTTTGAAATAACTTACAAGAAAAAATGAACTTTTCCACGACATTCTAATTTATTGAGATGCACCTGTAATAGCCTAGTCGTTTTTCGATTTGAATTCCTTCATTTAAAAGTAGAAACTTCAAGCTTTTAGAGATGGGAAAGACTGTACCTCGCTTTCATACAGATTACATAATCAGGAATATTCATTTTCGATTTGAATTCGTTCATTTAAAAGTAGAAACGTCAAGCTTTTAGAGATGGGAAAGACTGTACCTCGCTTTCATACAGATTACATAATCAGGAATATTCGTTTTCAATTTGAATTCGTTCATTTAAAAGTAGAAATTCCAAGCTTTCAGATACCGGAAAGACTGGTCTCGCTTTACTTTCATAGGGATTACATAATCAGAAAAATTTGTTTTTGATTTGAATTTGTTCGTTTAAAAGTAGACACTTCAGGCTTTTTAGATTCTATTGATTTTAGTCTTATATGTATCTGAGTATTTAAGGTTTCTCTGTGAATCAGGAAAATCTGAAAGTGAATGCGCTGGCGTGCAGCGCGCGTTAAGGCTGCTGCATCCAATTTTATCTTTAGAGGTACATTTAGATTTCAAATTCAATACTTATTTTAGAACTGTTGAAATTATTTACTGTATGTAACGCAAGTACTTCATAAGTAACTAATTAAATTACCTAAAAATTAACAGTAATTCTTTACTTTACATTTTCAGTGGATAAGTAATTTAATTATATTGCGTTACACCCAACACTGGATCTGTGATGCACGACTGTCGTTCGCTCGGTGTGCTTCATTGAGCAGCCGCGTTCAGTTTTATTTGTAGTGTCTGTTCTCCAACTGAACTAAATTATTTTTATTTGTATTAAAAAAAAAAAATCTAAATGACTGTGAGGGTCAGTGCCTTAGACACTGCAAGCCTTAGAGACAACTAATTTTTAACACAACAAATCTTATATCTCACTTGAACGGTCATCATTGCGGCGAACCTGTATTAAAACAATAAAGCAGCCGCGGCAGCAGCTACTAGTGCTAAGCCCAAAACACGGAGTGTTGATGTCCCCATTCAGCAGGCCTTAGAAAATTTAAAAAAGTTTTCCAGAGACAGCCATAAACGACAAAGTTATGGAATTTATAATCTATGATGACCAGCCTTTTTCCTTGGTATAAGGATGCACTTTATTTGTGTTGAGGATGCACTTTTGTTTTTCATTTTTTTTCGAGGTTGACAAATGTCAATGCATTTTATTTATTATGTATTTGAAAAACACGTGACTTAAAGACTATATAACTTCCTCATCCTCATGGATGCATTTCTTTATACATGAAATACTTGAATATAAATTTGTTGTTAATGAGTTGTTAATTGCAGATAAACCATAGTTCTGTCATAATTCTGTTAAACCATTTCTGTTACAAAGTATTGTGGTGCCTTACACAAAAAATAAAAATATTTGAAGAGTCAGGACTGATGTTTGCTATTATAGTTAGGCCAGAGTTACTAAAATATTCATCAGTGAATCTTAGATTTTGTATTCTCCTAGGTGCACAAACTGCAGATTATATAAAAATATAATATAAAAATATGAATTTATCGGCTATCGGAATCGGCCATGAGAAGGACTTAATTATCGGTTATCGGTATCGGTTAAAATTTGTCATACCATGCATCCCTAATATATATATATGAGTGTGTATGTATAGGGAGAGAGAATTAATTATTTCATTATAATAATTAGAAGTATTTATTTTTTGTGAATTTTTTTTATCTAGTCGCATATATATAATTTTTAATTTATAAAGACTTTGTGTTGTGCTTATCTAGAGTTACACTAAATAATATCAATTTCACTTGAGTTGAGTTCATTTGTGTGCATGTGCGCGCGTGCGTGTGTGCATTTAATTCTACATATAAATTAGAATTTTTATAGTAATATAATTTTTTACATTTTTATAAAGAGTGTCTGTGTCAGTGCTTACCTAGTGTTAGACTAAATAATATATCTATGTTAATGTAATTATTTTGTAGAGTTGTTTGTAATCACATACTGTAATTGTTATTATCATAGTAATTAATTTTATCAATATGTAATGAGCATAACTCGGATGCTGTAATGTAAAGTGTTACTGAAGTCTCGGTTTTAAGTGGGCGTATAATATAATTCAGTTGCATTTACAGACTGGGAGCTGAATACATATTTCCAGCAGGAATCAGCACGTATTCCTTCATTAGTCTCTGGATGATAACTTCTCTGCTCAGGGCCTTGACGCACATCGTAATTGACTGATTGCTAATTCTATTAAAAACACATTCATTAAAAAGAGGCATTTTGTGACATTAAACATATGCACATGTAATTGCGGAAAAGCGCCGTAATCACAATCGGGTCCGTCGATAAGACTGCTCCCTAACAAGCATCACTTGAGCCATTTTTTTGGTTGAAGATGTTGGTTCCAGCAATTACGCATTCTTTTCATTTCCCAAATGATTTGCAAAACTCGTAGAGATTATAATTGCTTTTAGCCACGCATATCTAATTTGTGTCTTTTTAAGTGTTAATTAGTTAGTGATTTGAGCTGACGTCTTTATGTAGTTTGCACAGCTGAAAAATTTTATTGAAGGGAGGCTAATGATTCGGGTGTGTGTGTGTGTGTGTGTGTGTGTGTGTGTGTGTGTGTGTGTGTGTGTGTGTGTTTTCTGCTACCTATATAGAAAATATGATAATATAAATAGATATGCACAATATGTGATTTCATGCATGTATGAAACTGTGACACTTTAAACCAGACAAGACCAATCACATGCTACAATGTAAAGGATGTGTGTACTATGTGTGTGTGACTGTACATTTGGTCATGTGAGGGAGAAAGAGACTCTGGGAGGACACCCAGAGAGCAGACGGGTAGATATTTCAGATGAAGGGGGAATTAATGAAGACAACATGTCACATATTTTCACCTGCTCTGAGCAGGAACAGGAAATGAAGATCTGCTCATCTCGGAGGCTGCCGCCCATGTTCCGCATGTCACTGTCCTGTCACAGGCCTGTGTAAAAATGGCAGGCAGTGATACATGCACTCTGTGATAACAGCCCATTCCTTCCCATCCATCATTTATACATGTGCGCGCGCACACACACACACACACACATACTTGTTTATTTATTACTTAGTCAGGTGCTGTGTGTGACTTTTTATTATAACTAAGCGGCATGTGACATGTTGGTGGAACTTGCAGTTTTGCTGCAAGTAGATGAAGGGGAGAGAGAGAGAGAGAAAGGGAAGAACAAGGTTGTTGTTTGATCCTCCAGCATCACCTAGTGCTGTGAATTTGCATAACATTTTACAAATGCATTTTATAAATCTTAAAAGCAAGATGTTAAAAGCAGGATCTTTGTGCTTTTATTTTTATCATGTTTATTTTCCATTGTAAAATGATAAAGGTAAACACATAAAATCCATTCAGCCTTTGTTTTATTTTTATTTCATTATTTATATATATATATATATATATATATATATATATATATATATATATATATATATATATATATTTTTTTTTTTTTTTTAGAGAAAATGCAGTTTTGTAATGTATTTTTTTATATATATAATTCCCTGTTCTCCTATTATTATTATTATTATTATTGTTTGATTGATTGTTTATTTTGGTATAACTATTATTTAGTATTATTCAGAATGTATGTGAAGATAGAAGCAGGGGTCGGTGATTCAGTAAATTGAGTGAACATGAGCTCTATGTGCATAATCAGCATAATTCTTTGTGATTTGTCTGTGTTTGTGTTTGTCTCATGTTAAAAAAAAACTTAGTGACTTCTTCCTGCACTGTATTTAGATCTAATTTCAGGGCCTCTACGTGTAATAATTTTATTAGCTTAAATAAATGATAAATCATGAGATTTTGTGTATTGTGTAAATGCAGTTAGTTCATGGGTTTGAATTTACCTGTGTGTCTGGAAATGTACACATGGGGGCGCCATTCAGCAGCATTTACTAGGCATAGACAGAAATGAAAGGCTTTGGAGAAGGCAGGAAGACTAAGGTTTAACAGTTGCTTTTGGATTAAATAATACAATGGTGACTTTTATGCTGCTTTCAGTCTAGAAAATGAGTAACAATACATTGCAAGACAAAAAAAAAATCATTATCATTGGCAATTCAACTGTAAACAAAGGTGACAATGATATTAACAAACTCATAATTCTTTTTTTCTCTTTGTTTTGCAGTACAACTATTGTTTCAACACTGAACACAGCGCTGCAGCCTTCGCATGGACTCACTAACTTTAGAGAGTGGAGATTCACCATTAACACTGCTATAAGTAATCAAACAGTGTAGTGAAACTAACTAATGTAACTGAGAATCCACAGATCAGGGTTTATACACACTATTGCTTTCTTCTGCCTTGTCTTATTTGGGAACCGTTTTCTTTTCAGAAAACTTCCCTCCATCCTTGTGCCATATACATGATCAACTCAAATGGATAAAAAGTCCTCCCTTCCATGTTTTTCTGATTGATGATCTTGTTTCAGGTGAAATGGGTTGTAATCAGTTTAATTTATAATTTAATTTATACATTTATTAATGTTCTCAGGGAGATGTTCAATATGTTTTTTTTTTTTAAGTAAATATTTTTATTGATGTGGTCTGCCATAAAATAGCCTAATTTAAAATGACCTATTTTTATTCATATTTATTTTCATTTTTTTTGTAACTCAAATTTTACATGAAAAGGAATTGCCATTGAATGTCATTTTATTTCATTTGAGTACCAAAAAGCTCTAGAATTAATTTTTGCATTTGATATTGCACTTTCAAAGAAAAAACTTGACCCTCTAACTCTAGTATTCTCTATTCTATTTCTATTATATCTTCATTTTTTTGTTCATTATTAAAAAATATGACCCTCTAACGTTAGCACTCTCTGCTCTATTTCTATTATATCTACTTGTTTTCTTTTTATTTATTATTTAAAAAAAAAAAACATTCTATGTGTACTGCATTAGACTAACCAGGATTTGTCACAGCACGTATTGCTTTTTTGTTGGTTTGATTGCTTCTGTTGTCCTTATTTGTAAGTCATTTTGGATAAAAACGTCAGTTAAGTGACTGCATGTAAATGTCCTTTGCAGCAACAGCATTTCAAGACAAACCATGGGTTAGCGTTAGGTTTGTTGCCAAAGGGACTTTAATATATATGTGGACGATGCTTTTTTTATGATTTGCATTTACCTTCCTTTTTAAGGATTCTCTCTTATTTGTGACCACAGATGCATTTTTGCTTTTTTTGTTCATGTCATTCTTGCTCTTCTCCCCAGACAGGCTAATAGGTTTTTTAGAGTGTGTGGGTGTCAGAGTCACTGGTGTGTTGATGATTTCAGAAAGGAGAAACACAGGTGCTACACCAGAGCACAGGTTCTGTCTCACTGGCCCGTTTAGACATCATGAGCACTGGGACAGGACGCTCTCACGGCTGTCCTACCCATCAACTCACTTCACACTTCTTTGAACAGGTAGAGCATTTAGTTTCCCAGTTAATCCACCAACCAAAGCGTGTCAAGTAAATATCATCAGTGTATTTGACTCAAAACCTCCCCATCTACAGTGGTGGCCAAAATGATTAGAACACTAGTATTTTCACCACCTAAAAAATGGTTTTAAGTCAGTTATTTCTATCTTTTGCTGTAGTGTGTCAGTAGGAAATATCAGTTTACATTTCCATTAATTGTAATAATCCAGTGAGATTTTTGTCTGATAACAACCAGTGCTCCACACAGAGATCTGATCTCATCATCATCCAGTCTGTCTGGAATGGCAGCACAAACTAAGACAGACTAAATCCAGAAGAACTGTGGCAACGTCTCCAAGATGCTTCAAGAAACCTACCTGCAAAGCTCATGAGAAACTCTGCGCAAGTGCACATGGGGCAAAAGCTGCTTTAAACGCAAAGGATGCTCTCATCAAATGTTGAGTTAATTTAGTTAATAGAACTTAATTGATGAAGAAAATCTATTTATGACATTATTTTTTACAGCATCCTCACAGCATTTTTACACCCATGCCTAAAACTTTTAACAGTACTGTAGCTTTGCACGTAGGATTCTTGAAGTGTCTTGGAGACGTTGCCACAGTTCTTCTGGATTTAATCTGACTCAGTTTGTTCTGTTTCTTGTAATTCCATATAGATAGATAGATAGATAGATAGATAGATGGCCTTTTATACCAAAAGCAGTGTAATTTAATGTATCATGACAATTTTCAATCTTCTGTCTTACTTGCAGAATTAAGTAAGCTATATTTGCTACTGTACCTCAGATTTTCTCTATTATGTTTGACCAGCTATATATCGTTGTTTTTCATACTGTTGCAGAGTAATAGTGATGATAAGTAATGAGTGGTCATAACTTAATGTATCACCAATATCTCAGTGATCCAATAACAACTTTTTTTTTTTCTTATTCTACACTTTACAAAAAAGCTGTCGCTGGTACCTTAAGGGACAAAAGCTAAAAGGCACATCATTGTATACCTTATTTACCCCTAAATGATACATAGAAGTAAAACACACATTACACACAAATAATTACTTACATATTAAAAGTACAGCAGTACCTATAGTGTTCTGCCCCAGTGACAGTTTTGTACCATTTTTTCTGAGAGTATACTGTAAAATGTTATGCTTTTATTGAAGAAAAATCCATATTTCCATGATTTGTCCCCTTTTAAGTGATCAGGGGCCCTTCCTGAGCCTCTGATCACCTCACCATGGACCCTCACCTCCAAATGGAGCTAAATATTAGGTCTCTCTCAGAATCACAACTCCCACTCACAGCATCGCTGCTTCTTCAAACAACCACCTCACATGGTTTTACTTTCAGCCGTGCTATGGCTTCATGATAGGGAAAATAATAATATCCTGAGACCGCACTGTAAAATGAAAAGGACTGGCTCTCTCATTGGTCAGAGCCTTTAGTGTGTTTAATCCATGTGTGTTTGAAGGGAATGGTTTGGCTTGAAATATGAAGGGAAACTATTCTCAGCTAGTCTATTTATCTTTATACTTATAATTAGAAAACAAGCTCCTTTTCATGTGTTTCTAGTTGATCAATGAGCAATGCACATTCAGGATGAGAAATTGGTTTCTGTTTCTTGTATTATTCTCTGTTTTATAGGAGATGGAGGGAGAATGAGAGGTTTGTCATACCATGACTCGGTGTGCATGAGCGGACAGGCCGCTGATATAGTCATCTGCTTCCAATGTAGAGAAGAGCAGAGGGAGCCATCCATCGCTGGGCACGTGGACCCTAGCTTGTTAGTCTCTCTTTTCTTTTCACAGACACTCACACACAAAGTAAGACATGCGCGAATACATGGAAACTTGTCCATGAGAATAAGCTGGAATCCCGTGATGGGTCTTTCATGCATTTGGATGGACCGAGTCTCTGAGGAGGAACCTACATAATGAAATTTACAGAGTCTAAACCTTTGATAAAACCCAGGCTGAACTCCTCATGCACTGCGCTATAGCTCACTGCAATGTGCATTAGACTAGGAAAAGATTGTGTTGTTCTACTCATAGGGTATCACCAGTTTGTTCCATAACTAGCATGCAAATCGATGTTTAATGAAAACAATGCACTGTAAGTTGGTTTACACGAGTCAAATGTGGAATAACTCTTCTACAGGTTACAGGTGCATACTTCTCTAACCCTGCTAACCTTAAGAACAATGTGCAGTTACTTTTAAAATGTAGAAGTTTAGCATGTGCAGTATAATGCATCAGCCAATGAATGAAACATTTAGTCATTTAGTTGTCATAGCACAAAATGTAAAATTGAATATTGAGGCCGTCTTACCCTCAATACTATTGATTTATTTTTATGTTTAAATTGTAATAGTAATAGTGTTTTGACAATTATGATAAATAATTGAATAAGCATTAAAAGACAAAGCAGAATCTGAAAGGTAAATTTGTTCTATTACACCATTGCATGTGAATGCTTTGTAGACATAATCTGGCTATATTTGAATTGAAGATAATAATTGCAACACTGTGAATTCAAACTGAATGATTTATTTCAATTAGCTTGGGGTTGAAAGAATAGCAAAGATGACTGAAATGTAACTCACAGAATTACTGAACAATAAACCCATTCATTACAATATATGATTACAATATTAAAAGACAAAATTTGAGGGTCTGTAAAATCTTTTCATTTTTATAAGAAGTCTCTTATGCTCACCCAGACTGCATTAAAATACAGAAGTAGACTGAAAACAGTAATATTATGAAATATTATTATGATTTGAATTAACTATATAGTATTGTAATATTAAAATGAACGTTAAAACTAACATTCATTGAAAATGAATGCAAATAAACTATATTATATTGTAACAATAACATTTTATTGCTGTGATGATAAAACTAAACAGCCGTTGCTTTACAGTCTTCAGTGTCACATGATCTTTCAGAAATCATTCTAATATGCTGATGTGCTGCTCAAGAAACATTTCCTATTATCATCCATGTGAATTTATAAGTAACTTTACTATCAATTTTGATCAATTTAATGTGTCCTTGATACATTTTTATTTAGTTTTTAAAAACATATTGCATATATACATGTATTTAAGAATAAAAAACTGTGAAAAACTCCTGCCTGAGCACTTTATGGCTCAACACAAACATCTGTACACTCTTATTTTGCCAATCACCTTTAATAAGAGTTATTATGACGAGCCATAAAGCATGTGCACATTATATGCTTTTCTGTGTTGATGACATCATGTCGAGGTTAAGAGAGCATGGCGTTGCAGGAGAAGCGTAGATGGAGATTTGACCGTGTGGTCTTCACTGCACTTCTTAACAAGCTCAAACTGGACTCGAGGGGGAGACGTAAACCATCACGTCTGGATCTGGCACGGAGCAAAGAGTGATATCAAAGAGCAAGGCAAGTGCAAGAACTCTTTGCCTCTCTCTGTCAGAGTACTTCAGCCATATGAGGCACATTAGAGTAATTGAGGAGCAATGGGCCGGGGCGTGAGGTGATCTCTCTCGCTGTTTTTCTTTTTCTTTTTGCTCTGTTCCCCTGTCCTGTCCCACACACTTACCCCCACCAGCGGCCCATATCCTACATTGTCTAAGTCTGGAAGTTTAACTTTCATGTTTTTCCCATTCTTTTACATCGTTCCAATAATTTTCTTCCAATCATCTTTCTTTTTTTCTTTCCTTCCTTCCTTTATTTCTTTCAGAAATAAGTGTGTTCTGAATGGCATTTTAGGCAGCAAAGTTGAATGCAGCCTCTGAAGTTTATTGATTTAGGTGGAGTTTTTTTCATGGTAAACATTATTATTATTAATGCATGTATTGATCATTTAAAGTGACCAAATTTTTTATATTACTAATATTATAATCAACATTTATAAAAAGCACATTTGTTGATTTGGTGTTTTTAATACTAAACATAAACTAAATTATTATTATTATTGATGTTAGTGATAAAATGTTTATAATCAACATGTTTATAACCAGCATGTGTTGATTTAATGTTTTACTGCTAAACATTAATAATAATATTACTACTAATAATAAAAATAATAACTTTATTATATGTCATAATGTATTATTATAAAATGCATTATTTTTATACATTTTATTGATAATCATTTTAGACTTAGTAATTCAATTGTGAATATCCATTTTCCCTATTAAATTTCTTACAATTCCTTAAAAAAAGAAGGTTATGTGCTGCTTTTGCTCATTCTTTTCTCCCCTTTAGGACACCACAAAGTGGCCTGAACACAGAGATCAATTAGCTTCTTTTAAGTGAGATCAAAGCGTCGTGGCCCCATGTCCAGGCATGAAGGCCAATTAAACCTGAGCAGAAGGATTCTGGTCCCCGTGGACCAATCACCGCTGGACACATGCTATGGATTTAACTATATGCTATAAAAACGCCACAAATCTGTATATGTATCATTTGATACTCACTATAAATAGTGTTATTTTGGAGGCCAGCAACACAGAACTTCTCATTCCTTACTTATTATAGTAATCATAATCATTAAAAAATGATAACCAATGTGAGGCGATAAAAGAGAGAAACAGTGTCAGTAGAGGAGTGAGGGAGCGTGAGAGTGGAGTCGGAAGAGGAAACATCGAGTCTCAGTCCACAGACAGGTGCAGTGACCCTATCCACCTCTGGAGGTGCCACTTGCAGTTTATGGGACATTTATGGTAGGCCAGCGCTTTTTTACCAAGGCCACCTGGATGCAATAAGAGCGCAGCTCCTGAGCCTGCTTGTTGGAAACTCTCATGGGCTCCTGCGGGAGGCAAGCCCTGTTAAGATGTTTATGATTCAAAAAGTGGTCCAGGGGGAAAACACTGACAACTACAGAGAGGGATTTTTTAGAGGAAGCTTGTTTTCTTGTGACTCCAACACTCCCCCAGAGAGCTGTTTTCCCTCCTGTTTTCCTGAGTAAATCCATGGGGAGACCAGGATTGATTTAGATGTTTTTTTTAAACTCTGCTTAATTGTGTTCGGGGTGATTTGATGACTGGTCAGTTGGTTTTAGGTTTTGTTTCATATATGCCAATCATATTTGTTAGATCTAATTCATTTAGTTCAGAAAATCGGAATGAACTTCAACAGATATGAATCAGCTAGATTCCATTAAAAGTTTGTAAATTAAAGTGCTGTGACACAAGTCCCTTGTGTCCAGATGGGCTGCTCTAATAACTTCATTAGGATTGACATACTTCCTGTTCGTTGATATATAGGTCTGTGGTCAGACCTTGTAACTTAAATCATAAATTTAAATGGCAAAGACCTTTTTAATGTAATGATTGTGTATTTTTACATTGTAATATTTAACATTTAGCAATTCATTTATAACATTTGATTATTGTAAAACTCAAAATGAATTATTATTAATGTTAAAATATTTCCGATCATTTTCATCCACATGTAAATCTTAAGGACTATTCAATTTGAATGTACTATTGAAATAATGTTATTATTTATTATCTTCTAATAATGTTGTATCATGACAAATGGCAAATACTTTTGTTTGTGTGTATTTTATTTAGTATAAAAATTTAACTAAATTGGAAATATCATAATTTATATAGTTTATTTTAAAGGTCAAAATACATTATTATTATTATTATTATTATGCTTAAAATATTTTAGATGTGGATAATTATTTTAATATTATTTTCATTCATCACATTTAATTTTTAATGTTCTTAAATTTAATTATATTATGTAATATTTTCTAATAATTTTAAATAGTATTATGTTATATTATTTCTAAGTATTTTGATATGAAATCATGTATATTCTCTGTTACCCAAAGTCTTGAATCTGGCAGAGATACGCTATTTAAAGTAGTCAATTAGACACCTGGAAACTACATAAGACTGAGAAGTTCACAGCTCTAATGCCGCAGGTCTGTTCTTTTTTAGGCTGTAACCCATCTTCCATGCTGACCTTTGATGAGGGAGACCACAGCAATAAATCCTGTGCAGAATCCACTCACACCTTCATGTTTCAGCCCACTAACTACATTTGACCATTCGGGGGGTTCAAAACTGCAGGCTCTAATAGCCAAGCAGATGGACCAGTAAATGATGGCCAGGACACGGCTACAAATCTGAAGAGTTTAAACTAAAGCTGCTTTACTACCCTTACACTTCTGACTGTATCTATATTATTTTCACCATATGCTAAAAATAATTTCTGTGGTCAGTTAGCAAAATTAACTTTATGTTAGCATGTCTGATATGGCCTCTTCATCTCAGCATTCATTACTTATTCAAGTATATTTTCTGTAACATTTTGTGTTCCAGTTTAAAACAGAGATCAACAGCTCCACTCCAGGTCATTATTTATCTGTGATCTTAAGCACACAGGGAAAGAATCAGCGTTTGGACCAGTTTCAGTGCTCTGAAAGTCATTTTTTTGCTCTCGTGGGATACATGGAGACCCCCAGGTCAGCACATGCAGGGAGCATTGAATGTGTTGATAGAGATGAGGGGGTGCTGGATGGATTAGAAATGTTAGCTTTTGACAGACGCTGCACAGATCTTCATCTCCAGATCCAGCCAGCTGAGGAACATCTGGAGTAACCCACACTCAGGCGCAGACACTGAGAGCTGTGCTGTGAGTTATATTTATAACACAACTATGGCGAATGCGGCCTGTGAAATTGTCATGTTTGTTGATTTAGGTGGTGTTATATATATATATATATATATATATATATATATATATATATATATATATATATATATATATATATATATATATATATAGTGATACAATTTTAATATCATTTTTTATTATTTATTATTGTAATATAATTTGTATTATTATATAATAAATATAATATTATTTATTATAGTATTATTATCAATAAGAAGAAAAATACAAAAATACTATTTTGTATTTCACATGAAATTAAGCATGTAGATATGTCCTGCAGTTTGACATATTGACAATCTAAAACTATTTAAGACTTTTCTTTGTTATATAGGTAGAGATTTAATATCCTCATTTTCATTTAATGACTATGTGGAATATTCGTATTTTTAACAAATTAATTTGTCAAGAAAACCGGACCACCACTATTGGCAAAAAGCAATACAACTTAAAATTAAATTAAATTAAATAAATAAATATTATTAGAGAGAAAGAAAGAAATACAACTTTATAAATTGGTATAAATTATAACCTAATCTAAATGTTGAAAAAAAACATTATTATTACTATTATTATTATTATTTAAGAGAGTAGTAATAACAAGGTTGAAAATAATAAGAGAGAGACCAGAGGCCTGGCAGTCATCAAAGCACCTGAAATTTCTATTTGAAGTCTTGATGTGAAACATTAAGTAATTACCTTGATCCCTGCGTTTCGCCTTTAATCTTCACGGCACACTGTTGGTTCGCCATAATTACATACCAGTGACAAATTTTCAGACATGAGCTCTCCTCAATGTAGCGACTCAAATCTATTTAGAACTTCTCAGTGTTCAGGCCACAAGACTAGTTACACACATTTCATTTCAAGAGCTCTGACTGAACTTATTCCTCCCACAAAAGAGAAACAGGGGATGTATGTTGTAGATGGCACGTATCCTAAAATCAGACTCGGAGCCGCCACTGAGCCCGCTTTGCCATGGGATGAATAAATCAGTCTGGAGAAGAACCCAATGAACAAGACAACCATCTGCTGAAAAGCATCATAAATCTCGTCTAGTTTGGGAAACTTCAGTTGCGCTGTAAGGATTTGCAGGCCTCACGAAAGCCTTAACTCTTTTCCATAACAACAACGCAAATGCTGAGAGATTATTTGTGATATTATCAATGTACTAGCATAAAAGATTATTTGTAGCTAGCTGTGTGTGCTAGTATTTCTTTAGCATTAAACAGATACAAATTTGCCAAAAACTAAAAGGGTTTCCATGTGACATTTTCCAGATTCAATGGAGAAATCAAACACATCTTCTCTCAACACAGTGCCTTTGTTAGCTGTACCTAAAATAGTTTGTTTCATCTTAAGATAACTTTGATCTGCGTCAGATCCTGACCTTAGATAAAAGAAGTCTGGCTGAAAGCCTACTGATACAAGTGCAGTTTGTTTGGCTCTAAACCCTTTTTCTTTTCTTTTATGTAGTATGTAGTGTATCGTCAACTTAAAAATCTGCTGAAAGTTTATTCAGACATTCCAAGATGTAGTTTGTTTCTTCACCAGAACAGATTTGGAGAAACCACTTGCTCACCAATAGATCCTCTGCAGTGAATGGGTGCCGTCAGAATGAGAGTCCAAACAGCTGATAAAAACATCACAAGTAATCCACACGACTCCAGTACATCAATTAATCTTCTGTTGAGTGAGAAGCTCCGTGTTTGTAAGAAACAAATCCATCATTAAACCAGATTAGCTTTAAACTGTTCCTTCTGGTAAAATGCAGAAGTCCATAAACCATAATGCTTCTTCTAGAAAAAAAAAAAATATATATATATATATATATAATCTGTTGTCATTGAGGACTGTTTTTGGACTGTTTTGACTTGTAAATGGTGTTTGATCTGCACTGTAAAAAACAAAAAAAAAACAAAGTTGAGCCAACTTAAAATTTTAAGGCAACCAGCTTCAGCAGATTTTTGAGTTCTCTCAATTTATTTTTGTAGGAGATTTTTTAATTTTTGTTGTATAAACTTTTACTCAACAAGTTAAGAAAACTCAAAAATCTGCTGAAGCTGGTTGCCTTAAAATTTTAAATTGGCTCAACTTTTTTTTTTTTTTTACAGTGTGTACATATTTCTCTCCTGATTCAGACAAGACAGACTTTTCACTGAACAAAGCAATACTACACACATTTTAGCAAGAAGCAACGGATTGGGGCTTTTCGCGTTACTGGAGTCATGTGGATTACTTGTGGATTATTGTGATGTCTTTATCGACTGGCTCTCATTGTGACGGCACCCATTCACTGCAGAGGATCCATTGGTGAGCAAGTGATGTAATGCTAAATTTCTCTAAATCTGTTCTGATTAAGAAACAAACTCGTTTACACCGGATGGCCTGAGGGTGAGTACATTTTCAGCAAATTTTCATTATTGAGTGAACTATTCCTTTCAGTCATACCTGTTATTTTATTCTCTTAATTCCAGCATGTTCAAATCAAACTCGCATCCAAATGAATTGTCCTGC
Organism: Barbus barbus; assembly: GCF_936440315.1. Lineage (NCBI taxonomy): Eukaryota > Metazoa > Chordata > Actinopteri > Cypriniformes > Cyprinidae > Barbus > Barbus barbus. The sequence goes on from NC_136756.1 coordinate 13,841,304, forward strand.
TATATTTGCTCATAAATTATTACATTTACTGGACCTGCGGAATTAAGTTATTCAAAGAGTTCGTGCATTGCAATGCAAGGTTAACAGTCTGAGTAGCCATGATTACATCTTTTTATTCTTTTGTCTTCTTTATTAATGCTCCCTCCTATCCTTAGAAATGTGCAAACTTTATTTAAAGTTCAATAAATCTGCTTAAAGTTGCTGATATGAACTCTTGCTTAGACCTTGTCTGAATACACACATTACCACAATGTTAATAACAACACTAATAACAAACATGTTATTAGTTGTTTTCTGTTTAAAACATTGAGTCAAACATTACAGTCTAATGTGATTTATTTATTTATTTGTGTATTTATTTTTACACTCTATGTTTGCTTTTCGTGTGACCACCTCGTGACGGTCAACCCTTTTGAATGTAATTTACAGCTAACAGTAAACATATTTAGTGCAGTGATTGGTAAATACGAACTAAAACGTTTTTCTTCATAAGTATGTCAGTGAAACAGAAGTTAAAAGTAGATTGGCCACTGGAGGGAGATATTGACCCTCTATAGAAAACTGAGAATTAAGACAGGTCCATCCTGGGCAAACTACTGAGCTGCATTCTGTGCAAAAAAACTAATAACTATTGCACAATAAATCATTAATCAATATTATTCTATGTTTAATGCATATTAGTGGGTGATATAAATTCTAAATTTTTAATGTATGAAACTATAGCCTACTAATCAATTTAACGAAGCAACATGACAGCTACTTGAAAACATTAACACGTTCATTTTCCGTTCAACACTACATAACGTATGCTGCAATTTTTATTATTATTATTTTATTCAAAGTTTTTATTGTTAGCCTACAAGATAACTGTACGCGAGATTTTTTGTGGCTGCAGATTATAATGAAATTTACGGAAAAAGAACTTTGCAAAGAAAAACGTATTTTTTTCATTAAATGCTACACCAAATGTAATAAGCTATCCGTTATTCTGGTTTAATTTTTAATTCTCATTTAATTATTTATCAGTGGCGTTTTTAACGCATATTTTTAAACGAGTGAAAATAACTTAAAGCTGCCTTTTATCTTGTTTCAAGTCTCTAAGTGCGATGGTTCATTATAGCAAAGACTCATTAACAGATCAAAGTGGATCCAAACCTGAAAGTTCACTGCCACGTACAATTTACTGTATGTGTCTGCTTCTCACTGCCATTAGCAGGGTTTGCTTTCTTTTTCAGGATTTGTTCAGATAAGTGAAGGATTGACCCGTATGCCTTTTTTGTGCAAAACCCTTTGAATGCATTTTGCTAAATTTTTCGATTGATATTATAGTAATCTAAATATGTATGTAAATCTGTGTATAAATCAATTTCGTTGCAATCAAAGGAGACGTAAGCATCGTTAGATGGCAGTGATGCTCTCAGAGCGCATCTGTGAAAACTACACTGCTTATCATTTCAGTGAGGGTCCGTGATGACATCTGAGGTGTTGCTATAGAGCCTAAACACGTCCCATATTCAGACTTTATTTACAGAGTGATAATACACTAGTTTTATGCCCATTCCTTGTATACAGAGTAACCTTTAGTATTATTATTAGTATTATTATTGCTGTTGTTGCTTATGTCCGAATTGTATTATATTGTTATCGTTGCTTTAATTTTAGTTTGCATTATAACCATTTATAATTTATTGTAAAGCGCTCTTTGATTAATACTGATCAAGGCGGGCAAATTTAACAATGTTAAAAAATGCGAACGTAATTTAATATCTCGCATTTAACTTGAATGGAAACGAATTTGGCAATTGTATAGTCTATTAATTTGTTTATTTTTCATGTATTTAAAAAAAAAAAGAAACAAACTAAACAAAATACTCTTCCTTTGAATTGCAGGCTCTATTTTCGTTTGATGATTGTACAATTTATTAATTTATTTTACTTTTAATTTTTTACATCTGTCATTTAGCTAGTAGTTAGTGGTTATTTGGGTAGATAGCCTGCATTACGACCTATATTTTCACTTATTTTCTCAAACTTGATAAAGTATAGAAAAACACGTTATTGCGACCGAATACAGGAATGAAATCTTGATATATTTATTAATTGTCTTGTGAACATTTATCATGCAAACGCGCTTTAAAAAGTTCATAAGTTAGTATCTAAAAAAAATGTTTTAAACTTTTCATTGCCGTTGTACACTTTTCAGTCATATAGTCTGGAATTTACAATAGTTATGTTTCTTTTCTTTTTCTTTCATTTTCCCCATTATTTCATTATTTTCGTTTCTTTGTAAACGATCAGTTTAAGTCCTCTTAATGCGTGTTGCGTTGTTCTTACCTTGTGGTCGAATTATCCGAGTTGTTTAACTAAAACAGTGTAGCAAAGCTTGCAAAGCTTGCAAACCTTTATTGGGTTTAGATTGGCTTTTTCACCCTCTCTCTCGCTCACTGTGGTGCACGTGCCACACACCTGCCGCTCTGGCGCACCATTTAGAGAGAGGGAGGGGGTGTCTGAGAGAAAATCATTAAAGAGACTTTCTCGAGCAACATTACATAAATCACATCTATTTGCGTTTCTTGCTTTTGGGCCTCGTTGTCAACATTCTTCAGAGAGCAGAGTTCAGAACCCATCTCGTGCGTTCACTAAAACCCTTTCAACTTTTGTGGGCACAACATTTGGGCTTTTGCGCCACCAGTGACGGAAGTCAAACGACTTTTAAGGGACTCTAAACATGTAAGGCGTTCGCCCTGATTGCCTTTCATGCCTGTCCAATGAGATCCGTCTTTATGAAACACTTCGTAAACCAGAGTTCCAAACAAAAGGCCAAGTCCCTGAAACACACAAGTCACGCCACCAGCATATTGCTGACGGCCTTGGACACAGTTCATTCCTCTCTGTAGCAATTACTTTCTTCATAGCACATCCCTTCTGGGGGGAGAAAAAAATCTTAGGTGGTTTGCAAGCTAGTTTAAGCTGTTTTTCTTTTTCAACAGACATAACTCATTTAAACCAGTGTCGCAAGAGAATTTGTGCATCAAACATATTAATTCATTTCACGATTGTCTATCCTTTTAAATAACAAGCTATTATTATTTTTTCAACATTTACCTAAAGCAATCTGTCTGTCATTATAGGCCTAGTCGTTTCTTTGCAGATCATAATTGAAACGCAAGGGGGAGCCTTGCGCAAATCTTGTTTAGGCAAAAGCATGACCCTCGGGCTCTAGTTTCACTACTAAGGATGTTCAGTGAACCTCAATCAAGGTAAATGATCCATCGATCTCTCCTAATGATGGTGCGTCACAAGGTTGTTTTAACATTAAATTAGGAAATATTGCAATTTTTATTTTTTAATTAAAGACACACTGGCTATTTTTCCTCTTTGGTGGTCTGAATTAGGCTAGTCCTATCTGCAAGGATACAGCATCACCAAAGTAAATATTTTGCGAATTTCCTTCGACACCTCAGAAAAAGCAAATTACTTTATTCCAACCTGGGAATGTTCGTTAATAGGCTATATGTTAAATAAAAAATTATCATGTGATCTCAATCTGGCGGCAGCCATGACAGGCGACCCGCTCCATATGGAACAATAAAATCTTCCACCTTTGAAATATATTTTCAGAAATAAGCTAGGTTTAAAAGCTGTTTTAACCGTTTTTAACCATTTACTGACTAACTTACATATTTAATATAACAATGAAATAATAATATAAATATTAATTTAAAAATAATAGCAATGAAAATTAGGCTATATAGCCTATACTTGTTATTTTATATATATATTTGCAATATGATCTATTTTACGTTTTATTGTGCGGTTCACCTCCCTACTAATGAATAAAACTATATTGTTGTTACAGTAAATAATAGTAATAATAATAATAATAATTTTTCTCCACCTTTAAACTATGCCCACAATTTATCATTGTTACCGAAATTTACAGTTCGCCCTTTGACTCACTTCCTGTATTCGATTGATTTAATCAGTAGCCTTTCTGATCACCATGAGACATTGTTGCAGTCTAGGAAGTAGCCTACTAAAAATACATCTTCAGCTGAGTTCGACCGAGAATAAACCGTTTAGGGGACCGGCGTGGCCTATGATTTTCTGAGTGTCAGCTGAAGATATTTGTTTTTGAAGGTGTTGGGCTGGTGGGGGTTACTCGATAATGAAGGGTCGTCATAGGTATCTCACTTGGTGACTGCTTGAAGTCTCCTAAATGGCTCGGAGGTGGTACGGAATCCCGGGAGTGAGGCGGTAACAGGGGAGCGTGACGAATTCCGTATAACGCGAGGAGTTAAGCGCGTGCATTCCTCCCTCTCAGTGTAGCTATATGATGCTCGGGAAAGAGCGTGTTAACTCTCATGCTTGAGTATATGACTTGAGGCAATGAACGCAAGTATTAGTTATATTAAAAACTGACATTCGAGTGGCCAAATCCCGTTATGTGTTATGAAATATGCAATGAGCTAAATCAATATTGCGCATTCTCTTTTCTTATTTTGACGAATTTTAAACATTTTTATACTTTAAGATTGACTTTTCCAAATAAACAAAGAGAGAGAACGAGGATTTGACTTGAGTGTAGTTAATCTTAGTTTAGGACACATGCAATTAATAAAGACCTGGAGATGAAAGGCGCAACCGTTTGTGGTTCTCAACCCAAACATCCAGCACTGGGATCCTAACAATTGCTCTCAATAGGTAGTCAATGTATATCATTGGTAGTCATGGCTATCGTTAGCCTGTCTCATACATTTGTGAAGCATGGAGCTGCCATAAATACAGCTGATTTATTGTTTTCCCTCATGATCAAAACGGTAAGCAAAAAAAAATTCCTTTACAATACTGCTATAAATTATGCTGTGCAAAATGTATTTGTCATTTAAACAGTTAAGCGATTCTTCGTTGTTTTTAATAAGACGAAATGTCTAATGGATGGATTTACTGGAATTTACTCTCTTGAGTAAATTAAGTAAATTGCCAAGGTAACAGAATAATACAATTAGAAAGAAGGTACACATTTTAATAATGTATAAAAGATTCTTCGCTTATCTGTTGCATCATTTCATTTGTTCAGATGCGTCCTCTTTTTATTGGGTTATTGGTTTTTTGATGAGAATAGATCTAACCAAATCGGTCCCTCCGGAGCAAAACCACAAAGCTCCCTAAATAAAATCTGGGACATTTAACTCATTAGCTCGATTTTTATCTTTTCTGTGTAATCGGTAGAATTATTACTTCATCTCTGCCATCCTATAGGACTGCACAAGGGTTTGCTCTTTATTTCTTTGGACTCTGTCAGCCGCTGTCTGTAGTTATCAGCCCTGATCTCCAGGTGCATCGTAGACGAGGGTCAGAAGGTTCGAGGCTTCATAATGGACACAAAAGCACAAAGCATGCGGACGGGCCAGGCGTGATGCTCCGCTACCTGATATCAAAGCCAGCAGCCTCTGCATGAGAGGAGAGGGCCTCGGAGCAGCCGGAATAAAATCAAAGAGTAACATGCGCTTCAAGGTTTGAAGTGACTGTTTACATCAACAACAATAACAGTAACATTTTACATTACAATAGGCATGTTACAAATTGAAGGTTATTGTGATTAATTACAAAAGAAACATAGCGTAATTGCAAGCAGTGCCACAGATTAATTAAAAACGACACGTTTCTCGTGTATTCATCGTAATCGCACTGTAAAATTAACAATAAAAGTATAATTCTACTATTACTACTACTACTATTACTGATAATAATAATCAAGAATAAAATTAACATTAATAGCATAATACATTGTTGTTGTGTTGCTGCCAGATAAAACGCATTTGCTTTCTCTCTCTCTCTTTTTTTTATTTTTAATTTTTTTGTAATTTCGTTAAATTGACAGAAGCAGTTGCTTATTACGCAAATCGCATATTGTCCAAAATGTTGTCAAATGCGTGCCACTGTTCTGTGTCTATAAAGATATATGTACGCATTAGGCTATATTTGTTTTAAAAATTGCTGAGGGCTTTAAATGCAACATTTTTACATAGTCTGACAGGCATCAAAATTCATACTTGAAATAATCAAAAACATGAATATATATATATATATATATGTATATATAAATAAATGTATGAATCTGTAGACTCACTTTCTTTCTTTCTTTCTTTCTTTCTTTCTTTCTTTCTTTCTTTCTTTCTTTCTTTCTTTCTTTAGGCCAAGCTTTTGTCTGAATTAGACTGTGTTTTTAGACTCATTTGTTTCACCACAATTTTCGTAACGTTGTTTACATCCTTGTGCGCCTCTAGTTTGGGAGGCAATGCGATTTTGGAGGCGGAACGCATTTAGTTCCACTCGGCAGAGTGCACGAGCACTGGCGCACCAATAGCATCCCTATGTCAGTCAATAGTTTGCAAAGTGACGCGACCAAAGGGGAGGTTGCTTTCTCTCAAGCCTATCTCAGTTTTGAGCTTTCTCAAGCTGCAGGGAGCCAAATGGAGCACTAATTTAAGAGTTAACGTTTAGACATCTCCTTTACGTTTTCGTGGATTTTACTAATTTCCTGTAAACTTTCTGCGGGACGAGACGACTTGTGCACGGTGTAGGAAAGGGAGGGTCTTCCCTTGCAGCTCGTGACAGCACTGCCGGGATACAAACTTTGCGCTTCGTGCAGAAAACCTCTAGACTGACCTGGCCATTAATTAACAGGTGATTTAATGCGTGTTTTAAGTTTTATAGTTACGTCTTGTTGTCCTTCTGTGTCAAGGTTTGATCGAGAGCAAATACTAATTTTGCAAGTGGCAATTGCAATGAAAAGTTTTCTTGAGCTGGCCATTTTAGCGACAAAGCCGTGAGATTGAGATTTCTGTAATGTTATGTGCTATAGTTTTGGGATTTGAAGCCTGGACAACTCTGACAAATGTGTTGTTGTGGATATTACAACAGGTCCCGAGTCAATAGGACGGCGCTTCCTTGCTGGTAACAGTGGGGATATTTAAAGATGTTGGACGGTATAAAAATCGAAGACCATCCGCTGCGGTCGGGACAGGCTACGCTTGGAGTTATGCTGGGTAAATGATTCATTGTCTTCAGTATTATAACCTACTATTGTGAACACGTATTCCTGTAATAAAAAGATTATTTCAGAGAATTTTATAATGCTGTTTTTATCGAGACGTACGCGAGAACCAAGGCTGGATCTGTGGCAGTCGAGCTGTGCAGGCGGCTGGGATGTATCCTCCTGTGTCATGCATTTTACCGGCCGGCCGCATATCAGTCGAATAATAAAGGCTGTTTCAAAGAGAAAATATCCTCAATACACAGCTGACGTATTTTAATTTTTTTCTTACATTTCATGAACAACGTAATGCATTTATTTCGATGCTTAAGTGTTGTCTTTTCTGGATACAAACCGTTATACTTATTTTTCATTCACACACCTACACAAATATTACGGCTGCTTCATTCTAACTAATAGGATATCTATATCGTCTAAATATTCGCGAAAAAAATAGGCCTACCGCAAAAAAATAAAAATAAAAATACAAACACGCACAAAAACAAGCAACAACAAAACACCTACACAATTCCATAATCTGTTTATTACATTTTTTATGGCTAACAATTTTGATTTCAAATGTTATAAACGTAGGCTACAAATATATTAGGCTATATTGCCAATTATTTTAGAATCACATTTACAAACTTTTTTGAGATTTAGTTTTGGCTGATAGTTTTAGCGTTATTTAAAATGTAAGCGTATATAATACTACTACTACTACTAATAAATCTGTGTGTTCGTGAATTGTCAGTTATTATTCACACGCCATTTGTCGTTTTTCTTCACCGTGTTATATTGGTTTATTTAATGAAGCCTAAAATTACCAAATTATATCATATCCACTTGTTCAATAGCCCATTTATGTATCCTTATTTTTAAAAATGTAGATGAAGTCAGAGTGTTATTAAAATGATGTATTTGCTCTCCAGGGACGGAGTGCCATCACCAGGCGGTGTGTGAGGGGTGCCAGCGGCCGATATCCGACCGCTTTCTGATGCGCGTCAACGAGTCTTCATGGCATGAGGAGTGTTTGCAATGCGCCGTGTGTCAACAACCGCTCACCACCAGCTGCTACTTCCGGGAGAGGAAACTTTACTGCAAACACGACTACCAACAGTAAGGGCATGGATTATTTGAAAGATATTATTGGTGTCACACGCACGCCAACTGTTCAACTGTGATCAAGCAAAGAAAGTGTCAAATCTTTCGTTTTTACGCACTAACACTCACAATATTTGCGTTCGTAAAGTTGAACTGAATGCTGGCGATGATGGTATGAATTTGTTGAAGTGGTCATCGTCTTAAAATTCTGTTGGTTTTACTGTCGTGACGCCAAGTGCACTGTGGTATTGACGAAGAATTGTCTTCATATTTATTAGGCATTTTAATATGCAATATATAGCCATAATTAATTTAGTTCCTGTGTTGTCTTGTCTTATTTCTAAACTGAGACGCGTCAGTCTTGTGATTTAGTGAGTGGTAGTTTGGCTTGATTTTTCATTTCAGTTTACGCTGCACTGGATCTTTTTTTTTTGGATCATACTTTGCAACTCAATGGCAGTCAAAATGAAGCGATTTCATTTAATTTAGTCTTTTCTTGGATCATTTGATCAGTCGAGGATGACATATTTATTTGATCACCTGTCGTACAGTAGGCCCATGTCCATTTAACGCAGATGGATGCTCATTTAATTTTAAGTTTATTTACATCATTTACATAAATGGTTAGAAATTGTTTAAGTGAGACATTTGGCATTAATTGTTATGACACACACACATAGGTTACATATTCATTTCAAATATTAAACGCACTATTGTTTTTTTTCTTTCTTTCTTTTAAATTATGCAATCTTGTTTTATCTTCTTTTATATTTTATTACTTTTATTTTATCTTTTTATTTAGCTAATTTATTATTATCAGACCTATTATATTACTGTTGTTGTTATTGTATTTTGCAATCGTGGGCCATTTCTATCGGTCTGTTGCAGAATGTTTCTGATTGAATTAACCCCTAACCATGCCATCATGAATGTACAAACGCTATAAGTGATGCAGATACAAAATGCATATTTTTAAACACCGTTTTAAGCAATTAAAATCTTCTCGAATCGCACTTCTTATTCCCCGGTTATAAAATCGTGTGTAGTCGTGGTATGGCATAGTCTGAATTTGCACAGTGGGTGGGTGCTGTGTCGATATTCACCCGGTCCTGAAGCTGTGAGTGGACCGCGGGGCGCCTTGTGTTGCATGTCTTCTCCACATGTATGTCACTACTTTTGCAAGCTTTTGTGTCAGGTGTTTTGAAATATCGCTCCCTCTCTCATGGTGATAACTGGGAGGTCCCTGTCCGACACCATGCAATAATTAAAGGGCCATATCTACCGTCTGACTTTAATAGTAACCAATTCTTTCAGCTTGACCGTGAAGAGTTAGTGTTAACAAAATTAATTTCATAGCTCTGGTCTTATATTCTATTGCCCTGGAGACAGCAGCTAGCGCTGAGGCAGGCCAAACATGTGAAAACGTTTTTCTTTTAGTATGGTATTATATTTAGGCTAGGCCTACATAACATATTTAAATGACTGATTGTTTACCTGTTGGTGGGAAACCTGTTATTCTTCCTTTTTTTTTTCTTTGCATTCACCACTTGCAATCTTTCTAAAGCCTTGTGAATGTCAATCAGGTAGCCTAGGCTATTAGGTTCGTGTAAATCATATTTTCCTGGTCTGATTTCCTTTTTTGCTCGCATTAAAAAACCTTGCATTTCATAAACAGCCGTTTCATTTCACACCTCTACTATGGGGGTCCTCTCACACATGCGCTACGCAAGTAGCTATGGCAGTAATATTTGTTTATTTATTTCGCAATGACGGGCCACTTAGTAGATGTAATTGGCACCTTTTTGACTTTTATGACGTTCATTTAGGTTGTACTTGTCAACCCCGCAAAGCGCCCGTGGCACGAAGTTGAAGCCTTTGGCCGTTTCTGGTGGAACTCCGCCTAATGACATACTAGCATCAATTGATTCATGCCCTATAATCATTAGAACCGTAAATCACAACATTGGGCAAACGTTCATATTCACAGTCACACCTCTCTGTCAGCTATTTACAGCACGAGCTTACCGGCGGGAATTTATAGCTTGTTTTGGCGCGGAAATTTCACCTCGCTGTTGCTCAAGAGTAACTTGGAATAACAGGCTTTCGTTATTAGAGGATTAGCTTTGGAATTACGATCTGCATATAATGTTCTTTAAATGGCTGAGCAGACCTTTGCGTTAGCGCCAATTAAAGACACAGGTTATGGAAATATAATTGTGTTTTCAAGCTATTAGTGGGAATTCTCTTTACTGTATTATACATGAATCAGAATTAATTGGAATTGCAACGCCACTTCCATGCAGCCTGTACTTTTTCTTTCTTTCTTTCTTTCTTTCTTTCTTTCTTTCTTTCTTTCTTTCTTTCTTTCTTTCTTTCTTTCTTTCCTAAAGATGAAAAAAAAAAAAAAGTTAACCCAAATAGACTATTGTAAATCGTCATTTATAAAGTAATTTAAAAACATTTACAAAATAGTCTGGAAAAACACCTTTTATCATCTTAAAATTATTTAATTCACGAAATAATAAATACTCAAAATGATCAGAATAGATTTGCTGCAGAGGAAAATAATGATTGTTGTTTCTAATGTCATGAAAATGTTAATAATGCACTTCCTCTAGATTAGAAGTTGTTTTCAGCAAAGATTTTGTTGTATGTGAGAGAGAGAGACAAAATGTTTCTTGCTGTTGTATCTAACTCATTGTTGTGATTTGAATTATTATCAAATAGACAACAGGATTTCTGTACCATGAGAGAAGTAGGTAAGGAGGGTTTCTGTGCACTCAGGGTTTGTGTGTGCATAGATAGATAGATAGATAGATAGATAGATAGATAGATATATAGATATATATATATAGATAGATAGATAGATAGATAGATAGATAGATAGATAGATAGATAGATATGCCTCAACTTCTTTATTCATTTTTGTTTGGTTAATGAAGTATATATTTCTGTATTATTCAAATGCTGAGTGTTCAAATGTTCTCGTCTGGCCTTTAGAGTCAGTGGAACCTGGCTCAAGTCTGTTGTTAGTCTTGGTCCAGGGATAATTTGCTTGAAGTAGGAAGTTGTGGATGATCCCCTGGTGTGCTGATAGTTCTATTTTAGCACCGTGGGGGCGTCCTCCTGCGATGTGTTGTTTTTTAATTAGCTCTGCTTTGCGAGCGGGATGCTGCATTCCCGCTGACATGAGTGGATTTTGGGCCTGGCAGTGTGTTTTCTACATGACTGGAGCCATACACCCTCCCAGTACACCCTGTCATTGTGTTTTTACCAAGAATGCCTTTACTCTCCATTTATTGTTTCAATTAAAATAACCTGTAGATCAGCATGATGATTTATTAATAATTTGTGATGTGTTTGAATACTTGTTTCGCTAGCTGTATAAATATAAAAATTTAAAAAGCAGTGTTTCAATGAACTTGTGAGAAAAGGTAGTACTCGCACGTTTAGAGAAGTGAGGCGGGTACTAATACTGCAGCATTCAGGGGTTTTTGCTTGCCGTGTTGAAGGCCCCGTAGCGCTCTGCTCTGGGATGAGGCCGAGCCTGAGCCAGCTTGTTCCTCTGCAAGGAAGTATTATGTTTTGTGTCAACATTAGCCCAGCCTCTCCTGGCAGCATTAAAATGATGCAATCATCTGTCATCTCATGACTATGCCACACACCCCCCACCACCAGACGTTTAAAGCTTTGACCTAACGGGATGTTATTCTGGTGTAGAGGGGAGCATTAGATGTCTGGGTTCTGCTTTTAAATTCACCAGTGGAATAGATTATTTAGTTTTCTCTGTGTGTCTCTCCTCTTATAGATGTGTGACCAGGGGCATCAGACAGGGGGTAATAATGGAACAGAGTAACAGGGGCCTTTTGCGAGAACGTGAACGTGACAACCCATAGCAAAGTCAGTGTACAGGGCCCAGAATTGCTTAATGTGCCAGCCAGAGCCAACTTTAAAGAGTATTTATTTTACTATTATAAATATAGGCTTTCCTATATAGCTCAAATAGTAGAGCATGGCGCTAGCAACGCCAAGGTCATGGGTTCGATTCAAGAGCTGAAAGCAAGAGCTGATGACTGTAACTTGAATGCAATGTAAGTCGTCTGCTAAATGCATAACTGGAAATGTAAATATAGTACTTGCAGAAGCTAACATTTCTTGAACCACTCTATATTATGAATGTGGGATTATGAAAATGTTGTCACAGCCACTAGTTTTCATTTATTTGCATTGACCTCAATGTTTTTGCTGACTCCAGCTTTATGTATGTATATATATATATATATATATATATATGTATGTATATGTATATATATATATATATATATATGTATGTATGTGTGTGTGTGTATGTATATATATATATATATATATGTATGTATATGTATGTATGTATATATATATATATATATATATATATATATATATATATGTATGTATATATATACACACACATACTAACACACACACATACACACTGTATGTACTGTTGTACTATTTATATAATGATAGCTAAGAATAAGCTTAAATAAGCAGATGTTACAAATATTCATATAAATCACCTAAAACTTATCTAATGAATAATTTTAAGCATCGGTTAATTATCCTGTATTAGATAATTAATGTTAAGTGTGTAGTTTCTTCGCCATTATAACATCAAAATGATTTGCATAAATAATGATAGGAGCACGCCCCCTTTTCATCCATTGGTTCGGCAAACAGATAACCCCGCCCCAATTGCAATTTAAGATGCATTTCTGAGTTGGACTGGTTCAGATGCTGAGCCACAGTGTTTATTTCAGGGGAATTAACTTACAATTTGGTTTACTTAGTTGTACACATAAACGGATATATCATTCACTATGCAAATAAAAAGATTCTTTCTGTTTTAGCATAATATTAAGAAGCCATAAGCACGAAATCTTTCCATCATTCCTCTCTAATGTTGCTGTAGGCTCTTTTCTTGTCTCTTTTCCACAGTGTTCTAAACATAATGATGAAGCTCAGTGTCTCCACAGTGTTATTCCTATACAGGCTTTTCACAGATATGCTAGAAAACACTGGCACTGGGATGGCAAGTGGTGCCACGGGGCATGTGGCTCGCCCACGGCCCCTTATCACACCCACCTAACACATTCTACCTGGGCATGAAGACATTTTGCAAGTGGGTTTATCTCAAAACAAGAATCTTGAGTTTGCAAATGAAAGCTAAGCAGAAAAAAAAGAATTTGTAAATGCAAAAACAACAGCAACATAATCCAGTGATATAACAATTATTGGTTTCTTTCAAAGTCTCCACATCCTCCAAAATAATCCTGGACTATTAAGATGTCTTGTGAGAGTGTTTCAACTGTCTTGTCATAGACAAGAAGATTTAAGCTTGGCGCATGTCTTAGATGCAAGTTATGAGGATGATAATCAAATCTCATCTTGGACTTCTCAGACTCTTTCTCTTCCTCTCTTTCTTTGTCATATCCTAATGAGATTAGCCTCCCAACCGCCATAGTACTAGCTGATTTGAATGACAGGTCTGCTCCGCTATCCAAGGCTATCTTACTAAGCTCTTCGCTGGCATTGTCTTGAATGGAGGGACTGACGGAAGCTGTGTACCCTAATCCTCTTATTTGTGTCAGAGGGAGAAAAGAGGGAAGAATGAGGTGGAATGGGACAGTGCTTTGGAATGGCACCACTGCCACCTCCTCCCTCCGAAACCTCTCTCACAGCCAAGTGAGCATGAGAGGGATCTTATGAGGCTCAGGCACAGTCACACACACACATTAGGCAGTTTGCTCCCTCCATTTAACCCTTGTTCTGAAGGCATTTTCATAAAATAAAAAGCCCTTGATGGTGGAAAAGTATAATGAGTAGCAATTTGGAATTTTGGCAGGTGCACCATTGGATATTCCACCAAAAATGGAAGATTCTGTCATAATTTACTCACCCTCATGTGGATACAAACCTGACTTTCTTTAAATTGATTCTTTAAGAACTTTGTTTGGACCCCAGTGTTGTTCCACAAATTTAAAGAAAATCTCGGTTACACTTTAATTTAAGGTGTCCTTGTTAGTGTGTAATTATACATTTAAGTACTGAGTAATATTAATTAACTACATTTACTTAAAGGGTTTGGCTTAGGGTTACTTGAATGTAATTATGCATATTTTATTCCCAGAATGAGAATTCTGTTATTGTTATTGTTATTACAATAGTAAGTACATGCAACATGCGTAACAAGGACACCTTAAAATAAAGTGTTACAAAAATCACACGCTTGGTACCACATGAGGTTGAGTAAATGATGACAGAATATAAATTTTGGAGTCAACTTTAAATTTGAAAACATGCCTCACCATGTTTGGGTCCTATATTACAGTGTTTTAAGGGTCACTTGAAAGAATGACTTTTACTGGTTCTTGCTGGATGCTTTGTGGTCTTTTGTGCCCACTCAGTTTTCCTTCACGTGGAATAAGCTTTCTCCGGGTCAGACCCTCCAGGAGCTAGAGGTAATCTGTCTTCAGCTGGAGCTCCCACAGTTCTTTATTTACTCATTCAACTAGTTGGAAGTGTGTTAGACTCCAGATCAGATGCTCTGAAACCAATCTGATTACCTCAACCAGCCAATTACCTTCCTCTTCACAACCACAGTTCTAAAGCTCCGCATTCTGATATTTCTTCAATTTCATTATAAAGGAAAAGAGAAGAACAGCAGTTGAAATGTTCTTGAGTGTTGCCATATTACTTGTATGGTCCTTTTAGGAAAATTAAACAGTTACTCTGGTAAGCAATTGAATTCTTACAATTTAGCACATCCTGGTGTTTGCAGTGAACAATATTACAGCTGCAATATTTTAAGTGGTTGTAACATTAAACAGTGTTGATGGAATTGTAAGTTTAGATTTTTTTCAATATCAAATATTAGAAGTCAGCCTCAGTTTTCATGAGAAGAATCCTAAACTTGTTCTACAAGCAGATATGTTAAATAAAATGCATGTTTAAACGTAGAATTTAAAGTAAGTGTTTTTATAAAATTATAAAACTTCATATTTTTAAATCCTTCAAAAATTTACCCTATTAACTTCCATTGTAAATGCCTCATTATAAGCTTCTGCTCAAAACCAAGAAAACCTAGGCTGATTGCTAAAACTGTGAAATCATATACCTCTTAAATGTCTTGTACATGATAATATGAGTTATACATATGTGACCCTGGACCACAAAACCAGTCATAAGTCACACGGGTATATTTGTAGCAATAGCCAAAAATACATTGTATGGATCAAAATGATCGATGTTTCTTTTATGCCAAAAATCATTAGAATATTAAGTAAAGATCATGTTCCATGAAGATATTTTGTAAAATACCTACCGTTAATATATTAAAACGTAATTTTTGATTAGTAATATGCATTGCTAAGAACTTAATTTGGACAACTTCAAAAGCGATTTTCTCAATATTATCATTACTTTTTTTTTTTTTTGTACTCTCAGATTCCAGATTTTGAAATAGTTGCATCTCAGCCAAATATTGTCCCATCCTAAACCATACATCAGTGGAAAGCTTATTCATTCAGCTTCCAGATGATGTATAAATCTCCATTTAAAAAAATAAATTACCCTTATGGTTTTGTGGTCCATGGTCACTTATGCGTGTGTGTGCTTCATTGGTATATGAAAATTAAATGGCTTCATTCTGTTGTGCATCAAATCGAGTGTGTCAATGCTCAGTGTGTGTATCCGGGACAAAATCCTGAACATTGCGGTCTAAATATTCCTCATCTCCCTCCCAGGAGGGAGAAGCAGAAGACAGGTTAAAGTAAACTGAAAAAATCAGCGTTCTGACCAGCAAGACCTTCTGTTTCCCCACCCACGGTCCTGATCTTCTATCGTTATGGGGATCGCTGCTGATCGGCCCATCGCTGATTGGACCAAGGAAAACAAACGTGAGCAGGAGATGGTGGGGATCGTATTTCCATACCTCCATGGGACTGCGAGCCCCCTGCAAGCAGCTAAAATGATTTGTGCTGGAGGTCAAAAGACCCATGGCGGCTTCAAAAAGTGGAGAGTGGAAATATTTGGATGTTAGGCGGAGTCAATAGAACTGTGCACAGTGATGGAGAATGGAATGAAAGAAGAAGTTGAGACAGGAAAAAAAAGATTTGAGTAAGCAGCTAACTGGATTGCAGATGTTTAAAATGTTTATATTCTTCTGTCAGTCGATTCAGTGGAGTTAAACACAAAGCCACAGCAGTGTAAACACAATTGGCTTTAATTTTATAGTCATAGAAATTAAAGGAATATTCAGGGTTCAGTGCAAGTTAAGATCGATCAACAGCATTTGTGGCATAATGTTGATTACAACAAAGCCGCTTGTCCCTGCTTTTCTTAAAGAAAACAAAAGCTGAATTCAAAATTGAATTTATTGAACCCAGAATATTATGTTACTAGAAAAAGAACAGATCTTTGTTGTTGTTGTTTGTTTTTTATCATCATTTTTACAGTTTTATTTTAGAGAAGGTTTCAACAGAGATCTCTGTGATGTCATTTTTAGGTCAGGCCTCATCTTGCTTTTTTACAAAGAGATGCCACCTTTGTGAGGAAAAAAAAAACAGCAACAATTCGTGAAAGTACGATACTGATCGTCTGTGCCTTTTTCCCTCCTTTCTCTCCCTCTCTCCGCTGTATTTCCATGTCTCTCCTGGCTGGATGCTAATATTTCTCTGAAAAGAGCCACAATACATCTTCCTGGGAATTTCCACCACTCGTAAGTGCAGCAAAATGATCTGCTAGTCTGAAAAAAAAAAGAAAGGTGGATGAGGGAATGAAATATTGAGGGTTTCTGAAAATCCAATAAAGGAAAATGATTTATTTCACAGTGCCATTTTAATGAAGATTCATGTGTTTTTGTTTACATACGAGCGACGCCAAAAAACCTAAAATATTGGCTGATTAATATCGAGATATTACGTGTTCTTTGTTTTTGTGTCAGACAATGCATCCTCTTTATTCTGTTCTACCTTGTGAATGCTGTTGTTTTGATAGTACACTTTTTACCAGTCATCTCGATGCCCATCCTTTTTGGCAGAAGTCATAACCACAAACACAAACATGCTGTTCAGACATAATAGTGTTTCGAAGAAACATTGAACCTTAGAATTGCTTATTCAGCGGTAAGGACTGAATGAGAAACAAAGCTAAACTCACATATGCTGAATAGATAGTCCTGACTTTTGCATATTTCGCCCCTAAAAAGAGTCAAACATTTCTGTTATGGCCTCAAACATGTTTCACATCAATCTCAGACCAATCCATCTCTTCTCCTGGCTTCCCTGCTTCTGTTGTTTTTTCTTGGGAGTGAGTGAGTAAGTCTATTCCCCCCCTCCCAAGGTGGGCGTCTGTCTGTTGTCAGGCGTGAGGAGCGGCCCCTGCCCCTGCAGTTAGCAGGGGGAAAGCGATCCTGACCCCCGGCCCAGAACATGAAACCAGAGCCGGTGTGTGGCGCTTGGTGCTCAGCTGGAGAGGCGGCAGAGCACTGACCTCCAGCTCCACATCACACCGTGCGCCAGACTCTCCTCTGCTCTCCTTCTTCAACTCTGTAGTGGTGGGACACGGTGCCAAACCACCTGAGGGCAAATCCTGAATGCCTCACATGCTCAAAAACATCTCCATCTGTGAGATAAACAGTCTGCTGCAATCCAAACAATTTGCTGTCACATTCATCCTTGTTTGCATAAGTACTCTTTACAAGAGTTAAAAGGATTAAAAGAGAGTATTATATTATAAATGTCTAGAATAATACTATACTAGACTCTTTAATTGGCTAATGTCCTTTCTTATTGGTCGTAAGGCTATGGGCTGGTGTTTTAATTTTTGTGTGTGGTATCTGTGACAAAACATTCATAAAACATCTCAATAATGATTTATTTCTCAACTTTCTGACAAATATCCAGGGTCCAGATCCAGATCCGACTGTTCTTTTGAGCTGTGATGATTTACCAAACCAGTTTCATAATTTATTGATAAATTCTTATCTGATGGTGGATATTACTAAATGCTGACATGAGAAACATTTTACTTGTCATCATGTTTTTTGTTTTCTGTTCAAAACTAGCGATGTCGATTCTTGGATGTCTGTTCTTCTGAACGAATAGGACAAACTGATGAATCGGTTCGTGACTCTGTCTGAATGACTCAGACAGCTCACTCACTGAGTCATTTGGTGCAGCTTTGACTCAGTAAAACAATGTGATACCCAAAAAATGGAAAATGAAGAAAAAAAACATTGGATTGAGTGGAATATTTATCTGCA
This sequence comes from Barbus barbus, assembly GCF_936440315.1. Lineage (NCBI taxonomy): Eukaryota > Metazoa > Chordata > Actinopteri > Cypriniformes > Cyprinidae > Barbus > Barbus barbus. The sequence continues at coordinate 13,859,750 of NC_136756.1, forward strand.
ATCCTTTGAAAATGCTCTCATTTTGTAGCAACAAAAAAGGTAGGTTCAGTTTCAAAAAACAGTAGGTTCAGCACCTGCAATGTGAAAATTGGATGTGCAAGGAATACCACAATGACCAATACCACAATGTTTATTTCCAGCACCATGGTATTACCATCTGATTCCGTCACTTTACCATGGTACTGCTACAACAGGCTACTTTTCTGAAAAGTACTTTTGAATTAGGGCAGTGTCTTGTGAATACGTCTTTTAGAAAAGACTGTGTGTGACTCTGAACCTTTTTATTTAGCTGTTTTGTGTTCTGTTCTAATATTTTGCCATTTCCTACCTCTCCCCTCTTTCTTTTAATCTGTGTGATATGTTTTACCTATCAGCAGAAGAACCAGTTCAGATTCGTAGTTTTGCTTCAGGTTCTGAATTTTTCACCGGACATCAAGTGGCAGAGTACCACAATTGCTAATGGTGCAAAAGTCAACAAAAATTTTCTTAAAAGCAAACTTTTTTGCATTTGTTTAAAATTAGTTTTGATGTATTAGAATAGACTTGCAACACATTTTTGGATCACAAACCAACAGAATAACTGGTCTGGGTAAGATGCTCTCCCAACCAATTTAAATACCATTAACAAAGCAAAATCAAAGCAAGGACCGTATCATAGCTTTCATAAGAGAGCCCTGCAAACATATTGTCCATAACGTTGGACCCAGTGATGTAAGTGGAGAAGTACAAATGATCTGCTCTGACGTGTTAAGTGATTTAGTGTTATGATATCAAATGGAGCATGAAGGCTTGGACAGAGGTTTATGATTTCACTTCTGTATCTCTTTCATTGCTCTTTCCTGTCGTTATTTCCCAGTCTCAAAGCAGCTGTCTGTCACTCACACGTGGGCTGTATTTGCATACAGTTGCTGAGTTGTCTTTGTACGTGACTACACAGGATCATGTGATGAACAAAAGTGGATATGCTCACCAGTAAATCCTAACTAGTTTTGCTTTGGGATGCAGAATTGTGGCAAATTTTGATTGTTTGTATGTCCTTTGGGAAAAGTGCTATTTTTATTACTATTTACTTTTCGCATTTTTTTTTTCCTACCCTGTTGTCCGCAACAAACCCCCAACCTCATTTTGAAAAATACCACCGTATACCATGCAGTGCTCACACACGGACACAGTGGCATTGCGCTGTGGGTTTTTGCCTTTTTAACAAAGTGACTACGCATGGTGGCGTATTCGTTTCATGGTTTTCAAATAGAGTCGACGTTTTAGTATCTGACAGGCTGCAGAGCTTTTTGAAGAACTGATGTTCAGTTTATTCGCAGTGGAAGGGCAGCTGCTGTATCTTCTCAACATTCTGGCCTGATCCACCAGTTACACGCTTGCAGGCACGCACATACGCACCACACATCTGCATCCCACATGCTTAGATACACGCGTACACATGTTGTCGGATTTGAGACTATAATCAGATTAATTGGTCCATCTTTCCTTGGAAACCGAACATACATTGTACGTTAAAGCATTTTTTTTTACAAGAGCCATATCGATGTAACATTAACCAGAAGCCGTGCTTGGAGTGTGGGGTCAGAGGGAGACTTGAGGGCCCCTGACATGACATCCTAATGAAATAAAGACTGCAGAAAGAGAGCGAACGCAAGAGAACCACTCAGAATTAGCTATTAGGAGAGAAGAATGATTCCTTTTCTCCGTACTGTGCTCACAAATTATACCCCTAAAAGCGTTTTCTACCTTTTTTGTTTTTAAAAATGTTAACTTTTACCTCAGATGTTATGTCTCCCCATTTGAGAAACATGAGTAAAAATCAGTCATGGCCCCATGAGGGAACCCGAACATTAGTTGAAGTATGTTTCTAATCCTTATTAACATTCTCCAAAGTCATGCATGAAATATGTTTTGTGCCACACTACGCACCATGTGTTTTTCTTTTTCTCCACAAGTATTTTTCAAACAGAGATCCACTACACACACTGCTGTGCATTATTTTATTATAGGGTTGAAGCTCACCGCAGCTCTGAGAGTTTAAGAGAAGGAAAAACTGGCCTTGATTTTCCACCATGGTTCGTTCGCTTTGTCCAACGCTTCTTTCTGCTCAATTGTTATTTTGTAGTGATGTCATCAGTGCAGGTACAACATGACGTATTATTCACAAGCAGTCTGTTGTTCAGACAGACCTTGCATTACTCCAGCGAATGTTTTCTCGATACCGACCTCTCCTCATTCTCCGAGGCTGTATTTCTCTCCGTGGGAGACGTGAGCAGCTGCGAATAAAGCTCTTTTGCCAGCCATCGGATGAACCTCAGCAGACATTTGTCAAGGATTATGAGAGAAGTTTCTTTTTTTCATAATTGAAATGTTACGTACTTCTGACCAGTGAGAGAAAGACAAGTGAGCAGCTTGAGAGCCAAACAAGAAGAGTTTGTGGACTCTTAGCCGGAGCTCACGTAGTGTATCTGAAAAACACGTCTAGTTATGCAGAATTTGAAGATGTGGTCTTTTAGTTCTATGTTGTACGTAACGAGGAAGAAAGGAGGGAAAGGAAGAGAAAGAAATACAGTGAGCGATTTCTGAAGGCAGCATTAACACAGGGTTCTGTAGTATTAAAAGAGATTTACACCACAATGTTTTAAAGCAGTTTTCTTTAGCTCACCAGCTCCTCTTTTACAGATATTTCAAGGAAGCTATAAAAGTGAACCGACAACTAGAGCAGAATCCCTGACACAGCAATGGAGATCAGCCCTCAAGCCATACTGCATCTGAGACCCAACAACTATTGGGGCCCTTGGGATTGAGTTCAACTGCAGTTGGTGAAAGTCAGAGCAAGAGAAATAAGTAAGCAACACATGCTCTAAGGTTTCGCGTGACTTCGTTAGGATATGTTTTTGCTTGCAGTCAGGATTGTATGTTTCCTCATGATACCTGTACTTCTATTTTTCTGCTGGAAGGCCCTGTTTGTGACCCAAATATATCGGTGTTGTCTGTTTCCCATGCGGTTCTTTTGAAGCATGGGGTCTGCGTGGTCCAGAACGCCTCTGCTCTGTGTCAGATGTCGTACTCCCCTCTGGGCTGACCAACAGGCTCTCTTTGCACCCTGATGTGCCCATAACATTTAACGGTGCTTTGGCAACCCCGAATGGAAATTCTTACTTGGCCTCTGCAATCAGTGTTCATTTCTTCTCTGGTTGCATTTGCATTTCTGTTTCCTTCGTTATTATTTAATTAGTTATTTAACCCTGAGTCTTTGATATCTGTGAGGATGAAGACCTCAATGGAAAATTGGTGGAGAAACCTACATCTTCTCACAGGAGTGCATGTAGGGGCAGGAGTTTGTCCAGGGTTAGGGTTAATAGGTGTCTTTTGAGAGTAGTATAAGAGGAAAGTGGCAGTATTTGCACATTTTGAACACGTTGAATGATATACTTTTTCTTTACAGAGAAGACAGTTGTTGCACATGCACAATGTCAAGACTTATTGTAGTTCAATTAACAATGCTGGGCGTAGCTCAGCTGTTGTTGTTTTTTTCTTCTCATTCCAGAGAGCAAAAGTGTATATTGAAGCGCTATAAACAGTCGTGACATGGGATTTAGAATGTTTAAAGTATTTTAATTTACCTCAAAAACATCCTGTACAATTCCCTCATTACCCATAAATCAGTACTTTATCCATGGTCCTTTAATGACTATGCTTGTATCTTGATTATATTCCAGAGATGTGGACACCAGAGACTGATTTCTGTTACGTGCACATTCTTTATCTTGGTTTTCGTGTCTCGGCTGTCCTCATCGAGATGGACACTCGCCCTGTGGCAACAAACCACCAGAGGCCTGTAGGTAATTGCACAAGTGGTTGATATTTCAAAGCTTGCGCTCACTCGTTGTCCTCCAAATGCATTTAGGTGCTAGACTGGGAGCGTGTAACCTATTCTTAAGATATTTCAGATAGAAACGATGTCATTTTCCAGAGGTTGCATGAGTGTAGATGTCCGTTTCATCCTTGAGATTTGTGATTCTAGGGACGTCCATGCAGATGCATTGCATCAAGCCCAGGATGCACTAAAAGTGTCCTTCGTGTGTAGCTGTTTATGTAGAAGGTTAATAAGACCCACAGGATCAAAGAAAAGCAGGAAAAAAAACGGCATAGAAGGGAACAGGAAAAATAAATATAGAGGGCATGTTTTTTCTTACTCTTTATTTTTTTGTTGTCAACACTGTTAATCATGTTAGCATCGGCTTTACAGCTCCTCCCACGGCGGGGGCTCATGCTGTGGAGGGTTGCCCGTTATTTTAATTCGTTATTTTTATTACCGTGAAGAAAAATAAAACTGAGAAAACGCAAAACAGACCTCTTAAACATAAGAACAATGGCAGTTAAAAATGAACAAGAAAAAATTTAACACGAAACTTCACACCACAGACCTATATCCTATTTCTGCGTATTTTTTATTGCACTGTAACAATTTGTTCTCTGAAAGGCCAGTGAGCAAATGAAGATCATACTTGACAGTTGCTTATTTCTTTCCTACATTCACCATCCCATTTGTTTATTTTTCAGGTTTGCTTTGCATGGAAACATTCATCAATCCGCTGTATAAATGAAATGATGTGTGTCAGGCAAGTTTTCGCAATAAATGCCAATCCTTTTGTGTTCCGCAAGTTTTAATTGACCTGATTGCCACGCGTATCTGTTCTCCAACCGTTATCATTATGAAAACACAGCTGTTTGTTTATATCACCATTGCATATCCCAATACATTTACCACTTTCAAAGCCAGTAAACTGATTTCCATTCAAAGCAAAACATTATTTTTGGTTAGAAATCCTTTTTTTGGGACCGCGCAGGATCGGGTGAAACTACTATAGGGATGATTCTCTGATTTATTTACGGCCACACAGACCTCAGAAATGTGTGGCTGGGAATCCACAAGCACATTTCACCCCTATAATCAGAATTTATATGCCAGTGGGGTCGCGAGCGATTTGTTTTGGCTGTCCGTTGGAGTGCAAACACGTGCATATGAAAAGGCTGGTGCAGACGGAAGGGGCGAACGGCCTCTGAAACCTCTGGTTCCTGTCTCTCACTTCATCTGTTTTACTCTCTTCGGGTTTTAATTGGGAGTTATTGCTGGTGAGATAAGTGTGGGGATAAGCGCGCTCTGATCTATGAGGTGCTTGGACATTGCCAGTGCCGTGCATTAACAGAATGTGTTCGGGGTCTTTGGCTTGACCCCTGCTCCACTCCTCTTGCCCTCTGAAGACATCTCCTGATCTCTCACACAAGAATTAATTTTTCATCCCCTTGAAACAGATGTGTGACACACCCGGTAACGTTTGCATTGTTCTGTAACTGTTGATTTCAAGCACTTCCATTAAGCGTTAGCTGCACTCTTATGAGATGGAGCTTTCGTAGCAATGCAATAGAACCATTTTGGGTTCCCCAAAGTTGCTTTCAGTGAAAAGTTCTTTAAAGAACAAGTTTGTATCGGTGTGAAAAAAACTTTAAATAATCTGAAGAACCTTTTCACATTGTAAAGAACCTTTTGTGCAATGAAAATGTTCCAGACTCTTAATAAAGGTTTGGCATCTATGGTTCCAAGAAGAGCTTTTAACGTCCATGGAACCTTTCCATTACACAAAAGGTTCTTTAAAATGGAAAAAGGTTCTTTAGATTATTCAAATGTTTTTCACACAAAAATGGTTCTTTTAAGAACTATTCACTGAAAGGTTCTTTTGAGAACCAGAAATGGTTACTCTATGGAATTGCTTTTGGAACCTTATTGATGTTCAAGGTTCTTCATGGAACCATCGATGCCAATAAGGAACCTTTGCTTTTAATAGTGTGAGAAGTGTTTACAGAAGAGTTTTTAGGGGTATCGCTCATGCCAGTGATGGTGTGCATAGGGTGACAGGAGCATTCCAGTCCTGGCCGTGTTAATGCTCAGCCTAAGGGGGGTATTAAAGAATGTGGCGGCTTTGAAGCTATCCCCTCTTTCTCCTTAGCTTTCTCTCCCTTACTTTTTCTGGTCTCCCAGCGTTCGCCTTGATCCCTCCTGCCTACTTTTTTCTTCTCCCCCTCGTTATTTATGGCCGTACCCATCCTTCACCTGTGAATAGATGGTGAGGATGAAAGATTACTGCTCTTCAGGCGTGCACGACTGTTGTTTCACATGGATTAATGGGGCTAGGAGTGCTTTCCCTAAGCACAAAGAGACAAATTTGAGCATTAAATTAGACAACTCTTACATGCCAAAAATGTTTGCTCACTGGACAATCGCCAACTTGTTTCCAGAGCCTGTCAGAGTAAATCACCTTAGATTCACTGATGAACGCTAATCCTGTAAGCAAGCATAAGTACGCTAAGATTCTAGACTTTATATTTTTTAAAGCTAAAGTAAATCTAGCTTCAAGCAATATATTTTCTGACTGCAGGAATATGCTGTGATGTTTCATGGGTATTTACAAAAACTGATATTTTTTATTTTTTTTTTGCTGTCCCTTGAAGTTCAGTGTTGAAGCTTAATGTTGGATGTAATTCATTCACACCAACATGACATTCTGCAATTTTGTGACGAGCAGTTGTGATTGTTCATGTAACTATCAACACTTTTTTGAGAAGCCTTTGAAATGACTGAGCGCAGTTTTGCTGATGTATCGAAACACCAAGTTGGAACAAGGCATATCACATATTGAAGGGCTTGTCCTTTTTTTGTTTAAATAGTCAATATCCTTAAGTGTATATGTCAGCAGTGAACCATTATTTGTTACTTGGTTTTAGAGGCACAGACAGAGGCACAGCTTCTCAATCTACAGCATTTTATTAGACAAAAAAACGTGGAAGCGTAGATGGGTGCAAGATGAGTGATCAATATTTTTGGTCTTTTTTTATTCAAGAGGAAACATGTATATTATAAATGTGTATATCTGTATAAATATGTATAATTTATTATTTTTTTCAAGAATTTAAATTAGCATATATATTAGTGATGCACTTATGTTAAAACTGTCCAATAAAATAAGCTGATAATTGTTAAAAATAGAAAAATTTAAATTAAAATACGCCATAAAATAATTATTTTAAATGCTACAAGTACATTTAGGCATCACTGTATTATAATGTACGGTATGAATAATAGACATTCATTAGGAGATTTGCCATAAATTACATTTAAGAGTAGTATTAAAGTATTAGTATTTTCAAACTTTAAGTGAGGATTAGATGGCAAAAGTAATGTAAAAAAAAAGATACTGATGAATAAAAAAAAATCTAAAATAACGGATGATACAGATATATCATGCATTACAAATATAGGTGATCTCAACAGATGTAAAATGTTAAACAAATTCCCAAATGTTTACATTTTCAAAGTTGATTATTGAGTGTATACCACTGTGGCAGTATACCATTGAGACTTGGCATCCTTCAGTAGTACAGGTGCCTTCAAAACTCACCACCTCAATCCACTTGAGCATACATAGATTTACATACACATACACACTGTTTGGAGCCTTTAAACACAGCTCACTGCACATTAATCATTAGATCATGTTGTGATCACTCCTCGAGACCGCAGGCCACGTTTAGCCACGTCTGCGTCTCAGGACCCCTGGGCTGACTCCCTCAGTGCCTGTACCTGTTCCTCCATTATTAGCTCTGGATCCAGAGAGTGTGGCTGCTGTCTCCTCCTCCCCCCTCAGGGAGAGCCATAGCTGGGCTGTGAGATGAAGTCGGGCAGGGGTGGTGGGGAAAGGAGTGCTGGCTGTGCTGTAATTACTCCATTGATATTCCTTCCACAATAACACTGTCACTGCTCATTTGCATAAGTGCTTCTCTGCTCTCGCGGGAGCAGATGAGCACAGACAGAGGAGGAGAAACCTGGAGGAGTTTGGTTTTCAGTTCAGATTAACGGGTTCAGCTAGCGCCGTCATCTGACCTGATCTATCCCCCTAGAAATACATGGATATATAATGGCGTGGGCAACAGTCGAGTGCTAGGATAGTAGATGAGGGACGGGAGATTGTCCTTTGAGTTGGACCATAAGTGTCAGGATTCTGACATGATTAAAACACATGCAAGGTGATGGTCCTTGAGAGGTCTGTCTTGGTGCAACACAGCTGACCTTGAGTGTCAGTTGAGATCACACGGCTTCATTAAATTTCTGATGTATTAGTTCAGGAAACTCAACTAAAGTATATGAGTGGTTCACATACTTTCTGCTTTTTGATTTGAAAGTTGAACCTTCTGTGGACCCTTTCACTCTACTACCATAACGGGTAACAGCCCATAATGCAATCGCATGTCCACAATAATTCACCACAATGCAGGGTTAACCTATTATTAGTCAACCCAGTCTCAAAAAGTCTTCATAATTTGTGTGAGATGTTGAAATCTTAGTTTTTTTTCTAAATGTACAAGCCCAACGTAAGCCTAGCCATGATATGTGAAATCCAAGCTAAAGTCTCAGAATCTAATTATGAGATAACAAGCATCAAAGTTTGATTTCAACCATTCATTTCACTATGATTTCCATCTTTGATATGGCCTTACTCAGTCAATATTATAGATATCAAAGTTACATTTTCACAGAATGTTCTTTACTTTGTGAAGGAAGTTTTTATGTAGTAAATCACAAAAATAATGAATTTTAGGGGTTTTCACAGCGAGGGTCACATATAAATATATAAACAATAAACAAAGATTTACAAGAAAATAGTATTGAAGTCTTTCTTTGAATTCAGTGTGTTACTTGCCATTTCTTTGCTTTTTTTACTTTTAAATTGTGGGGGGAAAAAACGGAATAAAAGTTTCAAATCAACTATAACCCATTGCAGCTGTATGGAAATTGTACAAAAAATGATTTCACTCATTTGTATGATACAAAATATGTTGATAGAACTTCGATTTAGCTGTAACGGAGGCAAATTTTGCTATGAAGCAAATTTGGAGCCATGTTCTTTTATTCAGCAATTGAGAAAACCTGGAGTGGATCTGGAGCTCCGTGGTCACATTTGAGCGTGGAGGAAAACCACCATCACTCCATTCCATTCACATACTCTAAACCCAACCAATCACTGCTGGTACAATCAAATACATTTTTTTAAACAATGTCTCATATGGTTAACAAATCTGTTTGTTTAACTCTGAATATAAGACCTTGTATGGCAGCCATCATAAACATCTTCTTTGCCAAAATGGTTCCCGGTTTCTTTGACGATGTGCATCCATCCAGCCTTGCCTGCACAGTGCACGCTGGGTAGATTTTGTGGATGCGTGCGCCCATGACAGGTCCTCCATCTTGGTAGCGGGAGGTGTTCGAAGCCTTTATTTAATGTCACTGATCTTCACCTCAGCGCTGGCGTGATGAGCATTGGTCATTGGCTGTTTCTCCTCTATTGCTTTTTCTGAGCAGGCTGAGGCCTCCGCTCTCTCCCCTCGGAGTCAGGCCCTCAGGCTCCACATCATTTATTGCTGTCAAGAGTCAGGGAAGGAAAAAAGATGGGGTGATGAGTAGAGAGTGCGAGAGATGGTGAGAGAGAGAGCGAGAAGGAGAGGCAAAACAGGAGAGAGTAGCGATTCCAAGGCAGAACCGCAGAAGCGAAACACAGGCGATTTAGTCAAATCTCAGCTGTTGAATATTTAATGGAGCCTGCAGTGTTTATTTAGTTAGCCTGTCGATTTTTAGCACACTGTCAATAGCAGGCTCGCACGTCGGGCCCTGATGATCTTTAGTGTCTGCGCTCCCTGGGGTCCAGACGCTAAACACAATTATGGATTTTTCCCCTCCCTCTCCCTTTTCTCTCTCTCCCCCACCACCGCAATGTGTTTGATATTTTTACTGATCTAATTTGCAATCTGGTAGTTTATTGTTTGGCATTTTAGTGGCGCTCAAGTGGCATAGCAAATTCGATTTCTGCCCATAATTCTTTATAATGTCATTAATGCTGTTAGCGCACAGGCGCGGGTCTTAAATATAAAAAATACGCTGGGAATCTGTCTGCGGATGCGCACATTCCTGCTTTTATTGTCTCTCCTCCCACTTTCATTTCACTCATTCGGTTTTTAATTAAAAATCCTTGCCGTGGTTTTCTGTCATTGTGAAATATGAAATTACAGTTGTATTGTATTTCAGAGGAAGAAACAGGAAGCTAAGCCTCCACTAGGATGTATAGCAACATCTCCCAGACAGACAAAGTTGGAAAAGCATCACGTAAGGGACATAAATAAAATAAATGATTGAATGAATACCACAAGGGAAAATGCTACCTTTTTTCCGTTTCGAAAGATATTGTTAAAATGAAGGAGGGAATTATTTGTTCTACTGTTAGGATTTGCATCGAAACAAGGTTACTTCTGCATTGAATCTCCAAACATTCCTTAAACGTTAACATTTTTAGCAGTTCGTTTGTTCATTCTTGCCATTTTTATTCGGAGATGTACATTAATCTTCACGTCTAAGTGTCCTACACAAGCCACGCTAGATGTGTTTGAGCGCTAGCTGATGGGGAGCATGCGGCAGGTTAATAGTGATGGTGTGCCGCGTGCTAATGGTGATGGTGTGCAGCTCTTCTGAGGGATCTATTTGCTGATGATGGATGAGCGGTAAGCCACCCAAGGCCTGCGATTTTCCACACTCAAGAGTCTGTCAGCTTTTTAAGTGGACGAGCACAATTAGCACTGAAACCAGAGCGCAGGCTAATCTGATGGCACGCTTGACAAACAGAGAGCTAGAGAGAGAGGGGAAAAAAAGAAATGTGCTCTTTGCAACCAACCTGAAAAGAGATTAGAGCAATGGTTCCTGTCTACTATGACTGAGAATGCCAGGGATGGATAAGCATAATTGGGTGTTTCTTCAACTATGGGCACTTTTATGTTTCATGGTTGATTTTTATTGAAACTACAGATTACAGATAATACATTTTCCCTATTTGTTATTTCAGTGTTTCTTTCAAACTTTTTACTATGCTTTCAACATTGACTTTCATGCATTCATTTCAAATGCTTTTTATGTATAGGTTTCATTGTTTTACCCTTATTGTTCAGATTAATCATGACAAATATTTTGAATTGAAAAAAATGATAATTCATAAAAAAAAAAATTACAATTGTATATTAAAAATAATCATTATAAAGTAATTAATATATCATTTTTAATATGTTTTTTGTTTTACCGTTGTTGCAGAGCCAGATTTTCTAAAACATTCAAATTAATCATGATAATATGTAAATATATTACTATATAAGAATCATTTCAGAAATATATTAATATTTATTTTTTAAGATCAGTATGTGTGTGTGTGTGTTTACCTACTTAACCATATTTTGGGGACAAGTTTGTACCCAAAAGTGAGGTAAACCTGACAAAATCTCCAAAAGCCTCCCTTTGGGGACGTCCTCATTTGTAAAACGGGTTTAAAAAGAAACTAAATGAAGTTTTTTTTAAATTGTAAAAATGCAGAAAGTCTCCTGTGAAGGCTAAGTTTAGGTGTAGGGCAATAGCACATACAGTTTGTACAGTATAAAAACCATTACGCCTATGGAATGTCCCCATTTAGATAGCTAAGTAAACGTGTGTGTGTGTGTGTGTGTGTGTGTGTGCATGTATAATCTTTAATTAGCAAAAATGGCCTTTTGTTCCAAAGAGTTTAATAGGTGTGTTTTGTTTTCCAAAAATGCTCATAGTTGAAGAAATTGTCTTTCCTTCTGTTGTGGTAGCATCATATGTTATTGCACATAAATATGCATTTTGTTTTTTGTAAACAGTCAAAAAATATTGGTAATACAGGTCAAGGCTGGCAGCTGAACAGCAGTGTGTGTGTGTGTGTGTGTGTGTGCACAAGATTCCCAGGATGTCAAGGCAGTGTAGACAAGGGACATATCATGTGTGGGGTGATCTCTCGGGCACGTCACAGCAGCTCAAGTGTGTTTCTCAAACAAACTGGCTACACATCAAAGAGGGCCAACACCCTAGCCTGTCAGGGGTGTGTGTATGTGTGTGTGACTTAACCTGTTCTCACCTGATACATACCTGCCATCGCTGGAGGGATTACCCAGCTGTAATTGAAGGCTTCTGTGTTGATGGTTATTTTAACACCTTGAGGTAAAAGCCAACCTTTGGACTCATTAAGCACAGAGCACGTAGTCTTTGCGAACACCTGAGGAGGCTTTTCAGAAGCACTGCACTCAATGTGGCTTCTTTGTATTGCGATTATAGCATAATAAATTAAGAGTTTAAGAAGAGTAAGGAGAAACCGCAGAGCCATGGGGGCCAAAACAAAGGAGGTCTCATATGGAGCTAGAGACTCTTCCTTTTCTTATCCAATTTAGACTCTTATATCTTCATACTGTTGTCTCGTACAATGGCGAATAATTCAAAAAGGATATCAGTTGTAGGTGACAGTGATTCATTGTAGTATGATGCTCTTGGGGAAATGGTTAAAATTGGTTTGGAGGAACAACATAAAAAAGATGAGTAGTTCTGGACTAATAGACAATGACTGTTCAGACATTGAATAGTCAGTGGTTTCATGAGTTTATTTTTCTCTTGGTTGTTGGGAAATTATTCTTGCATACTTGGGTGTTGAAAACCAATGTAATCACACATACTGCATCATTTACAAATGAGAATATACATGCTGTCAAAATAAGTCTTGATGATGGGCCAGTGTGTCCTTCAAATATTGTAAACATATTGTTTTGATTCTCAGTCATTCCAGCAATTGCTACTGGTACAAAACTTCACCACTCCCAATATAATTCATCTGGAGATGTTTTCCACAATTTATGAGGCTCTTTCACTAATTCTCACGCCCATGTTAATTCACTGAATGTTTTGCTTTTGATGACTTGATTCTTCATCCATCCATCCATCCATCCATTCATCCACATATTTGTCTTTATTTTACCTTATTTCTAAAAGTAATCTTATATTTTATTTCTATCTGTCTGTCTGTCTGTCTGTCTGTCTGTCTGTCTGTCTGTCTGTCTGTCTGTCTGTCTGTCTGTCTGTCTGTCTATCTATCTATCTATCTATCTATCTATCTATCTATCTATCTATCTATCATTTTGTCTATCTATCTGTCTATCTGTCTATCTATCTATCTATCTATCTATCTATCTATCTATCTGTCTGTCTGTCTGTCTGTCTGTCTGTCTGTCTGTCTGTCTGTCTATCTATCTATCATTCTATTGTTCTATCTATCATTTCTTTGCTCTGTCAATCTATCTAGTGCCCTCCATTTTCCAGGACTATGAAAACATTGCTCCCTCCCCATCGTTTTGCTCCATCTTTGCACCTTTTGACTTCATAATGAGAGATGACAATTAGACCAAGTCAAAAGAGCTGCACAATCAAAGCCCTGTGATTCTCCTTGGCAGAGTGGTCCCTCCTTTTAGCCGATTTGTGCCAAACTGGAAGCAGATGTGTGCTGCCACAGGGCCCTGACCAGACTGCTAGAGTGTCTCAGCAGGGCCTCCGCTCCCTCCTGCCATGCACACGTCCCCCTCTCTCAGCCCGCACAGCACCACACACCACCATGAGACGTGCTGGAGCCCAGCAGTGCTGCCGAGCCAAGTCGCCACAATAAATGAGAAAAACTCTCTGACTGCTTTCAGTAATGACAAAGCCCAGAGCTGTGGTCGAATCATAAGGTGGGCGAACCAGCGCTGGAGTTGCCTTGTTTTATCACTTTGTTCCTCTTTATCTGCCTCTTCTCTTGTTTTTTACTTCTAGTACTTTCTTTCTTTCTTTCTTTCTTTCTTTTTGCTTTCCCATCTGTCTCGTTTCATCCTTCTCCCTCTTTTCTCCTCATCTCTGCCTTTCTGTTCATTTCCATCCCTCCTTCTCTCCCCAAAGCTACTTTCTGCCCTAATTTGATCTTTGTGGCAGATCAGAGGAATGTGATTGAATTTGCGGGAGAGAGTGTGGTGGAAAAAAGAGAAAAGAAATACATTCTGATTTATCTGCTCTGACTGAGGTGTAGCACCAGATGTGTCACTAGACCTGGGCTGAAGGGGCTGTAATCATGAATTTTTTTTTTTTCTTTTCCTTTTTTCTCTGGATAGCCGCAAATGTTTTAGGGGCACAAGGATGATGAAAGTAAATTAATTTTGACTCTATTATTATTAGGTTATGAAAAGCCAGTCTGCAAAATGATTAACCTTCTTAACATTTACAACATTTCTCATGAAATCATCACAAACTCTGGATATAGGCAATATTTTAATGTCTTTTTAGCAAACATAGGTATTCATTACTACAATAACAGTGTTCAGCCAGTGTGCATTAATGAAAAAATCCTTGATGGCAGCGTTTATAGCCAATGTTAAAAAATGAAAGGCAATTTCTTACAAAAAAAGCATAATCGAGTTACACGTTTTCTGTGAAATCAGTGCTTGTGAGGTAATTTTTCTGTAATAACAAAGTAGTGCTTTTTAGTAGTTTTTTTGTTGCTGTTGTTGTTTTTTGTTTGTTTGTTTGTTTGTTTTGTGTAATGTAAATAGTTTTCTGGAGGCATATTTTGTGCCCTCAACTTTTATTGTCTGTAAATATGGTATTTGAAAATGCTACAAAGATTTGCTTTAAACGAGTTACAGCGAGCCAAATGTGTTTTTTGTATTTCCGTGAAACTGAACCTGTGGATTGCTCTTGACAGACTGACTTGCACTCAATACTATATTGGCCAGAGGGATGAAATCAGGCAGGGAAGAGAGAGCGGCGGGTGTGAACGGGCCAATAGAGCGCTATTGATTTGTTTAACAAATTAGCCATGATGATGGCAGGTGTGGTCGCCAGGGCAGGTTGCCGGGGTCAGCTCGTCATATGGTTGCTAACAGACATAATATTGCTCTGCGCACTGATCTCTTCATACTCACACAAAAGGCTATAGGGACACCCCTGGGAAATAAGCTGTCATTTTCTCTCCCTCTCTCTCTCTCTCTCTCTCTCTCTTTCACACATACACTCAAGCTACCGATCACTGCCGCTCTTCAAATTAACTCCCCAGAAGGTTAAGCTCCCTTGATTCATAATTATTCAGTGCCCTCTCTCTCTTTCCAACCTTCCCACTCTCACCTCCGTCGCTTCTCCTGAGTGGCACTTGCCTTTTGGTGGAGGACCGAGGGAATTAAATTAGCTTTACTGACCTGAGAAAAGCATAGCCAGATGACGGGCGAGGGGAATACGGCTTGATCTCTGTCTGTTTGCCTGTCACTTCCTCTAATCTAGCTGTCTACCTGTCAGACGAGAATGTTATTGCACACGGACCTCTCTGTGGACATGAGGGCCACTCTCCTTCCGCGTTTCGTCCTTGTGATTATGTTACCAATAAACACACCGGTGGCGACGGGCATCCATGTGTGTCCTTCAAAAAACCGGTAGACAAGGCCCTTTTGCAAGCGTTCCTCCGGTGAAATTTAATCTAATGGCTCAGGACACGAATCACTCTGAAATTCCTGAATGACGGTGTACAAATCCCAGCCAAGCCTGATCGTATTGTAACAGCAGTAGCTGTAGTTCATGCCGTAGGTCCCGTAGGGTTGCTTGGCATGGGGTTACATAAGGCAAAGAGCGAAAACAACCTCAAAGTGGGAATGCTGTGGAGAGCCAACACCATAGTGGTTTGTTTTTAAGAGTGGGACTGACATGAAGCCTTTATCTCTCTACATGATATACTGAGTCATTTGGGCCAGTTGGCTCAGGGGACAGCAATAACTTTGCTCCCATATCCAGGGTTTGTAAAAAGTGAGGCTGGGTAGCGATCAGATGTTTCAGGTTATTTCTCTCTGAATTATTATATATATGGTTTTCTGGTATTTTGTCCTTTTCAGAGTTGATTTGTGATAGTACAGTTATGCTGCATCGTTTATTATGTATTTCCATGTATCACAATTCAACCAAGCTGTGTTGGGTTTCTGACTAAATGTAGCTCTTTTTTAATTGAAGCTAAGCATTTTATTTTAAATTTATTATTTCACCACTAGTCACAAATTGTATCGTACTGGTTTGGCAATATGATTTGGCAGTAATCATTGATAAGTGCACTCCTGTTTTAGTATAATCATTATAGGACTGTAAACTGTAAAAAATCTATATATAAATATATATATATATATATATATATATATATATATATATATATATATATATATATATATATATATATATATATATACAGTATATACTGATATTGTTTACAGTTCACTAATAATACTTTTTTAATATTTAATTTTGGCATCCTTTCTTATGATAGGACAGATCAGAGCTGACGGGAAACAAGGTGGGAGAGAGAGGTGGGGGGGATTGGGAAACATCCAACAAGTCGCGATTCGAACTCGGGACGCCTGTAGCACAACAGCGCTGTATGTCGGCACGCTGCCCACAAGGTGCCTACCTAATAATACTATTTTAATAGTTCACTAATAATACTAGTAATATCATGTTTTACACTATTTAATAATGCACGCAAGGTTTTGC